>NW_027187353.1:1601901-1614401 GCF_028583685.1 Petaurus breviceps papuanus | reverse complement strand
TCCATGAGGCGATGTTTATAGTGTCCTTTTCAGAATGAGCCATCCAGGAGAGAAGCTCTATTATTGCAAGGAATGAAGCCTTCCATGACAACATCCCCATGGTCCTTCTCATGCAGTAATGCACTGGGGGTGGGGAGAGCTAGAGGACAGCCAATGGGAGCCAGAATGGCAATGGGGGCTCCACCTTCACAGACCAAGAGATTCTGCACAGCACAAACAAAGGACATTTTACAGGAATCTCTCCCTAGGCAGCAAAAAGAGAAATAGACTCCCTCATTGACTAAAGCTTCCCCCAAATCAGTACTCTATGCCCAAAGGTGTTACAGTGAGATAATATCTCAAAAGGTAGAAGACCCAAGCAGTTGGTCAGTCAACAAGCATTTCTCAAGTGCTCACTATGTGCTAAGCACTGGGCATATAAAGGGGGGAAAAACCATTTGTTCCTACCCTCAGGGAACTTACATTCCAACAAGGCAGACAACATGCAAACTATTATGTCCATACAAAATATAGACAGTGTAAATGGGAGGTAACCTCAGAGGGAAGATCCTAATGGAGGGAGGCAAGGGAAACTGAGAAAGTCTAGGAAAGGAAAGACTCTTGCAGAAGGCAGGATGAGAGATGAGTCTTGAAGGAAACCAGAAGGTAGCAGTGAGAAAGAACATTGCAAGCATAGGGGACAGCCAGGAAAAGGTATGGGGAGATGGAGTGTAATGTATAAGGAGTCATAAGAGAACTGTTATCACCCACTATTAAAGCGACCTGCAAAGAAATTCCCATGAGCCAAGGTCTTCATCTCTGAGTCCACGCAGCCCATTGAAAAGGACTTTGGGCTCCTCCCAAAAGCATTCTTTTAGAAGGATAGTGATAGGCACCCATACAGTGTACACAGTGACTATGACAGCTGATGTACAAATACACTGATGACTAGTGTTCTTGATATTGATGTCATGGTTTCTCAGACTGCTGATCTGTGGAGAGAACAGTATTGCTATGTTATGACAGAATTTAGCCAATCTCGGCTGGAAAGAACCTAAGACCCAAGCCAAAGTATCAAGATGAGAGTTTCCAGCCCTCCCCTTTGTTAAGTCTAGATCAGTATTCCCACCCCCTAAACCATTTTCAGAAAAAAATTCAATAAAAAAGATAGATGTTGAACTCTCTCCAACTCCTTCCTGAGGCTGTTCCAGACCATTATTGCCTATTGTTACTTCCTTACTTGCAATCCCTCTACTTAGGTGTCTGGTCTCCAACCAAGCTACCAGCCATCCTGCTCCGCCCTCCCCAACACATCTTCTGCCTAGGTCCACACTCCATGTGGCCCAGGCATCCCAGTCACTTGTAGCACTGTGTCATGGCGCTCTTTGCCTTACTTTCCTCCAGGGCCTCAACAGCATGTTTGAAGTATATCTTGTGGGCAACAACTCCCACCACTTCATCGTCTCCCCCACCTCCATCCAGGGGAAGGCTGACATCCGAATGAGAGTGGCTCAACCACTGGACTATGAGACTGTCTCTCGTTATGATTTTGACGTAAGTATCATCCTGTCCTCTTTCTTTCCCCTTGGGTTGAGGTGGGGACTACAAATTCAGGCAATGGAATACATGAACTCCTTCCTTCCTTAATATCTCTGAGGGTCAGTCCTGGAACAGTCCTGAGTCAGGCAGTTGAAGATACTGGGACAGGTTAACTTTTGCCAAGGAGAACAAGAGAATTTCTGCAAAGCCACACCAATGGATGGTTCTTCATAAGGATGAACAGGAAAGGAACACATTTCTGAGTAATGGTAATAGACCGTCACTAGGATTCAGGAGTTAAATGCCAGAACAGCTCCAAGTTCACCCGCAGAAAAATGCTACCCACTGGACAAATTCCTGACAACATATCAAGTTAAATAGAGGTTGGGCAGCCGTTTCTGATCTTTATGCATAGGCTGAGTAGGAGGTGGCTGACTATGGAATGTGAATTGAGAAAATTACTAAAAGTCTCTTCTAAGACCCCAAATCTCTCAATATCCATACCATCCACTATTAGCCCTCTTTCAGGGTGAATATTATTTCTCCCTGTGATTCTTACTACCCTGGGAAAGACAGGAGTACAGGAGGAAGAGGGGACACATATGGTCATTACAAGATGGCCAAATATGAAGGCACGGGTTACCTGGAAGGGGAAGGGGAGACTGAAGGAGTGAGATTTGAATTCAGAATGGAAAGGGAAGGGTGAGTCAAGACCTACCTCAATGAACTGCATCAAGCCTAACTCTATAAGTGGCACAGCTGCCCTGGAATTCAATAGGACCTGGTATTTCTGGTAAAGCAGGGAAGAGGGCTAGAGAGGACAGGTCTAGAGTCTGGATCTAGGGTGCAGAGATGCCAAGATCAGAAACATAGAGCAGACTCCCCAAGCAGGAACTTGAGTGTTCCCAGAGCAATGCACATGGCCCAGGTTAGGGGTTGGGGAGGTCTCATGATGCCTTTTTTCCTGGAGCCACATGCTGACCAATAAGCAAGTAGAGACAGAAATGCCCACTTTCTCAAGTTCCCTTCCTTCCTTCCCCCACGCTCGGAACCTCAGTAGCAAGATTGCCAACCAAATGCAAATTAGGGAAACTCCACATTTGCTGAACACAAACCATTGGTATATGTCCTTATCAGACTAGGTGATGGGGGTCCAGATGCTCAAATTCCCCACTGGTCCAGTCCACCATCAATCCTCCCAGGCAGGGCCAATAGGTCCAAATGGCTTTCCAGAGAAGCCAGCAAAATCAGCAGTTGGAAGACTGTAAATGGGCCATCACCCCTTCCTGAAGTAGGGTGTGGCAGGTGGATAGAGGCCCAAGAAAGAAAGGTGGGTAGAAACCGAGACCAGATCCTTTGGGCTAAGATGGGTAGATGTTCTTCACCAGTGGTAATATACCAAAGGATGAAGATAAGGATACACTTGGAAGTAGGTGCTCACCCACCCTCTCTCTTTTCCCTGCCTAGATGTTTGCCAATGAGAGTGTGCCTGACCACGTGGGATATGCCAAGGTGAAGATTACCCTTATCAATGAGAATGACAACAGGCCCATCTTCAGTCAGCCACTATATAATGTCAGCCTGTACGAGAATGTTACTGTAGGGACAACGGTCCTGACGGTTCTGGTGAGTCCTCTTGCCCTCCTCCTCAAATGTGCTCTCTTTCAGATGACTATATTTTATAAGGTTGGTAATTAATAATCATTATTATTATTGTATTATTTATATAGTGCTTTAAGATCTGTGAAGCACTTTATAAATATATTATTTTATTCTCACAAAAACCCTAGGAGGGAGGTGCTATTATTATCCCCCGTTTTACAAATGAGGAAACTGAAGCAGACAAAGGTTAAGTGACTTGCCCAGGGTCTCGTGACTAGTAAATGTCTCAGGCTGGATTTGAACTCAGGTGTCTCTGGTTCCAGGTCCAGTGCTGTCCATTGCACAACCTAGCTGCCTCATCCAGCTGAATTTTACTGAGACACCTGGAGCCATCCCTAACCATCTCCAGCCCCCAGTATTAGCACTGACCTAGATTATGTATTCAGTTAATATCTATTGATTGCTAGAGAAAATCTGGTACTCTTCAAAAGACCAGGGCAAAGGTCTTTTTGCAAGGTCCTTCAAAGGACCTTGACAAAACTGAACAAATGGTATCCAAGGATCCAAGAGGAGAATCCCAAAGACAAAGTAAACTTATACCTGAAGGTGATAGGGGAATCTGTCTAGTTGGGAGAGGAGTTTTAACCATATACCTGGAAAAATACCCAGTCACTTCTGGGATAGGTATCCCACATTGGCTAAGGACACAACCCCTAGGAAAGTGGAGGCAAGTGAGAGGCTTAAAAGACCCTAGCCATCTAGAGCGGGTATACATCTGTCACCTACAACCTGTATCACCTTGGACAAATTACTTCATTTCTCTGGGCCTCTGTTTCCTCATCTGTAAAATGAAGGAGCTGTACCATGAGATCCTTAAGCTCTAAATGTGTGATTTTATGGTGATCCAACCTATATTCTTCTCCCTTCCCCATTCTCCCTTACCTTAGAGCCCCAAATTCAGGGGCATATGAATGTGCCCATTAGCTACCCTACCCCCACCCCTAAGCAGAGACAGGAGAATGCCTCTTTGGCTCATGGGGTCCCACACTTATAAGTGTGTTTACTCTACAGACAGATGGTGTGAAACTGTATTGAGCCCCCGGGCGCTTCCCATCTGACAGTTATTAATATTTCAAACAGATGTTTAGCTAGTCAGGCTGTCAGACGCTAAACAATAAGTCTGTGGTTGCCATTGGTTGCTTCGCCTCCCCCCACCCTCTGGCTCTGCCAGCCTTCACTGAGGCTTGCCCCTGCCATAAATCAGCCTGTGCACAATGCCACCCAGGGCCTCCAGACCTAATATGGAATGCTGTTGTATGAGGAGCGTCTGGGGATGGCTGTTGGCGCACTCTTGACTATGCTCAGCTCTGGAGTACAAATTATATTCACTCATTCATTCAGCAGCAAGGTCTTAAGAGCCTACTGTGCACCAGGACCGGTGCTAAATGTTAAGGACAAAAACACAAAAAACAAAACAGTCTCTTCCCTCAAGGAACTTACGTTTTGTTTGGAAGGATTGGGGAGAAACATGCCCCAAAAGTTAAGTACAAAATATCTATATGAAGAGGAGAGTCTGATAGGTGAGCTTGGAACCAAGCCACCGTGTCACTTTCTGGACAGTTCCAAACAATGCCACATGCCCTTTGACCATATTCCTTATCCTCCTCATCCTCTTCCCACCAGAATCTTGGACTCTACCCCTGGGACACTAGGCCGTAATAGGGGAACTTTCACCCTACCTTGCTCAGGACCAAATCACTTTGTCACTTTCCAGTCATTTTCATTGCCACTGGACACATCCTTCCTACCCCTACTACCGCAACGCACACACTCATCCTTCCTCTTCTGCCACTCCCACTTTCTAACTTCCTCTTCCTGTGTTCTGTCCCACCATTAGAATGTAATCTACATGGTAAGTGCTTAAGAAATGCTTTATCAGGGATGGTCAGGTAGCACAGCGAGTAAGAGCACCGGCTCCAGTGTCGGGATGACCTGGAGATCGAATCCCGGGCTCAGACACTTAGCACCCACCCAGAAACACCTGGCCATGTAACCTTGAGCAAGTTACTTAACCCCAATTGCTTAGGGGCAGCCAGGTGGCTCAGTGAGTAAGAGTACTGGCTCCAGTGTCGGGATGACCTGGGGATCAAATCTGGGCTCAGATACTCAGCGCCACACCCAGAAATAACTGGCCATGTAACCTTGAGCAAGTTACTTGACCCCGATTGCTTAAAAAAAATTAAAAAAAAAGAAATGCTTTATCACTCATTCATTCCAAGGGGAAGAGGTCTAGCACTTATGGAAATGAGGATAGACTTCCTATAGGACATGGAATCTTATTTGGTCCTTGAAGGAAGCCGGGGACTCTTGGAGGCAGAGGTGGGCAGAGAGTGCATTCCAGGTATGGATATGGCATCAAGACAGGAAGTGGAATACTGTGTGGGCAAAGGTGAGCAGGCCGATTTGTCTATAACATAAAGTACATCAAGGAGAATGGTGACCTGGAATCAGATTGGGAAGGAATTTAGATGCCAAAGTGAAGAGTTTCATTGTTTTCCTAGAGGTGTTTGGGAACCACTGATGTTTATGCAAGTGATCTGGTCAGACTCGTGCCTCCAGAATAACAATTTGGAAACTGCATGAAGGTGGCTTGGAGGGGGGAGAGACTGATCACAGGGAGGCCAATTAAGAGGCTATTGTGAGAATACAAGTGGATGATGATGAGACTTTAACCTCAAATGGTGACTGTGTGAGGATAGAGAAGGGGACAGAGAGATGTGAGCAAGATTAGGATGGCAGAAATCAACAAGACTGAGCGGTTGATTGGATATGAGGGGTGAGGGAGCGAAGAGTTAAGAATATCTCTGATTCTGGGAACCCCGGCAGTGTAGAACACTGTGTGGCCAGAGGACTCCTCTCATGCCTCAACAACAGGGCTAGAGTTCTGGCCCCTTGACGTGTGCCTGTACCCTGGCAGGAGCCCTGCAAAGGGAGCATGGTGTTAAACATCCTGTAACCACCCAGATATCCTGTGCGACAGAGACACCACGGACAGCTCCTGCTTCCTAGTGAGCAGAGCACTTTCCCATTACTCAGACCTGTGATTTCATCAGAAAGAGGAGCTCCCTCTTCTCAGGCATCTTATTGGTAGCTTATTATCTTAGCAAGGTTCAATTTATGTCAGTAAAGGAGACCCCCATTTGACACTCTTGCCAAGGGCTCTAAAGCATCCTGCAATCAAGTTAAATCAATTTCACTGCCCAGGATGGCCACGATAGTCCACATGTAAAGAACCTGGAGGGTTTAGTGGAGTCCCAGTTCAGTGTGATCCAATGGAATTACATGAAAATAAAAGCAGTTGATGTGATCAGTAGGAGCTCAGTGGTGAGAAAGGGAGAAGGAGGTTCCCAGACAGTTGGTTGCTGGTCAAACCACCCCCAGAGGGCTCTTTTCCATGTGGGACACACCTTTTAGGAACTTCTTCAAGATCAGACATGTCCACTTAACCCCGTTGGCCTCAGTACTCTTATCTGTAAAATGAAGAAGTGAAGGAAATGGCAAACCACTCCAGAATCTTTGCCATGAAAACCCCAAATTGGGTCATGAAGAGTTGGACACAACAGAATAACAACCAGATAGTGGAGATTAGAACATTTTGGCTAAAGCCAAGAGTGAATGGAAAAGAACAATAGGAGACAAGCTTGGGAAGATGCCAGATTGTAAAGGGCCTTGAATGCTAGCAAAATAAGTTTTAATTTAATTTCGTAGGGTGTCGGGAACTGGTGAAAATTTTCTGAGCAGAAGAGTGATGGGCTCAGATCTCTGCATATAGATGCTAATTCTGGTGATTGTATAAAGGAGGATTTGGACAGGGGATGGTGAAGTTGGGAAGATGTCAGCATCCACGTAGCCAGTGATTAGGGATTTTCCTGTGGTGATTGCAGTGAGAATGGAGAGTAAGAGAAAGGAGAGGTGATGTAGGGGTGGAATTAACCCCCAAACCATTCTCAAGTCAATCTTCCTTTCTGTCTATAGAGGCAGCGAGACACACTGGATAGAGTGTTAGCCTTGGTAGTCAAGAAGCCCTGAATCTGGACTCAAGCATTTATTAGCTATATGAGCCCAGGCTTGGAGCCTCAGTTTCCTCATCTGTAAAATGGAGATAATAATAACACCTACCTCACAGGATTGTTGTGATGAATAAAGGAAATAATACATACAAACACTCTGTAAACTTTAAAGTACCACGTATCATCATCATTATTACTATGATTCCCTTGCCCACTCCCTACTCAGGAAGAGAAGTGGGATTGTTCAGGCTGAAGAACTGACTTGGATTTGTCAGCACACTAACCACTGGAGAACCATAGCCCACCCCTAAGATATCCCCTCTGGCTGCTGGGGAGCCCAGGATCTGCCTCTAGGGTACAGATAGCTTTTCTCCTGAAGATTTTGAAAGAGTGAGGCAAGGCAACCCTTTTATTTATTTTTTTTTTGCTTTTTTTTTGGTGGGGGAAGGGCAGGACAGTTGGGGTTAAGTGAGTTGCCCAAGGTCACATGGCTAGTAAGTGTTAAGTGTCTGAGGCCGGATTTGAACTCAGGTCCTCCTGACTCCAGGGCTGATGCTCTATTCACTGTGCCACCTAGCCGCCTCAAGGCAACCCTTTTAAAGGTTGCTCTGATGAAACCAGGCTATACCCAATAGTGAGAACGCTCATTGAGCCAGGATAGAGGTGCCCCCACTACCAACCATTGTAGTCAGTTTCCCAAATGAACCTGGCCAGATTATCTCTTCCCTTAACCTGAACAACGAAGGAGGTGACTTAGAATAATGGAAAGAAAATTAGATGGAATCCCTTGGAATCATTAGCTAAAAAAGACCTCAGAAATCACCTAGTTTAACCACCTCATTTTATATGGGAGGAAACAGTGCCAGAGAGATGAAGAGATTTCTCTCAAAATTATACAACTAATTACTGTGTTTCCCCTATAATAAGACACTGTCTTATTAATTTTTTTGGAAAGAAAAACACCAGAGGGCTTATTTTCAGGGGAGGGCTTATGTTGTCCTGCCTCAGCTCTCCTCTGCGGCACTGCTCTCAATGGTGCCAGCAAGCAAATCACTGGGGAAGAACAGGATGATGCACTCACTCACTGCTGCAGCTCTGATTGGATGCAGCTCGGAGCGCGGCGTGCGTTTCACGGGGGGGGGTAGTGGTACCCGAAGAAGATCGGGTACCACACCGTAATGTAGCGTGTAGTGCAGGGGATCACCTTCACTACAGAAGCAATCTCAATAGGGCTTATTTTCGGGGGAGGGCTTATTTTAGAGGAATCTTACACAGTAAGGGGAGGGTTTATTTTCGGGATAGGTCTTATTATCGGGGAAACACGGTAGCAACAGAGTCAGAAGTAGATCCCACATCTCAGTTTCCCCATGTGTAAAACTACGGAGTTAGAATAAGTGATCTCTTAGAACCCTTTCAAACTTTTAGGAGAATTATCAGAAAAAGCATCTATGCCTTCTCCAGTTCCACCTACCCCACTTTTTCAAGACTTGCTGAAGAAGGGCAGCAGCTCTGTTGGAGGAGATCAGGAACCTTATTGACCATGGTTCCTTTGAAAATTGCAAAGTGATGAGACTGATCATAAGAGAAGTCCTAATATGGGGAGATCTTTACCGATTCTAGATGCCTCAAAGATGCCCCCCCACCCCAGGCTATCACTCAGGGCTGTTGAATGACAGAATTCTGGGCTGTCCTGACTGTGCCTCTCACCCACCATGGCAGCTCCCTCAGGGAGCTCTTCCCTTGCATGGGCAGCTCTGGACAGTCAGTCAGTCAACAAGCATGAGAACCATGCACTAACAGCCAAGGTGTATGTGTGGGGGGGGAGGGGCTGGGGTGGTTTTTCTGAATGACATCAAATGGCAAAGTCATGATGGACTCCCTAATGCTATGTATCTTGCTATCATGGCCCCCTCGGCCCTTCCTTTGCAAGAGCACGCAAGACATATGATGCCCTCTCTTCTGTGGTGCCATCCTTTGCCAGCCTCCCCTTCTTAGTCTCTCTCCCTTTGTCCAAATCTGTCCGATCCAAGGGAGGGCAAACCCCTTCCTCTCAGCCCATCTGCCTGGAAGTCGTTTGTCCCATATCTGGAGAGATTGTCTGACAGTCCCACAGGGTTCCTGTGAAACTGGCACCTGCCTGAGGGGGAGCAGCAGGAAGGGAGCCCTGGGGTGGAGGAGGGGCTGGGAGGGGCTTCCAGGATCTGCCTTCTTCTAGTCAGGGGAAGACTTCATCATTCTCCAGGCTTCAGGGGCCCTCTCTGCAGGAACTGGGTGCTCGGCAGGGTCTTCATGGGTCTTTGGGAAGGAAGAAAAGGAGAACATGAAAAATCAAGGCAGAGTCAGGGTTAATAGATATTGACACAGTTTTTATAGTATTAATAATAATAGAATTTGTATAGTGCTTTAATTCATTTGATTCTCACAGCTCTAGAAGCTAGTGTTATTATTGTCCCCATCTTATGAATAGAGAAACTGAGGCTGGGAGATTAGGTAATTTGCCCGGGTGTAATGTAATGCCAAAAGAAGGCAACTTCCCAGGTTCAAAATACCAGCATAGGTGCTCTCTATTTTATTCAGTGACAAACCAAGAACAGAGAAGATCAAAACATGACATCATTCAAAATACAGCATTTACTAAGCATGATTAAATAATCTCCAAGTACTACCCCACCCCAGGACCTTCCAATCATTCAATCAATTACAAAGTCTCTGTTCTAAATACTTCTCCACCCCTAGGCTATACCTTAATTAAGTCCACCACAAAGCCCCTCTTCTCAAATGGAGATTAGTTTCCAAACATAAGGTCAAAAGTTCCCCACCCCTGGATCACAATTGAATCTACCCCAGAGTTACATCAAGTTTAAACACAGCACTTAATATCCAAATGGAGGTCTTTTCTTCATCTTGACACGAGGCAAGTTCCTGGGGAGACAAGGCTTAGCAAAGCCACAAGGTACATTGCCAGTCCCTTCATGAATTTATCCTCTTTAGCAAAGCCCTCTCCCAGGATTTCTGTAAACATACAACAAGAAAATCCTTCTTCAGGGCTTCTGAACCAACAGAAAGGCTCCCAGACCCCTGCAACAACAGCACTGTCCTTCACCAGTGGACAGTATTCATTCTGTCTGCAGGACAGTCTCCAGACCCCTGCAACAACAGCACTGTCCCTCACCAGTGGACAGTATTCACTCTCTGTCTGCAGGACAGTCTCAGGGCTTCTTAGTGAACAGCCAGGTTCCAGGACTTCTTCAACAAAAGGACTGTCTTTCACCAGTGGACAAATCTGGCAAAACAACATCAAAACAGACAGACAAAGTACCAACAAAACAGCCATGTCTCCTCAGTCCTTGGCAGCTCAGGGGGCAGGTCTCAAAAGTCCAGGGCAATTCAAAGCGGCCACCAGCAATTCTCTTAGTCTCTCTCTCTCCACAAGGTGCTGCTTCCAAAAAGATCTTCCGCCTCTCTCTAGTGTCTCTCCAAATCTACATCACCAGCTCCTCCCAGTTCAGGACTTTCTTTTCACATCAACAAGCCCATCCCACAGGTGGGATTAACAAACTCTGGGTTTTAACACAATCAATTTGAAAACCAAGCCAATACAGGGGAATCTTTAATTGCCATTACTATCACACCGGGTTACACAGCTAATAAGTATTTGAGGCAGGTTTTGATCTCTTAGTCTTCTTGACTTGCCAATGAGCCACCCAGAGGCCTGTGTTGGACTTGGAGGTCAGGAAAGCCTGAGTTTTGAATCTGGCCTCAGGTATTGAACTGGCTATGTGAAGATGGGTGAGTCAGCCTCTCTCAGCCTCATTTTTTCCTCCTTATGTTGTGAGGATCAAAGGAGGTGATTTAGATACAGTGCTTTGTCAACCTGAAAGCCCTGTACAAATGTCTTTATTGTTGAAAAGGTCCTCAAGGGGCTTCCTCTGGTCTCAAGCCCTCCTTTGCCCCATCTCTCTTCTTTTCTCCTCATATTGGGATAGTTGAAAGAAGACTCTGGAGGCTGGAAGGAGGCCACACATGCAGCCAAACTTCAGGGTCGTTCTTACTCACAGTTGAGTCAGAAGCTTGGGAGACTCACGCCCTTTCTGTCTAGGGCTGGTTCTTTGTACCCTGAAGCATGTCCCACAGGCCAGATCTCCTCCCTGCATTCACAGCAATTATAGTGGGCAAATTTGTTTCTTTCGAATTGGAAAAACCAAAAGATAGTTATGCTCAGTTCATAATCCCACTCCATTCCTTAAAGACCAGGCTTTCCCTAATTATCACAATTTGATAGGAACCCTTGGCCCTCTCTCTCCTCCCCTCCCCTCTCAGCTCCAAAATCAGCTTCTAGAGAGAGCCTGCCTGCTGAGTGAGTCAGAAGTCACCAGGAACATGACCCTTTCTGCTCCCTACACCCCCCTTTCCCTGCCCTGCCTGGGCTCAGCTTCTTCATGGGGCTGTGCTGTTCTCACACCTCCTCCCCACATCCACTTAATTTTGGGTAAGGCCAAGTCTTTCTGTCTCCTTCACTGCTAAAGGGGATGAAGTTATAGCTGCTTGCTCAGGGACTGTGAAATTCCTTCTCCCTGACCTTTTCTGTGATGTTATTAAAAGGTTTCATGGCCAGTTGTTTCAGAAAAAAAAATTAAGAAAAAAATAGAATATTTCAATATCTATTGAGAGCAGGGGCAGGATCGCCAGAGAATGGCTTCTTTCCTGCTTACTTCTCCCTCCCCCAGTCCCTCACCCCCACCTTCAATTACTCTCAGGTGCTGCCCTTCCTAAGTCTGGAAGAAAAAATGGGTTATTTTCAGGGATTCTGTTGTTTAACACCAGAAAGGGTCAAATCTCCCCTCACTAAAGAGACAGAAAAGGTTGGAAAAGGATGAGGTGTGTCTAGGTAACAGTTAATCTGAAAAGGACCTGGAGACTTAAATAAACAGTAAGCTCACAATAAGTCAACAGTATAATGTAGGAGATGAAAAAAATGAATATGATTTGAGGCTGAAAGGAGGCATCTGGAATGCAGGAGGTGAGAGAGTCCTGCTACATTAAGTCAGGCACATAACAAAGGATTGCTGCTAGTTCTGGCTGCCCTATTTTAATTTTTTTTAATAAAATTTCATTTTTTTTAAAACCAACAAATATCTGACTTCTCTCCCTCCCACATCTCCCTCCCCTATTGAGAAAGGGATAGATGACCCATTACAGACATACATTATTGAGTAAACAAATCTCCCCATCGGTCGTGTGTGTTTGTGTATATGAGTGTGTCTGTGTATGTGAGTGTGTGTATATGTGAGTGAATGTGTATGTGAGTGT
>NW_027187353.1:1586574-1601891 GCF_028583685.1 Petaurus breviceps papuanus | reverse complement strand
TCCGAGTATGTGAGTATGTATAAATGTGTATGAGTGTGTGTGTGTATCTGTGTCTGCATGTATCTGTGAGTGTAAATGAGTGAGTGTGTGTGTATGTGAGTGAATGTGTGTGTGAATGAGTATGTGTGAGTGTGTGTGTATGAGTGAGTGCGTGTGTATGTGAGTGTGTGTATGTGAGTGAGTGTGTGTGAGCGTGAGTGAGTGTGTGTTTGAATGAGTATGTATGTGATTGAGTGTGTGTGAATCTGCACCTGATCACATCACTTTTCTGTCAAGAGGCAGATGGTATGCTTCATCATGAGGCCTCTGGAGTCGTGGTTGGTCAGGGTGTCAATCAGAATTCTTAAACCTCTCAAAGTTATTTGTCTAATATTGTTGTTATATAAACTGATACCTTGGTTCTCACTTCACTCTGTATCAGTTCCTGCAAGTCTTTCTGGGTTTCTTTGAAACCCTCTTATATTTCTTTCTTTCTCTCTTTCTTTCTTTCTTTCTTTCTTTCTTTCTTTCTTTCTTTCTTTCTTTCTTTCTTTCTTTCTTTCTTTCTTTCTTTTTTTCTTTCTTTCTTTCTTCCTTGCTTGCTTGCTTGCTTTCACAACTGGAGTTAAGCAACTTGCCCAGGGTCACACAACTAGTAAGTGTCTGAGGACAGATTTGAATTCAGGTCCCCCTGACTCGAGGCCCAGGCACCTAGCTGCCCCCATCTTGTATTTTCATATAGCTCATCAGTATTACATAACATTCCTTTATCCTAAGTTGTTTGGTCATCCCCTGCTTGATGGGGGTGCATCATTTTAAGAAAGGCATTGATAAGCTAGTGATCCTCAAAGAGATGGGGGGTCCAGCCACAATGGCAAGGAGACTCAAAACCACACCAGATGATGCCCTGCCCATGCCACAGGGTCATAGGCCCATTCTAGAGGGCATTTCTTCTGAATATGGGTTGCACTAGATAATAATCATACTTGACAAGCCCACACATACACAGAGAGTCCCTTAAGGTATATAATGTTTTCTTTTTCCACATGAGGTTATACAAGTATATAAGTATAATTGGCCCCTTTTCATGGATTAGCAAAGTGAGGATATTAAGAATATATAAAATGTAACTCTCTGAGAAAAAGTCATAGATAAAAGAAAAAGTGAAAAGGGTCCATGTTCATTGACAATATTTCTCATCTAAAGAGTTTTTGTACCAATGGCCTTATTGATTTCATCCCCACCTTGAGGAAAGGCCTTGATTGTCCTGGCCAAATAATTCCACATCAGTGTGGCCATTGTGCTGGTGACCAACCCTTTCATTCTTAACTCATCTGGGCTTTGGACAGCAAGCACCATCCACTACTTTTCAGAGTTTTTCTTTCCTCTTAGTAGAACCTTCTTGAGCTTGTTGGCGTTTCTTTGGCATTTTCCAGAGCCCTGGGTCACCTCCAAAACACGATAAGGCACTGGCATAGGATTTGGAGAGGGCTATAGCATGGGCAGACTAACTTCCCTTCAAGGAAAATTCACATGAAGATATGGACAAGCCCTGCCTAGGAGAAGGTGGTGTGGCTGGCTTGTGATCTTCATCAATGGGCATGAATATCAAGACAAGGACCAAGATTGCTATGGATGCTGCTCTGCTTTAGTTCCTACAAATCTTCCCAGGATGCTTCAAAACCATTCTTTTCATCGTTCCTTTCAGCTCAGTAACTCAGTTATGTTCACATACCATCATTTGGTCATTGTAATGTAATACCAAGCAAAGGCAACTTCCCAGGTTCAAAATACCAGCATAGGTGCTCTCTATTTTATTCAGTAACAAACCCAGAACAGAGAAGATCAAAACATGACATCATTCAAAATACAGCATTTACTAAGTGTGATTAAATAATCTCCAAGTACTACCCCACCCCAGGATCTTCCAATCATTCAATCAATTACAAAGTCCCTGTTCTAAATACTACTCCACCCCTAGGCTATACCTTCATTTAATCCACCACAAAGCCCCTCTTCTCAAATGGAGATTAGTTTCCAAACACAAGGTCAAAAGTTCCCCAACCCCTGGATCACAATTGAATCTACCCCAGAGTTACATCAAGTTTAAACACAGCACTTAATACCCAAATGGAGGTCTTTTCTTCATCTTGACAGGAGGCAAGTTCTCAGCAATCTTAGTTCCTGGGGAGACAAGGCTTAGCAAGGCCATAAGATACATTGCCAGTCCCTTCATGAATTCATCCTCTGTCTGTAGAACAGTCCTAGAACCCCTGAACACATTAGCAAAGCCCTCTCCCAGGATTTCTGTAAACATACAACAAGAAAATCCTTCTTCGGGGCTTCTGAACCAACAGAAAGGCTCCCAGACCCCTGCAACAACAGCACTGTCCTTCACCAGTGGACAGTATTCACTCTGTCTGCAGGACAGTCTCCAGACCCTTGCAACAACAGCACCGTCCCTCACCAGTGGACAGTATTCACTCTCTGTCTGCAGGACAGTCTCAGGGCTTC
Organism: Petaurus breviceps papuanus; assembly: GCF_028583685.1. Lineage (NCBI taxonomy): Eukaryota > Metazoa > Chordata > Mammalia > Diprotodontia > Petauridae > Petaurus > Petaurus breviceps. The sequence continues at coordinate 1,599,398 of NW_027187353.1, read as the reverse complement.
TTAGCGAACAGCCAGGTTCCAGGACTTCTTCAACAAAAGGACTGTCTTTCACCAGTGGACAAATCTGGCAAAACAACATCAAAACAGACAGACAAAGTACCAGCAAAACAGCCATGTCTCCTCAGTCCTTGGCAGCTCAGGGGGCAGGTCTCAAAAGTCCAGGGCAATTCAAAGCGGCCACCAGCAATTCTCTTAGTCTCTCTCTCTCCACGAGGTGCTGCTTCCAAAAAGATCTTCCGCCTCTCTCTTGTCTCTCCAAATCTACATCACCAGCTCCTCCCAGTTCAGGACTTTCTTTTCACATCAACAAGCCCATCCCACAGGTGGGATTAACAAACTCTGGGTTTTAACACAATCAATTTGAAAACCAAGCCAATACAGGGGAATCTTTAATTGCCATTACTATCACAGTCATTTAGGGGCACTCCCTTAGTTTCCAGTGCTTTGATGGCACAAAAAGAGCTTTTATGAGTGTTTGTGTACATATGGACCTTTTCTTCTGTCTTTGATCTTTGTTCTTTCACCCACTTTCCTGATTCTTATAGTCTAAGCTTGTTTACTCCTCTGTAAAAGGAGTGCCATATTAGATATCTCTAAGGTCCCTTCAACTACTCAATAAACATTTATTAAACACCTACTATGTACCAGGCACTGTGCTAAGTTAAGCCCTTTAGATTTGAAGTCCTCCAATGCCTTGTTGGGAACTCCATGGCTCACAGAGGGGTGCTTCCTTCCTCACTTCCTCCTTAGACTTGCTAGCTATACCTTCTGCAATTCCTAGGGAGTCTCTCAAGAGAGAGAAGTTGTTCTGCTTTTCCAATGCCACTCCTGGAATCCCAGGTCTGCCCTCACATTATAGGTGAATACTTTATACCCTTCTAGGAGTCCGGGAGAATTAGCTGGCTTAGCTTTACCACTTACGTTTTTCTCCCTTGGATGAGGACCCTACCTCACCCCATTTGTGTCCCCTGACAACCCCTTGCTCCTCTAAACCGACAGCTTGGAGAAGAATCCAGAGATGTATACTATCTAAAGTTTGCAGTTTCTAATAGGTACCTCATTCACGCAGTTGATACTATCTCTGTTTCTCTCCCTGCCTGGCCCACCTTACTGTTGCTTCATTGATTCAGCCCTTCAGGGACTCACTGGGACAAGAGGATCGATAGAGACTGTTTTTCTTCCCACCCCCAGACTCTACTAGTTAAGGCCAAGGTTGAGAGGTGGGGAAAGAGTAATAATGTGGCCCTTCCACGCTGGACCAGAGAGCAGCCAACATCAATATCCTAGCATTTAAAATGCTAATCTCCTTCCCTTCCATCTGTCAGGCTGCATGTAGGTCTGGCTGGAGGAGCAGGTGGGGCTGCCCACAGCTCCCAGACCCAGGGCACACAGGATAAACCTGGCCCATCCCTGCAGAACCAAAGTGCAGGGCTATGGGACCCTGTCTTGGTCTCTTCTATTCAGAGAAATGGGTTGTTCCTTCTGAGGCTCAGAGTTATACTACCTGGTCTCTCTGATAGCCTCCCTCCCCCCTTGAATGCATTGTTGATCTCCTCCCTGGCTAAGAAGGCACCATCTCCCGTGACTGTCTTCTCCAGACACAGGCAACCTCAGACAGGTTAGGGGAAACCCACCTCACTGATCCAGTGGAGAGAGTTGAAAGAACAACATGACCTGAGCCCCTGGGTACTTGGGTCTCAGTCAGGTTTCCTTCCACATTTCAGTCCAACTCAATGAACATAGGTCAAACATTCACTATGCCCAAAGGCCTCTTCTTGGAACTGGCCCCCAGGATGAATCACTATTAGTCTGCCCTGAAGGAGCTTATACTCTAGCGTAGGCAATTAGAGACGTTCTTTAAAGTCCTTACCATGTAACATTTTGTGCTGTCCAATGCTAATAATACCAAATGAATGGTGTAGACATAATGAACCCTATAGGAGGTCAGCTCACTCCAAGGCGGAGTGATCAGGGAATGTTTCATGGAGGAAGTGGGGCTTAGCATGAGTCTAGAATTTAAATTAATAAAAGGAAGGAGAGGAGGAGAGAGGAAATAAGTTGGGAAATGGGTTTCAGGGTTATGGACAAGAAGTTCATCCCAGTTCTGGCTATCCCCCAACCCTGAACTACTCTTCATATTTCTAATCTTCTGACTCCTGCCTCACACATTCCTCAATCTGTCAGTCTTAATAGTAAAATAATAGATAAATAAATAAAATAGCACTTACATATAACACTTTATAAATATCTCATTTTATCCTCACTACGTCCCTGGGAGGTGAGTGCTATTACTATCCCCACTTATATGATAAGGAAACTGAGACATACAATGGTTAAGTGAATTGTCCAGGATCACACATGTAGGAAATGGCAGGATTTGAACTCAGCTTCCCGAGGACAGGGCTGGCACTCTACCTACACCACCAGGGAACTTGGGGCACTTTTAGATCTCTACTAAAATCCCTGTTTACCCAGATCAACCTAGACTTTACCTTGTAAATCAGTGATACCCATCAGCTCCGAAAGGTGCCAACCACTGTCTGGAATCTGAGCAGCAAAGTTTCTCTCTCACTCCAGTCCAATTCTCACTTCAGGTCAATACCAGGGCCTGAGAGGCTGAATGAATGAATTGGGGGCTGTGAGCTCCCAGAACAGACTAGGCAGACTCCCATAATGCCATGTCAACTGGGGTTGGCTACTGATGCTGCTTGGTCTTGTTATTATCCAGTTATTTTTCAGTAATTTCTGACTCTCATTGACCCCATTTGGGGTTTTCTTGGCAGTGATACTGGAGTGGTTTGCCATTTCCTTCTCCAACTCATTTTACAGATGAGGAAACTGAGACAAGCAGGGTTAAGTGACTTGTCCAGGGTCAGACAGCTGGAAAGTGTCTGAGGGTGGATTTGAACTCCAGAAGAGGAGCCTTCCTGACTCCAGGCCTGATGCTCTATGTACTTAGCTGCCCTATTCACTACAGTTTGGAATTCACTACAGTCAAAGAAAAATCTACAGAATTATAAAATCTCAACGTTGGAAAGGAACCTAGAGGCCACTAGGCCAAGTGATAGCTGGGTCAGAATCCCCCCACCACATAGCCAACCAGGTGCCCACCAGGACTTTTAGTGGGCAGGGACACTCTACCTCCAGAGGCCTCCCATCCTGCTTTTGGGTGGCTCTCACTGTTGGGCATTTTTCCCTAGAATTGGGCCTAAATCTACTGCTCCACCCCTCTCCACCACCCATTATTTCTTGCTCCATCTACCCTCTGAACCAAGCAGAATGAGCTTAATCTACTGATGCCCTTAGAGCCTTTCAGATTCTTGAACTCAATGACCATGTCTCTGCTCAGGCTTCTCTTATTTAAACCATTCTCGCCAGGAGAATGTTTTCTAGAAGTTGTCCATGACCTATATATCTCAAGGTTCCTGTTGAAGATTTAAGGCCCCAAACCTGCTTAGAACCTTTCCACTCGGGGGCAACTAGGTGGAGCAGTGAATAGAGCACCGGCCCTGGAGTCAGGAGGATCTGAATTCAAATCCATCCTCAGACACTTAACACAAAAACTAGCCATGTGACCTTGGGCAAGTCACTTAACCCCAATTGCCTTCCAAAAAGCAAAAACAAGGAAGAGCCTTTCCACTCATGGCTCAGTATGATTTATATTGCTACAACTTATTGCATACTTGGTCCCAGAGGTCTCCTATGCTATCTAAACCCTCTTGGTCCCTGGCTGCCTTGTTCTGCCAATCTTGGTAATTTTAGTGTCAGATCCCAGGAGGGGAGCTGATAGTAAAATAGGGAACTTGCTCCCCAAATCCCAAGGGCTGCTTAAAAGGATCTTTCATACAGAGCTGAAAGGTGCCTCAGGAATCATTGACTATAGCACCCCCATTTTGCAGATGAGGAAGCTGAAACCCAGAGAAATTACTTTCCCATACACAGGGAGTAGGTATCAAAGGTAGGAGTTGAAGCCAGTTTCCCTGAGTACACAGACAGTCCTTTCTACTGTGTCACATGGTCTCCTGCTTTTGAATGTTATCTCAACTAAGACAGAAGTCATGAAGTGTGGTGGGGCTACCACCCTCACTCCTGGAGATGTTCCAGGTGTCCTGATCTCAAGGTCAAAGAAGAATCTTACTGGGAAGGCAGGAACAAAGAGAGTTAGAAAGCAGTCCTGCGTCCCATGCCATCGATTCTACTTGGCAGGCCAATGGACAACCACTCACTTCCTCCGTTTCTTCCAAGAAGCTGGATTGAGAGAAGTCCTACAGAGAGGTTTGGACTCTTGAGGAAGAGTACCCTCTAGACATAAGCCATTATTAGCCCTTGTCTTCATTTTTATAGCTAACTTGCAGTTTCTCAAAGGTTGTTTATCCACTTTGAGAGTTATTTCTCATGGGAGCCTTGTTTCCTCTTCCCACTGGTAATGTTTGCCTGCCATAGTGTATCCAGCTATCAATTAATCAACCAATCAACCAAGCATTTATGAAGCTCCTACTATGCTAGGACTGAGGGATATGAAGTCAGTCTCTGCCTTTAGATCTTATAATCTATTGAGGGGAGAAATGTCCATGTGTAGGGTATAGAAAAATTAAATACAAGACAGTTTTGGGAGCAATCAGGAAAGGCTTGATATAGAAAGTATAGATTTTATTATATTATTTGCTGCCTCAGTGAACTGAGATTTGAAGGATCCAGTGGGTTCTAAAAGGCAAAGGTGAGGAGGGAGTGCATTCCAGACATGACACCCCCGAAATGGATTGCTTTGTATGAGGAATAGTAAGAAGGGATGTTCGGCTAGACCATGGTGTATATGAAGGGGATGGATGTGTAGTAAGGTGGGAAACTCAGATGGAGCCAGGTTCTAAAGGGGCTTTTAATGCTAAACAGAGGAGTTTATGGTTAATCCTGGAGGTAATTGTGAACCACTACAGTTTATTGAGTGGGAGCAGGGAGGGATATTGTCTGACCTGCACTTTAAGAAAATCACTTTGGCAACCCTGTGAAAGACAAATTTTGAATGTATTTGAAATACAGAGACCAGTTTGAAGGCTCTTGCAGTAGTCCAGTTAAGACATAGTAAGCCCTGAACTAAGTTGATCATCATTTGAGTGAAGAGAAGGGGAGAGATATTAAAAATGTGGAGGTAAAAATACCATGATTTGACAACTCATTAGATATAGGGATGAGTCAGTGCAAAGGGTTGACATTAATGTTAGTGTTTTTAGTCATGGGTGGCTGTGTGTCTGACCATATTCAACAGAAATCAATTATTGGGGTGGCTAGGTGGCATAGTGAATAGAGCACCGGCCCTGGAGTCAGGAGGACCTGAGTTCAAATCCGGCCTCAGATACTTCATACACACACACACACACACATACACACACACACTAGCCGTATGACCTTGGTCAAGTCACTCGGCCCCTTCCCCTCTCCAAAAATAAAAAGAAAGAAAAAAATTATTTTAGTACCTGTCGGTTGGCATTGTGCCCACTCTTCTTTCCCCCTGTTTACATGCATAGGTTAGGGTTAACTCAATCATTGTCTGATAATGGTAGAAATTAACAACAATAACAATTATTATATATCTGATACTGATAGAAATTATACAATGATTCCTAATTAATGGCTGTAGGCCCAACAGATAACATGGATTCAGCAGCTGCCTAGGGCCAGAGAGAAAGGGTGGGCTGGTGACCCACTGTGCCCTCTTCCCAGGAAACATCAGAAGCCCCAGTTTTCAGACAATCCCCTACAACCTATGTCTGCCCTTCCTCTTTCTCTCCCTCTCCCCTTCCATCTCTACATCTCCCCCCTCTTCCATTGGCATCTTAATTGATCTCATTGTTCTCCAACCCCTTGAGACTAGAGGCTCCAGCTGTGCTTAAACAGAACAAAATCTCTTCCAATTTCCCCACCGTTTAAAAGAAAATTGAATTCTTTATCTGCAGTGGGGGGAGGGGAAGAGGAAGAAGGAGGCCAAAAAAGACTGACAGGCTAAACATAAATAGTTAAATAATCTGAGACCAGTTTCTAAATTGGCCAAGAAGGCAAAGGCAAACAGATTCGTGTCTTTTGTTTTTGAAGTGGGAAAGGGAGATTCTCATGGTGTATTCCTTGTTCCTTTCCAATCTTATCAGTTCATCTTTCTAAACAAAATTAAAGAAGCGGGATGGTGGGGGAGGGGGAAGGAAAAGAAAAAAATGCCAGGAGGAGAAAAGAGACATCGTGGAGTGATTGGCAGCTCTGAAGTCCTGTCTGTCTGTCAGGCCTCAGTGCTCTTTGGCTGTGTTTATCTCTTTAATCTAAATATCAATCCGTAAAAGCGAAATGGGATGGAATAAAAGTCATGACAGGCACCAGGACCAAAGAGAGAGGATTCCTAATGGCAGCTTTTACCACCATTGCCACTGTCCTAGGTGCTGATAGAGCTGTCCCTCACATCAGAGTCTCTGCTTTCCAAAAGAGACATGAGAGGATAAAGGAGAGTTGGGGTTGAATGAAGACAGTGTCTGAACACAATCCATGCCTAAATATTGTCTCTCCTCCTCTCAGCCTAAGGGAATTGCCATCACCCTTCCTATCTGAACGTGGAATCCTGGACCCTTGCAGGAATTGTTTGATGCCATCTCATCTAACCCCTCCTCTAGATGGGGTAGCTTGGTTCTATTCTTAAAAATCTCCCATATTCTCCTTTTGTTGGTGGCCTATCATTTTCTGGACTCTCACCATAGGATGTCATTTCTGCATTTGACCTCAAGCCCCTCTGCTATAATTAAGCTCGTTTGCTCTCACCTTGTCCTTAGGTCACCATCCTCTATCCAAAACTGAGAAGCAGGAGACCTGGGCTCTGGTAACTGCTCTGTGGCAAGTGACTTCCCCTCTCTGGAGCTTAGCTTCTAAAACGAGAGGCTGGAGCAGATATCCCATCTCTCTGTACCAGGCATTGTCTCTGGCTGGCTGTCTCTGTGCCTGAAATGCTCTCCCTCCTCACCTCTGCCTCCTGCCTTTCCAGGTTCCACTTTAAGTCCCAACTAAAATCCCATCTTCTACAGGGGGCCTTTCCCAACTCCTCTGGGCTTCCTCCTTTTAGTCATTCCTATTTATCCTGCATACAGCTCATTTGTACATATTTGTTTGTTATCTCTCCCAGACTGTGAGTTCTTCAAGGGTAAGGACTACCTTTTGCTTCTTTTCGTATCTTCGGGCTTAGCACAGTGCCTGGCACACAGTAGGTAGTTAATAAATGTTTATTGATTGGCTGGGTGATCTCTGAAGTCCCTCCCAGCTTTCTTCCTCTGATGAGATGACCCTTCAAGGCCCTCTAAGAGTCCATATATTCCAAGTTCATCAAAGTTATCCTCCAATAATCTAGAAGCTGGTTGGTTTTATTCAGCGTAACTGCTGAGAATAGAGAGTTGTCCCTTGAGGTTGGGGGAGGGATGAGGGGGGAGGGGGAAAAACTGCTGGTGGGCTGACAAGGGCCAGAAGTGAGTTCATTGATGCAATGAGTTGAATGCTCTTTAAAAAAAGTCCACTCCATCAAGCACTAAAAAAGATTGAATTCTGGGAGAGAGAAAGGGCCTGGAGAAAGCCCAGTGGTGGAACATTGGCAATCCTGGACCAGAAGGTTATCTGGGAAAAGGTCAGGGAGTAGGGAATTGCTGAATTGTAGGCCTTCACTTGTTTGCCCTCTGTAGCTGGGGGTGGGGGAGGGGAGGAGAAAGGGTAGGGGGGCAGAGGGGTGAAGAAAAAAAGGGGGGAGTATTCATGCTGCTTGGAGCCAAAAGAGGAAAATGGTACTGATCTACTCAGGCTTTCTTTCCCAAGAAATTCAAAGCCGGGTAGCATAACTTATTAAGCACCTACTATGGGCCAAGCCCCGTGCTAAGTGCTAAAGATACAAAGAAAGCCTAAATAAATAAAGAGATGAATTAGTAAATAATTAAATTGATAAATAAATGAATGGATGGATAAATAGATAAAAAATTTAAAAGGTCCTGCTCTAGGGGCAGCAAGGTGGTGCAGTGGGTAAAGCAGTGGCCCTGGAGTCAGGAGGACCCAAGTTTGGTTCCAGCCTCAGACACTTAACATCCACACAAAAATAAAACTAGCTGTGTGACCTTGGGCAAGTTACTTAACCCCAATTGCCCTCCAAAAGACCAAAAACAGAAAGAAACAAAAAAGAAAGGTCCTGCTCTCAAGGAGCTTACAGTATAATGAGAATAAATAATATACAAACAACTATGTGCAAACATTCACATACATATACAGGATAAGTTGGAAATGATCAATAGAGGGAAAGTGTGAGCACTAAGGACAATTGGGAAAGGTTTCCTGTAGAAGGTGGGATTTTAGGGTTGGGAGCTAAATATCACATAACTTATTGTGAAAACAATCTTCAAATTTGGAACATAGAAAAGGGTTTTGGCCTTGTTTTTTTTTTTTTTGTTGTTGGGCTTTTTTGTGGTCCAAAGTTGTGATTTACTTCTTTACAAATTTTTTAATCGACGCCTTTGTTTATGTCACATTCATTTCCATACTGACTCGTTTCTACCTCCACCTAGTGACTCTTCCCTTTTAGCAAAGCTTTAAAAAGAACAAGGAAGTGTTTGGCAAAGCCAGCCAATACTCTAACCATTTCTAACAGTGTATGCTATATTCCACACCCATGGTCTCCTACCTCTGCAGTTAAGGGAGTGGTTGTGCCTTTTCTCAACTCTTCTCCATGACACAATTAGATACTTAGCCAGTGTTTGGTTCCCTTTTATTGCTTTTGTTTACACTGCTGTAGTTATTTTGTATTTTGTTTTCCTGATTCTACTTACTTTTCTCTGTATCTGTAATACAAGTCTTCCTAGGGGGCACAGTGGATAGAGCAAAGGGCCTAGAATCAAAAAGATCTGACTTCAAATCTGGCCTCAGACACTTACTAGCTGTGTGACCCTGGGCAACTCATTTAACTTTGTTTGCCTCCGTTTCCTCATCCTTAAAATGAGTTGGAGAAGAAAGTGGCAAATCACTGCAGTATCTTTACCAAGAAAAAATTCAAATGGGGTCATGAAGAGTTGACATGACTGAAAAAAATGACTGAACAACAGCATGGAACAAAAACATTCTATTGCATTCATATACCACAAATTTGTTTAGCCACTCTCTAATCAATGGGCCTCTCCTTTGTTTCCTATTTTCTGCTACCACAAAAAGTCTGGCTTTGAATATCTTGGACTATGAGGGATCTTTCTTTCTGGCGTGATCTATTATATAGGACAACAAAAGTGAATGTTTTGGTCACTTTCTCAGCATAATTCCAGATTGCTTTCCTGCATGTTGGGCCGATTCACAGCTCCACTACAGGATGCCCCACACCTGTGATATCAATCTTGTCAAGAACTCATAGAATCATAGATATAGAACTGGGAAGAGAACTTCAAGGTCTTTGAACCCAACTCTTCATTTTCCAAATGAGGAAATTGAAATTCAGAAATCTAAGGGATTTGCACAAAGTCACACAGGCAGTAAATTGTGAAGCTGGGACTTGAACCCAGGGTCTACAACTCCAAAGCTAATGCTTTCTTCACTGTGTCATCCAGACTTCTGCAATGGAAGGTTCCTCTGTTGATGTCCAACTACAGCCTACCTACAACATGACGTCAGAGACGCTTGGGACATTGAAGAGTTTGTCGTGGATCTTAGGAGTAAGACTTAAACTCAAGTCCTCCTGAGTCCAAGCAAGGCTGTCTAGTTTTAATGCCATGTCACCTATATCCCCATTTTACACATGGGGAAAATGGGGGCTTGTGGTGGGAACTTGCCCACAGTCATCCAGTAAGTCAGGAACTGAATCTGAACCCACTTCTCCTACCTCCTAGTCTGAATACATTCCATGAGTAATACCAATTAGCATTTATCTAGTATTTTAAGGTTTGCAAAGTGCTTTACAAGTATCTTATCCTCACAACAGCCTTAGGAGCTAGAAGCTATTATAATCCCTACTGATGAGAAAACTTATAGAGGCAGAGAGATATCAAATGACTTGCCTAGGGTCACACAGCTGTAAGTGTCATCTGAACTCAGGTCTTCCTGACTCCAGGTCCAGCACTCTATCTGTTGTCCAACTTAAATGCTATTCCTTTAGCTCAGGACTCTTCAAATTCATCCCCACTGATCTCACCAGGCAGAGAAGCATCCTAGCAATGAACCAGGCAGTGTAGTATAGTAGGTAGAGTTATTGTCTTAGAGCCAGAAAGAATAGGGTCTGAACCCTGCCTTAGACATTTACTAGATGTGACCATGAACAAGTTACTTAAACTAAAAACAGCACTTATCTCACCAGGATGCTGTGAAGATCAAATGAGATGATGTGTATGAATGTAATGATTCATATTTTCACAGTTTCATTGCCATAAAGAACCTCAAAAACCATCTAGTCCAATTCCCTCATTTTATATGGAGGCTTGGGTTCAAATCCTGTCTCATATACTTACTATGTGGTCCTGGGTCCAAATCATATCTCAGACACTTACTATGTGGTCCTGGGCTTCTCTATGCCTCAGTGTCCTCATATATAAACTAAGGTCATTGGACTGGCTGGTCTCTAAGGTACTTTCAAGTTCTAAATCTGTGGTCCTGGGTCACGCAAATTGTAATCATCAGAAATGGGATTCGAACCAGGACCTATGACGATAGAGGCAGTACTCTTTTTTCAGTGCCTCATAAAGTACTTTGTAAATCTTGAAATGTCATAATAAATGAGAGCTGCTGTTAAGAAATAAGCTCTGACCTTGAATCCTAACAATGACAATGACTAGTTATGACCAGTCACCTTTCTGTCATCAGCCTCCCTCACCTTGAACCACAGTTAGGCTACATGAGTACCCACCTTCTCCTTTAGAGGAAAAATTTGAGATGCCTTCTCCACTAGGGCTCTCTTGCTTGTTTCACACTTGGTTCACTTTATTGAAGCATTCCTCAGTCAATTGGGTCCCAGTTTCACTCTATGATAGCCATCTCATTCTTTCGTTCATGAATTAACTCAACAAGCATTTATTGTTGGGGCAGCTAGGTGGCGCAGTGAATAGAGCACCGGCCCTGGAGTAAGAAGGACCTGAGTTCAAATCCAGCCTCAGACACTTAACGCTTCCTAGCTATGTGACCTTGGGCAAGTCACTTAACCCAACTGCCCTACCTTCCCCCCTCCAAAAAGCAAAATAAATAAAAATAATAAATTTAAAAAAGCAAGCATTTATTGAGTAGCTACTATATGGCAATCCCTAGAAACTGGGGGTACAAAAACAAAACACTGATCTTTAGGACCCTCGCACAGAGACAGGTGCCAGTGTAGACAAAAGGCCCAGGCTTGGACTTGGTTCTGCTATAGCTTCCATGATGAGAAGTTGGAGTGGGGGAAACTGACCTAGGACAGTCCCCAGGGAGGCATCTTGCTTAGGTTTCTTGGTAGAGCCTCATTTTTTCTCTTCATATTTTCCCCACTATCAGGTCCTGCCCTTTTTTGGCCCCTTCCAGTCTTCACAATGTAAGAAGAGCTAGCAGAGGCTGCCCACAGACAGTTGGGAAGAGTTCGGGAGAGAATCTGCATATTCTCCTTCCATTTATATATTCCCTTCTACTAGAGAATGACCCTGATAGGCCCAGTGGCTAATCCCATCATCTCAGAACTGGACAGGACCTCAGAAGTCATACAGTCTAATCCCATGTCCTGCCCCACCCAAAGTCCCCTTTACAAAGGCGGGGCCAGTCCTAGGTTCTAAGCCATATGCCTTCCCTGGCTAATTGTGTGAGTTGCTTCTCTTGGTGAGGCCCAGCTTCTCTTTCTGTCAAGTCAGAAGGATGGCTTTTGTTTCTCTCTGCCTTCCAGGGATGGTTTCAGAAGAGATGACATGATATGGATAAAATCCCTAGAGGTCCTGGGGAAGAAAGCCCATAAAAATCAGGGCAGCTACTCTTCTCTGAAGGAAGAGACACATTTCAATAATGATAACTCATATTTATATGGTGCTTTAAGGTGTATAATGATGCATTGTGCCAGCCTGGGTCAGGAAGTTCTAACTACAGTTGGGGGGGGGGGGCGGGTTTGCACAGAAAGAAGGCAAAGAGTGCAGTCTGAGGATGGCTCAAGGTTTCACAATCACACGTGTCTTGCCTTCCCCCCCCCCCACACCTAACTCTACCCAGATATCAGCTATTTTTTCATTGTCCAGCTCCTAGGGCAGGCTGGCACTGCCCACTGGCAGAGATGGAGAAACACTGGGGCCGGCTGCAGTAAAACACCCCTGCCGGCAACTATGGTAACTATCTTAGAGATCATTGGTGATTTATATTTCCTACGTCGGACTTTGACCTTAATTTCTGCTGTTGGTATGGGGCTGTAAAATTCATTAGGGGCCTAAGAGAGGAGTGATTGAGATGTCAGTCAGGCAATTGTGTGGTTATTTAATCTATCAGATGTGTGGTTTGCCATTTAGGTGGACAACAAGAGAATATGAAATCAATATGGTTCATTAGCAGGGAAGCTCGTGCCTGGCCCAATCAGTGCCCGCCAATGACAGCAGCTGAGGCAGGCGTGCGGGCACACCAGCACTGTGTCACCTTGGAGAACAGACATGTACCACCATGTATGGGCAGAGAGGGTCCCCACCAGGCAGAATCCCCATGCCCACAGCTCATCCTTCCAAAGGTATTCCACAGGCAATGCTCTCCCTTTCTGCCATCACAATGGGCTCCCAGGCTGGGCACCCTCATCTAGCAGCCCACACTCCCCCTGGAATCTCAGGCAACGGGGGACCCCAGCGTCTGAGAACACA
>NW_027187353.1:1522035-1586564 GCF_028583685.1 Petaurus breviceps papuanus | reverse complement strand
TCCCACACTGTTCTTATAGCTAAGAGAGAGTGGCAGGGCGGGGGTAGCTGAAGAGGCCATTCTCTTTGTTCTCCAGCAGAAATCAAAATGGCAGAATGTCACTCAACCTTGGTTTGCCTTAGACAGAAGAAGGGTTGGGCGGAGGGAGCGAAGAAGTCAGGCTGGAGGCTAGAAATGGGTGGCCATGAATAGATTTGCTTGGCTGGGACCAAGGATCATGGGAGGGGACCGAGGATGGTAAGAGGAAAAGAGTCATTGCTAAAAGAATCTTGGATTTAAGGGCAGAAGAAGTATAGTAGCAAGGACCCCATATCTGAAGCCAGAGAACGTGGGTTTGAAGCCCAGCTCTGACATTCACTGCCTGTGAGTCACTGCATTTCTCTGGGCCGCAGTTTCCTTGTCTACAAAATGAGAGGGCTCAAAAAAATGACCTTGAAGATGCAAAGCCTTTAGCTTGTCTCTATCATTTTACAGAGCTGAATTTGTATCCACATTTAACTGTTTAGCAACTATGGACTAGTCACTCCCCCTCTCTGGATCTCAGTTTTCTCAGTCTCCATCTGTAAATTGGAAATGGTTAGGAAAGCACTTTGGTAAACCTTAAGACATCACAAAAATATGCACTATTTGTCCTAATGTAGTTAGGTGGATGATGACCTTAAAGGCCATCCCAAATGGGGAGATGGAGGGTGAATCAGGGAACATGGGAGACAATGGGAACTTAAACTAAAAATAAGCTGTAGCCCATAGAGTGTGATAAAACCAAGAGAAGGCAAGGAGCCTGAGCCAGCCACAAGGATTGGGTGCCATTGCACAGATGGGCTCAAGGGGTGATGCTTCCAGACCCATCATACACAGCGAGTCAGTGTCTATGCTGTAAAGCCCAGTCCCTGGATGGGGAACTCCACTGTCCTCCTGGAAAGGGGCCCCAGCTTGATTAGTAGGAGTAGAAAATGAAATTCATCCAGATCAGTGACAAGAGGTAGAATAGGTTATGGAGAAGAGCGACTCAAAGTACCAGACCTAATGGGTCTCTGCTGCTTGTCAGGGTTCTGGTTTGCAAAGCCCATCAGGAATTCAGAATACCCTCCATTTCCCTATCCTCCCCATTACTATATCTACTACTACTACTACTACTACTACTACTACGACTACTACTACTACCACTACTACTACTACTACTATTACTACTACTAACACTAATACTACTACTACTAACACTAATACTACTACTACTACTGCTACTACTATTACTACTGCTGCCACTATTATTTCTACTTCTACCACTAACACTATTACTACCACTACCTCTACTATTACTATTACCACCACCACTATCATTACAACAGTTACTTGTAGTATTACTACTACTATAGCTAGATGGAACAATAGAGTGCCCAGGTCTAGAGTCAGAAAGACTTATCTTCATAAGTTCCAATCTAGCCTCAGACACATACTAGCTGTGTGACCCTGGGCAAGTCACTTAACCCTGTTTGCCTCTGTTTTCTCATCTGTAAAATGAGCCAGAGAAGGAAACAACAAGCCACTCCAGTATCTTTGCCAAGAAAACCTCAAATGGGGTCATAAAGAGCCAAAGGTGACTGAAACTTCTGAACAGCACAGTCTTAAGCTTGGGCTTTTGTCTATGCTGGCTACTCTTTTTTTCTACTCTGTGAGATAAGTACTCATTGTTCTGATTGGACGTATGAAGAGACCATGGCTCAGACATTAAGTGACCTACCTACATTCACACAACTCTGGGAAGTGTCTGAGGAGAGATTCAGACTTAGGACCAGCATTCTGCCCATGATACTATTAGGGGTCAGAATGCTCCTTGTTTCCTGTGTCCCTTCCAGATTCTCCCTTCACCGCCATCACTCAGGGAATATCTCCTCTTGAACTTTGGGTTATCCAACATCATGACCCAGCCCAGCTCATGGTGACTTTGTCTACCATCCCAGCTCCCCTGCCTTTCTCCAGGAGTTCAGTGTTTGGCTTACTGGTCTCCCTGCTTCAATCTTCTCCCCGTCTCCAAGCCAGCCTTCACTCAGCTGCCAAAGGGATTTTACTGAGGTCTGACCCTGTCACTTCCTTACTCAATAAACCCTCATGGCTCCTTTTTACTTCAGGGTCAGATGATAAAGTTCCCAGTTGGGCATTTAAAGCCCTTCAAAAGCGGGTCCCTTGCTATCTTCCCAGTTTTCTGACACTTCACTCCCTCATACATATTCTTTGGTCCAGTGACACCAGCTTCTTTGCTGTTCCTTCTCCATGATTCTCTATGTCCTAAGCCTGCACCTTTTCTCTGTCTGTGCCTCTAATGCTCTCCCTCCTCACCTCCACTCTGGCTTCCCTTGCTTCCTAAAAGACTTGATTCCTATCTCCCTCTCCAAAAAAGGACTTTCCTTGTCTTCCTCTCTGCTTCCCCTCTCCCCATCCCCCATTCCATGCCTTTCTTCTGAGACTACCTTTCATTTATACTGTATAGCTCATATATATGTGTGCATATATATATATATGTGTGTTTTACATACACATACACATTTTTTAGGGAAAAAAAAACATGTTTTCTCCCTTCTCTATATCCCAACACTTAGTACATAATTAGCAATGAATGATTGCTGACTGACTGACTGTATATTTTTTATGTACTACTATAAGTATATGTTTCCTCCAGCACATTGTAAGTTCCTTGAGGGCACACACTGTTAATTTTTTTGGTTTTGTATACCCAGGGCTCAGTATAGCACCTGAAATTTAGTAGACCCCAAATATAGATAGTTCTCACTTTATGTAAGTTCATATTACACAAACTACATTATGGAAAGAATTCTAAAAGAAATCCACATTCAAAAAATGTGCCTGTTAACATTACTTTACAGGGGCGGCCAGGTGGCTGAGCAAGTAAGAGCACCAGCCCCAGTGTTGGGTTGACCTAGGGATCAAATCCAGGCTCAAATACTTAGCACCCACCCAGAAACACCTGGCCATGTAACCTTGAGCAAGTTACTTAACCCCAATTGCTTTAAAAAAAAAAAAACATTACTGTGCAATACTGTGCTCTTTCTCTCCACTCCTGCCCCTTGACTCAGCACCTTATAGGCTCCCATACCCCCACCAAAAAAAAAACCTCCAAGTGAAGGCAGAAGAATGGACTACAGATAGACCATCACTGCCACTGGGCTGAAGGCTTGGCTTGAGACTCCCCATGCAGACAGAGGAGACCTTTGTCCCACTCTGCCCACCCCTGACCCCTGGGTGTGTCTTCCATCCCATTCCTGGGTACCAGATATCCATTCCCTGCCTCCACATGTCACCTGTCGTCTCCTGTCCTCATCCATATCTGGTCCTCATCTGCCCTCCCAAGTGTTCTCCTTCCTGGTTCTGGTCATTACCTCACATGGCTGGCCCTGGCCCCCTGAATGTTCATCCCCAGCCTCCAAGAGTTCTTGAACTGGGAGCCAGCCCCCTCCATTCCCAGGGAAGATGGCCCCCTTTCTGCCTCCTTTCCACCCTCCCTCCCTTCCCCGAGTCCACTGGCAAAATTGTATTCTATAAAGCAAGAAACATCTGTAAATGTCATTCATTAGCTGTTACCCTGCTTCCTACTGCTACTTCCTACTCAGGCCTGTCTCCACACTCATCCTGTGCCAACCTCATTATGCCCTGTGGGTCAATGTGTGACCCTTCAGCTCCAGGAGTTTTACTGTTAGTTCTATGTCAGTCACTCTTAATTATGGAATCAATGCACACCAAATGAACAAATCTTTCTTCAAAGGGCATTGTGCCTGGAGAGTTTGCTTAATTTCAGGGACAAAGAGAGATGCAAAGGCAGAGACAGACAGACAGAGAGAGACAGAGACAGAGAAAGACAGAGAGAAAGACAGAGAGAGAGAGACAGAGAGAGAGAGAGAGAGAGAGAGAGAGAGAGAGAGAGAGAGACAGAGAGAGACAGAGAGAGACAGAGAGACAGACAGAGAGAGAGAGAGAGATTGGTGCCTCTCTACAATAATTAACGCTCTCACTAGAGCTCTTGAGAAGACAACCAGTCTTAACAATCTCGTCTACCAGGTGACTTTAAACTATTGGTTCTTTCCTGATATCCTTTTGGATTTTCAGTGGGAAAGTCAACCTCCAATCCTGGGCCCTATCAATTTAGAAACTGGGTTAGATCCCCCTCT
The DNA here is from genome assembly GCF_028583685.1 of Petaurus breviceps papuanus. NCBI lineage: Eukaryota > Metazoa > Chordata > Mammalia > Diprotodontia > Petauridae > Petaurus > Petaurus breviceps. The sequence goes on along the minus strand of NW_027187353.1, from coordinate 1,582,383 downwards.
GTCCAAAATCACAAGCAATCTTCTCAAGGAATGCCAAGACCTGCTCTTGGGATCTGGGTGTGATGGGAGCCATGAAAGAGGAGAGCCCCACTGCTCTTTATAGAATGTCATTGAAGTGCCTTCAAATGGAAGCAAAAGGTCCATACGGAGAAGCCTCCCTTCTCAACCTTTAGTCCTATTCTCCTGCACCAACTCTTTGATGAGCAAAAATATATAATCTTTGCTGATGGAAAACACCTTGCAAAACCCTGCCTCCTCATCTTTGCCCAAGCCTTCCCCCTTCCCCAACTTTCAATGCGTTCTACTCTCTTCTCAATGTACCTTCATCTAATCCATCCTTCAAAGGATAAAGTTCTAACCTCTTCTGTTCACCTTGGCACAGTACTTAGCACCTAGTAAGTACTTAGTAAACATTTGTTAACAAGGACTAAAGAAGAAGCTTCTATAATAATCTCAGCCTAAAGTGATTTCTATATTCTCTGAATAGAACATGGGATTTACCTTCTACCATCTTACCATCTGTATAATTAGTTATTTATTTACATGAGTATATTTTATCTGCCCAACTGAGAAGTCAGCTCTTCCATTGCAAGGAATGACTTCATGCTTCTCTAAGACCCCCAAGGTGACTGGAAGAATGGTTTGCAAGATGGTGAGCCCTGAATGCATGTTAATTGGCTGGTTGATTAGGAATCTAGTGACACCTTGAAGGTTTGTTTAGTTGGGGTTTGTTAGGGTCCTTGACTGACCTTTTAGAAATGGATGTGGTATCTTCTCTGCTCTCTGCCTAGGGCCACCTCACAGGATCACAGAACATAAGAACTGAAAGCATTTAAAGGTCCCCTACTTCAGTCCTCTTGTTTTACAGATGAGGTTTTGAGCTATTGAATGGTTGTTCAAGGTTATATAGCGTGTGATTGGCAGATCCAGGCCTGGAATCAAGGTGTCTCCTGGTTTCTACAATATTACACAGATTCTGTTTGGGCCCTCGATTCCCTGTTTGCTCCATTCCTTCCATGCCCCTCCTTCCATCTGCTGGCCTCTACCTCACCCCATAGTGAGACTCCCAGCAGCGCCAAGCAATCAGCTTTGGGGTCGGTCACCCTGCAGTCCTGACAGGCTTTTGACATCCCATAATTGCTTTCCTGCTACGACTCCTTTAAGCACAGAACTGCTGGCCAGAGCAATTTGCTCCCCATCAATTTTTATTTCCTGGTTTTAAAATAAAATAAAAGGAAATAAAGAATGGGGTGGAGGAGACAGGGAAGCAACGTTTTGTCTGCAATAACAAACAATCGGAGACCCCGTTCCACGAGGGTGGTTGTGTCAGCCTGAATTCCTCTCTAACCCAGGCAGCTCTGCCCAGCCCAAAGTGAATGGCATGTTAATAAACAGGGATCTCAGCCTGGCTGGACCATACATCCTCATTGTTACTCAAAGTCTTACTTCCTCATCCTTCTGCCATGGGCCCAAGCCCCCCACCCCCGCATCCCCTCCCCACCAGAACTTGGGATCATAGTATCATAGATTTAGATCTGGAAGAGACCTCAGAAATCATTTTACATTTGAGGAAACTGAGGCCAGAAGCAATTAGCTAACTAGTAAGTGGTATAGTGGGAGAGAAAATGCATTATTTACAAACTTCCTTTAAAGGAATCCCTCCTTTAAATTTGTTGGGGGAGCAAGGAAGGGAGTGTCCAGTAGTTTCCCCTTATCTCTCTGTATGTAGAACTCCATATGCTGGCCACCAGTTTATGGTAAAAGTCTTGAAAAGATTTTCACTCAAAAATAGTTACAACACAAGGCAGGGAGAATTATGATTTGGCCCAAGAGAAAGGAGTAGTATTGGTCAAGGGGACATCTGAATATTAGCCATTTCCTATTAGTACTTATAGCCTACCAAAACAAAAAACCAAACAGTAACAAAAAACCCACCATCATGCCAGATGTCTAACCAGGCAGCTTTTGGCCTTGGGGGAAATTTGTTTTATAGAGGTACAGCAAAATTACAGTTGCACCAAAATGGTGACTTACTCTAAAATGGCATCCTTCCTAACAAGAGAAGGGAAATAGGCATTTCCTCTTTCTTTTTCTCTCTAGATCACTCTTTCTCGGTCACTATGGTGGTGGAGTCAGGATTCAAACCCATATAGTCTGACTACAAATCTAATGTACTTTCTGCTATACTGCAGAAGAAACTGGGAGATTTGGGGAGATGTATACCCTGTTTGCCTCAATTTCCTCATCTGTAAAATGAGCAAGAAAAGGAAATGGCAAACCACCCTAGTATCTTTGCCAAGAAAATCCCAAATGGGGTCACAAAGAGTCAGATGCAATTAAAAAACAATAACAACATCCTCCTTTCTCCATTATTTCAGTGATCTATTTCCCTCAGCCAGACCTTGAGGGAAGGGCCATATAATGTATACTATAATATTCCAGAGTGAGGACATCTACCAGAGTTTGGATCCTCCTCAATATATTCCAATGACTTTTCCCATCCAAAATCCTTTGAATGTTTATTTTTCATTGTTATCAACTGATATGTAATGGGACCTCATTCTGCACATATTCCTAAACTGAATTTCTAGGAGTTTATGGGAAGCAAAAAAAGAGGTGGAGCTTATTGTCTAAATGCCAAAAGACAGCTGGGCACCACCCTTCTCTTTCTTGATAGATCTCATAGCCAACCTTCTTTTACCTGTACAGTTGCACTAATTTCCCTTTTCTTGATACAAATGACTACATTGGTATGCTTCTTCTTTGCAAGAACAAAATAATTAGATCTATTTACCTATGCATTAGTTAGTCAGCAAGCATTTATTAAGCATTTACTATGTACTGGACATTCTGCTAAGTGGTAAAGTTACAAAGAAAGGCAAAAAACAGTCCTTTCCTTAAAGCACTCACATTTTAATGGGGGAGATAACATGTAATTAATTATACATTATAAGTAATATGTTATATTATAAATATAAATAATTATGTACAAGATATTGCTATATATTATGTAGATACAGACATAGATGTAAATGTTGATATGCATAAATAGAAGGAAATCTCAGAGAAGGGCAAGTGGGGGGAGGGGTGGATGAGTAAGCCCTCTTGCAGAAGGTGAAATGGAGTTGAGTCTTGAAGGAGATCAGAAAAGCCAGGAGGGGAGGTGAGGAGGGAAGATCATTACAGGTATGGGGGACATCCAGTGAAAAAGCACAAGGTCCACTGATGGACTGTCATATGAAGAAGAGCACATTGGCTTGGGTAGCATAGACTAAATGAAGATTAATGTGTAAGAAGACTGAAAAGATAGAATGGGGCCAGATAGTGAAGGGCTTCAAATGTCAAGCAGATCCTTTTATATTTAATCCTAGAGGTAATAGGGAGCCACTGAAGTTTCTTAAGTTGAGGAGGGGAATGACAAGGTCAGGTCTGTACTTAAGGCAGCTCTGGAAGCTGAGTAGGAGGTGGACTGTAGTAGGGAGAGATTTTATGCAGGGAGACCAACCAGAAGGCTATTGACATGGTCTAGGTGTGAGGCGATGAGACCCTATACCAGGGTGATTGCTAAGTGAGTGCTCTGAGAATTTTCATTGGCTGTCTGCCATGCCTGGAATGTTCTCTCTCCTCATCCTTGCCTTCTGGCTTCCCTGTCTTCCTCCAAGTTCCACCTTCTACAAGCAGCTTTTCCTGGTCTTCTTTAATTTTTGTGCCTTCCTTCTGAGATTACCCCAACTCTATCTTGTAGATATCTTATTTCTACATAGTTGTTTGCATGTTATCTCATTAAACTATGAGATGCTTGAGAGCAGGGACTGGTTTTTATTTTTCTTTGTATCCCTAGAACTTAGCACAATGCCTGGCATGTAGGTACTTAACAAATATAATTTGACTGACTGGCATATACAAAAGATATTGTAAAGGGAGAAACAACGAGACTTGGCAATAGATTGGATGTGTGGTGTGAACTCAGGAGAAGAGTCAGGAGAGATCCTCAGGTCCTAAGCCAGGTGTTTGGGAGGATGATGGCACTCCCAACAGTAACAGGAAAGTTTGGAAGAGGAGATGGTGTGAGGTAAAAGATAATGAGTTGTGATTTAGACATGTGGCTTTAAGATGCCTATAGGATAGTCAGTTTGAGATATGCAAAAGGCAGTTGATGATGTGGGACTGGATCTCAGGAAAGAGATTAGATCTGGATATACTGATCTGAGAACCATCTGCATAGAGAAGAGTCAAACCTATGGAAGATTATGGAATCACCAAGCAAGATAGCATAAGGAAAGAAAAAAAAGGGGGCATAAGAAAAAGTGTTTGAGGACACCCATATTTGTGGGCATGCCTTAGATGGAAACCAGCAAAGGAGACTGAGCAGCAGTCAGATAGAAAGAGAAACAGAAGGGGGCAGTTTCAAGAAGATCTAGAGAGGAGAACCTCTCCTGAAACACTGTCTTGTCATGGCAGAGGGGTTTTTCCAGTAGTAATGTACAGCTGTGAGAGTTTCACTATAAGGAAAGCTGAGTGCAGTACCACAAAATCAATTCTTTCTAATTGTGATGATGGAGAAGACTTTTAAGAGTCCCTTGGACAGAAAGGAGATAATATCAGTCAATACTTAAAGAAATTAATTCATACTATTCACTGGAACATCAGACACTGAAGCTGAAGGTTAAATAGTTTTACTACTTAATCACAAGACAGGACTCATTGGAAAAGACCCTGATGTTGGGAAAAATTCAAGGCAAAAGGAGAAAGGGACAGCAGAGTATGACATGGATAGATAATGTCATAGAAGCCACAAACATGAACTTGGATAGACTTCAGGAGATAGTGGAGGATAGAAGTAACTGGCATGCCATGATCTACAGAGTCAGACATTACTGAATGACTTAACAACAACAATGAGAAGAGAAAGTAAGTAGGAGGACAGAGTGATCAACAGTGTCAAGTGTTGCAGATAGGTCAAGAAGGATGCGGAATGAGGAAAAGTCTGTTAGATTTGGCAATAAAGAGATCACTGATAATTTTGGAGAGACCAGGTTCCTGACTTCATCAGGTTGGGAATCAGTTTCAAAGAGCTTAGAAGCAAGTGAGAGGAGAGGAAGTGGAGAAACTTAGTGTATATTTTCTCAAAGAGTTTAACTGAGAAGAGAGGTATCGTAGCTAGTGCAGGAATAGTTATATCAAGTCAGGGTTAGGGTTTGAGGTTTGTTTTTGAGGATGGAGATGATAGGACCATGTTTTTAAATATCAGGGAAGGGGGAAGTATATAGGAAAATACTAAAGATTAGAGAAATACTAAAGATGATAAAGATGGAAATCAAAAAATCTGGGAGAGGATGGGGATCAATTAAAGCATTTGCTTTGGAAAAGAGCTAGGCCACTTCTTTATGTAAGTGAACTGAAGACAGCAAAGAAAAAATACTGAGTAATATGAGATGAGAAGAGAAAAGGGAGGGCTTTCAGCAAATGACTTTAGACCTTTTTACATCTTTAAATTGTTTTAATGTGAGATGTGGTTTTTTTTTCTTAATTATAGCCTGTAAATGTTTAGTGGAGTGTGACAGACAAGTTTCCAGGTCACTGAAACATATTTATCTCCATACCTTGGATGAATTTTTTAACCTTATGTGATGTACAGGATGATACTAGGACATGTGTTATGGTGCAAAATCGTGTGTCTGCATTATGTGTCCATTTGGGATTTTCTGTAATTCCAGAATAATCCTGCTTCTTTAAATATTTATCAAAGTACATCATTCTCTTAATGGTATAATACTTCCAGGTCAACTGAAAATAAAATATCCCCAAAACATTTGTGGGATTATATTTTACACTCTGATGAAGATGCTTAGGTTTTATAGGCTCAACTGGACTTCTTATGACAAGAATTTTGGCATAGCCTTGAATGAAAAAGTGATCTCCATCAGTAAAAATTACTTTTTTCCAATCTTCAAGTCTCTAGTCTTTGTATTGCTTTGGCTATTATTTATATTTTTCCTTCATAGCAATGAATAGCAGCTGTTTATTTTTACTCTTCCCCTAACTTAGTACAATACCTGGCATATAGTAAGTGCTCAAAAAAGGTTTAATTGAATTGAATTGAAGCCTGTGTCACTGTAGAATATAGGTTCTTCGATTTTGCGTGAGTCATAAATTCTTTTGATACTTTGGTGAAGCCTATTAACCCCTTCTGAGAAGTGTTTTTAAATGCATAAAAATAAAATGCATAGGAAGTCATACAAAAGAAACCAAATATGTTGACATACAGTTGTCATTTTAAAAAAAATCCAAGTTCAGGGCAGCTAGGTGGCGCAGCGAATAGAGCACTGTCCCTGGAGTCAGGAGGACCTAAGTTCAAATCCAGCCTCAGACGCTTGACACACTTACTAGCCATGTGACTTTGGGCAAGTCACTTAACCCCAATTGCCCTCCAAAGAGCAAAAAAAAAAAAATCCAAGTTCATGGACCGCAGGTTAATAACTGGGAGAAGTCAATAGCTCTCCAGCTGCCAGATCTCTCTGAAGGTCTTTATTTGTTTTCTAAATATAAATTAGGTTGTTTTCCTGCAATCGTTTGCCAGTTTGGCATTGTTTTTCTTTTGTAATTTTACTTTTCCTTGTACTTTAGTACTGACCTTGTTTCCCTGTGAGCTTGAATCATCTTTGAAACATTTGACTTAAACATTCAGCAACTGCAACAATAGCTCTAACAGTCATTGAAATGTGCTCCTTAAGAGCTAGAATTTTTGCATGTTTCCTTGGAGTAATATTCATTCTTCAAAACCACAGAATTAAAAATGCAATGAAAGAGCAATGGACGAGGGGTATGACACAAAATCCAGCTCTTGTGTGATAGAGAACTAACTAAAAAGGGGGAGGGAGAGGGAACCTGCTCAATTACGTTTCATCTGGTTAAGTTCAGGTATCCTGAGTCACCCTAGCATCAGTGGAAAAGTATACACATGATCATTGCTGTCACAAAATGAAACCATATTATAGTTAGCACTTATCTAGCTCTTTAAATATTGCAAAGTACTTTACATATGTTATCTCATTTGATACCCCCCACCAACCCTGGGTGATTGGTGCTATTATTATTCCTATTTTACAGATGAGGAAACTGAGGCAGAAATCATACAGGTAGTATCAAAGGCAGGATTTGAACTTGGATCTTCATTTCCCGACAGAGAGCAATCTATCCATTGTGCAACCTAGCTTTTTAAAAAAATTTTGCCTATCAAAATTGTTGTTTGCCTCAAGTAATTCACACAACACTTTGTCAGTTACTGGCTTATTTTCCCTTTGGTGCCTCCTCCCTCTATTTCCCTAACCATCCCATCCCCAGTCTCTACTACTCAACTTCCCTGATTGAATAGGACTCCAATAACATTCTCCAGTCCTAAGGACCTCTCTAATTTTCTCTTTGGAAAACACAATAATGGTGCTTTATTTTCCTAAATCTTTTTTTTTCTTTTTTTTTGTCCCAGCACTCCTTTCTCTCACTCTTCACCACCCTGTCATGTTCCCACCTAGTTAAAAAGAAGTCCATTAAAAGTTCCCCACTCTAAACCACAACTCTTAGCTTCTTGCCTCTCATTTGAAATCCATATTTAGGCACTTCTTCCCCATCCCCAAAGTCATAGCCCCCTGCTAACATATATTAACTCCATCTCTACCCAGAAGCTTCTCCATTGTCAGCATCCCACAACCCTTGACACAGTCACACCTGTGAGATGAGGGCAGGATTCAGACAATGTTGTCAAAGATACAGCTGTCACTGACTTTGTGAAACAACTCCCTTACTGTCAAATTCTTCAGTGTTCTCTGTGATGCAGATCTCAGGGAGCTCACAGCATAGTGTGGCATAGTACAGCAAACAAGCCTTCACTAAGAACACCCCCAGAACTCAGAGACACATGAGACAAGCCACTCAGAAACCACAGATCACCACAGTGGTAGGACTTCTCCATCAAATATCACCTGGGTCAGTATAAGTGATGCCTGACTTGAAAGAAAGACATACAGAGAGGCTAAAGAATTACACTGTCCTTATCAATAACCCCATCCAACCTGGGACAGTGATCAGGATATTCTCTCAGCTCTGGTATTTGGTGGAAAAGGCATGGTTAAGAAACAGATCATGGGTGTTTGTAACAGAGAGTGTTAAATGAAACCAACTGACACAGGGGAAAGAGGGCTTAATTTAAAGGCAAGGGATCTGGGTTGAGGCCCCATTCTGCCATGTGTGCCCTATGTGACTATAGGTAAGTTACTGAACCTTTTCTGGGTCTCAGTTTCATTTAGGGGGAGAGATGAGATTAGAAGATTTTCAGCTTTGAAATCTATAAACTCTGTGAGATTAATTGGTCACCCACTTTCCAGGAACTGGCTTTATTCTCTGACAAAGTGTTTTTGAATTTCAGCCAGAAAAACTGAAGCATTATTTCATCCCACCCAGAGGTCCAGGGATAGATTGTATGACCTTCTACCTCTAAGGGGGCCAGTTGGCATATTGTCCCTGACCCAGGCCCTGAAGAGGCTTCCTGCTTCACATGGAACATAGTCACAAAAAAATCAAAGTGAACAACGGGGCATCAGGACTGCTTAGCTGGCTTGAGTAGAAGCCCTTTTAGCTTGCAGTCTCTCTCACCCTTCTCTCATCTAATACATTCTTTCGGCTTAAGTCCTTCCTTGCCTCATACCCACACCCCTCCCTTAGCTACCTCAGAGGCCCCTCCAAAGCTTCCAAGAGTGGAGTTAATCTCATACAGTTTAAAGAGTTATTCAGTGGGGCTCGGCGAATGATGAATGTTGAAACCATTACCGGCGAAGCACCAGGACTCCATGGAGCTGTTTAAAAATGCATTCTCCCATGTAAATTTCTGCTCCATCAATCCTTATGACATGTCAAACATTGCTATTGTTTCCTGAACAAATTGTACGACATGCCCTTTTCTGCAGATTTGTGCAGGCGAGTAGAACCACTCTGTGGCTTGGCTGCCACTTGCGCTCAAGACTGAGGGTAGCTGCATCAGCAGCTGTGCTCACATTGCTTCAGAGCAGAAACCTTGGGCAGAGCGGCCAGGCATGCATGCCTGATGGGCAGTGCAGGGAACTGGGAGAAACATGCCCAAGTGGCTGGGGAGGTGTGAATGTAGCCTCAGGTTCAGTAGAAGAGAGGGAGTGTGTGTGTGTGCATGTGAAGGAACATGTCAAGATGGGGAGGTGTATATATGTGTGTGTCTGTGTGAGAGAGACAGAGAGAGACAGAGAGAGACAGAGACAAGAGACAGAGAGAGAGAGAGAGAGAGAGAGAGAGAGAGAGAGAGAGACAGAGATAGAGAGAGAGAGAGAGAGAGAGAGAGAGAGACAGAGAGAGAGAGAGAGAGAGAGAGAGACAGAGAGAGAGAGAGGAGAGACAGAAACAGAGAGGGGAGAGAGACAGAGACAGAGAGGAGAGAGACACAGAGAGAGAGATAAATATAGGAAAGGAAGAGGACAAATGGGAGTATAAAGGCATAAGGAGAGAGAGAGTTTTAAAAATGTAAGAAGATCCTCTTGATGGTGTAAGAGAAGAGAAAGGTATAAGGTAGGGATAAAAGCTGTAAGAAGAGAGGAGAGGTAATATGAGGATTTCAGTATAGGATATAAGAGAGAAGGTTGGGTGTATAAGAGTAAAAATAAGCATGCTGAAAGAGGTCATAAGGAATGGGATAAGAAGATTTGAGTGCATGAGGATGTTAAATGAGGATATAAGAACATAAAAGGAGAGGTATGTAAGAAAGGAAAGTCTTGAATCACGTTGCCTGCTGACCTATAGGTGAGAACATGGGTAAGCGGACCCTGAGAAATACCTAAGATATTTAGCGGTAACAAAACAAATCATCAAAAGGTCATAAAGGACATATGTATTGACTGGACCAACTACTATCGAAATGACATTGCTGACAAGGGTATATGGAGAGTGAATTGAGAAAGTTGTGTGTGTTCAACAAGGAAGGGGAGGAGACTTGCTTGATAAGGCAGAGTGCTTCAGAAATGGGTAAGAAGAGTTTCTTGGTATCTGTGGAAGGGACAAAAAAGCACAAGTGTTAAGTACTCAATGCTCTTTAGAAGTTTGTTCTTTAGATAAACACAGTGTGAGTCATTAAGAGGAGCTAAAGATCACAGAATGTCAGTGTTGTGAGAGACTTCAGTGGGGACCATCTGATCCAAAACAAACCTAAGAATTCATATTCTATGAGGAGCTGTCCAGCCTAGGCTTAAGACCTCCAATGAGACTGAACCCACATGGCCCCCAAGCAAACCACATTCTATTTGGAGATAGCAGCTTCTCCTTCCTTCAAGTCTAAATGTGCTTCTCTGCATCTTCTCATCTGGGGCCATGCAGAATTTGCCTCATCCCTTTTCCACAGTAAAGCCCATGAAATATTTTGATTCAACTATTATATCTTGTCTGTACACACACATACCCCCACCCCAAGCCTTCTTTTCTTCAGGTTAAACAGCCCCAGTTTCAATTAATCTTTATATGGCATTAAAGTGAAGCCCTTCAATCATCCTGATTAGCCTCCTCCAGACATATTCCAAGTTCTCAGAGCCCATCCTAAAATAGTATGTCCAAAATTAAATGCAATACTACAAAAGTGACCTGCAAAGGTCCCCTGCACTCTGTCCTAGTAAGTTAGGACCACCCAAAGTAGCCATCAGAATGAAAACCATTTCTGAGAGTCATAGGAATTTTCAAATCAGATTTAATCCATTTTCTTCTACTCATTTCATTGCCCACACTTGGTAGCAAAGACTTCTCTAAATGAATAGATTATAGGGCATATCAACTTCTATACCAGGGAAGAGAAAAGGAGAAAACTTCCATGTAAGATGTGTCCCAGTGAGATTTAGTAAAGGATATTTTGTACATCTAACCAAGACCTCAGAAAGACGAGAAATGAAAAAGTTTGGTATAGTCTTTGAAGTCTATGTCCAAACTGACTGTTGCAATGGCGATATTACCACGCCACCCCCCAAAAAAAGCCTTTTTTTGCCTTTTGGAGGGCAATTGGGGTTAAGTAACTTGCCCAAGGTTACACAGCTAGTATTTTTGTGTGGGTGTTAAGTGTCTGAAGCCAGAACCGAACTCAGGTCCTCCTGACTCTGGGGCTGGCGCTTTACTCACTGAGCCACCTAGCCACCCCCAAAAAAGGCTTTTTTAACAGAATTTCCATTTCTGATATATTAAGGATATTCCCTCAACTTTTTTAGAGGCTCCAGAGTGGTAGTTGGTTGGGAAACAAAGTATTTTCTGTTACCTCCACTTTCAGATTTATTATTTGGGATTTTTTAAGGAAGAATCTTGTCAAATCTCCTTGTTGCCATTCTCAGAGGTAGGAGCCTTCTTTTCATGGTCTAAGCTGGGTTTCTGAGTCTCCTCTGCACAATTTTAAGAGCTCGTACAATGAACAAAGGAACCAAAGTTTTGTCTGTGGGCTGAGTTTCTGCTTTAACTCTTAACTCTCCTGAATCAGTCTCCAGATATTCAATTTCTAAAGTATGCCACCAATACAGGGAACAGATGAAGGTTCACTCAAGGCCTCTTGGTCAGTATTGCCTGTATCAGGAGTGTCTCCTGCAAGATGGGTCAACAGGTTGCCCAGGGTCTCAAAAGACCCTAACACCTGGTAAAACCACATCTGAAATATTGGTACTTTGGATGCCACATTTTGGGAAAGAGATTGAGTTGTGAACTAGACAGGATTATGATCGAGAAGTGAAAGCAAGTTTAGTGGTCCTGTAGCCTAGATCCCTTCATTTTCCAGAAGGTAAAACCCAGAGGAAGTGATTTGCCCAGGGTTACATGAATTAGTGAAAGGATTGGGATTTGAACTCACAAGATCTGACTCCAGATCCAAAACCCTTCTCAGTATAATCATCACTCCTGGACCATTTTGTAGTCACTGAAGCTGCAGGGTAAAAACCTTTGACCTATTATAGCAAATTAATTAGTCATCTCTCCTAGGAATGTTTAAACTAGAATCAAGGAGATGGAGTTGAGGTGGAGAAGCAGCTAAAGAAATTCAAGAAAGAGAATGGAAAAGGCTGAGATTGGATCTCAGGAAGTTCCATCATCTAAAACTTGGAAACCAGAGTTCCCTCCTGCCCTGCAGGGAGATTCAGACATGTCACCCCAGGCCAAAGACAGGTGAAACTACTTCAGTTGGGGACAATTCTGGTGGAGAAGGAAATGCCACCAGGCCTCAAGAACCCTCACAGACCTGAGACTTGACTTTGGGTCCCTTCTCTGGGGATAATGTTGGGAAAGTATGAATGCTTTTGGCAAAAAGATATATCATGGAGAACTGTCAGGAATTCTGAATAGGCTTGTCAAAACGGCAGGGGTAGTGAGAGGTGGTGAGAAAAAACCCTAGTAGAAATTATCTTTTGGGGTCCTACAGAAATACCACCCTCCCACTTCCCTTAATGAGAGACCCCACCAGGACACCTCTTGGCCAATGGGAAAATCCCCTTCTCTTCCTGTTAACTATGGACTTCCCTTGGGGTAGCCATGATTGGCACAACAGTCTTCCCTTACACCTCAGATGTCACTGCTAACCTTGTTTTAACCTTTAGTGGGTGTTTTCCTCTCCTCTGTGTGTATATTTTTTTCCTTTTTGTCAGCAGAAGAAAATTATACTTCAGCCAGCATTGTCCGTCATTAAAATAAGCACTTACAAACACAATTATAAAGACCCAAATGAGGGAATCAGTTTTTCCAGTAATGGCAACACTCCTAAGTGTTTTCCAAGAAGCTTTATAAATCATGACCTCATTACCAGCCAATCTCAATGGCCTTATTCTCCCCACATGCCACCCACTTCGATAGGGGCATATGGTAGGAACTGATTGGCCACCATTGTCTTTCCAAAGTTAGAGAATGTTCCATTAAGGGAGGGTTGATGGGAGAGAACTATATAAGCAGGTCTGTTCAGAGCCCTAAATGGAGAAGAAAGGATTCAGGGGTCAAGGATTACAATTGTGCCTCTAATTTTAGTGCCTTGATTCTTGTCATGCTGGTGAGAGGTACTTGCTATGAGCTGATGCCATTTGGGGATGTGCGTATGGCCACACATGAATGCATCCTCCCAAAGAAAATGTTGTACTGGACTAGATTTGATCAAAGAAATGAGAAGATGAATCTCAATGATTATAGATTTAAAACTAGAAGGGACCCTTGAGGTAATCTACTGCCATGCTCTAATTTTGTGTATAAAGACATCTAGGCCAAGGGCAGTGAAGTGACTTGTGTGATGTTACAAGGGAGGAAATGGCAAAGCTCACATTCAAACCCAGGTGCTCTGACTCCAAGTCTGGCATGCTTCCCACCATATCATACTCTAAACTAGGGACTGGGCCCAAATATGTTAGTCTGCCCCTATGATGGCCTTTTGTATTGGTTCTCATAGGCATCTTTCCCTGCATCCCTCTGCCAACCTGACTTACAGAGAAAATCATGAATCAGTGAAATCCACAGCGGTTTCAGACCCATTGGAGCATTTGGGGAACTTCAAGGTTCCACAAAAGGCAGACAAGCTAGTAATGCGTAAAGCAATAGACCTTTATTATAGTTGGTGTGTTTTAATTCACACAAGAGTTACCCAGGAGGCAGGGCTAGTGGGGAACAAGGATAAGGGGAAATGATGCCATGGGGGGCTCAGTAGCCATGGGAAAGAGGTTAGCTGCTAAGCTTCAGGTGAAATGGTCTTTAGGAAAAATAAGGAAATGGGAGTGGTATTTGGCAATGATCTTCAGAGATGCCATCTGCAGCCTCAGTACTCCCAGCTTCTCCCAAGATCTCCTCCTAGATGGGGTGCAAGACAGCTGGGTCCAACCCAACACCAAGATAGCTTGATGATGCAGCCAAAGGTCTTGGGTTTTATGGGGAGCATGGGAGTTGAGGATGTCTGATTTCCTATATCTGGTGTCATAGACAAGGAGATGTTAGGGGCTGGCCCACTGGCCCTAATTGTAAAAGCAAAGGGCATAGTAGTTTCCCGAAAAGAGCAGAGCAGATGGGGGGGAAGAAGGTGTTAGACAAAAAAAAAATGGGGAAGGATCCAGAGTCAATCCAGAGTAAGCCAGCATGCCACAAATGCTCACAGAAGATTTGGGGACTAATATAATAGATGATGTAAAAGCTCCATTTTAACCACTGGTTTCTGCTCCGGACATCATCAGACCTTTCCCTGGAGTCATGACAAGGAGAAGAATATATTCATGTGTGTATCCCTCCCTCGCCCCAAATTTGCAGCAAAAAGCCTGGGGTAATTTAAAGAATCCGTCCTTTGCTGTGAGTGGAAGGTGTACATCACTCTCTTCCTTTGATTAAAGTATTTGTAAAATTGCAAAATAAAAATGTAGCGTAGGTCTTAGATAAGCCAGCAGGGAGGAGTCATGGTTGGGTCTTTTCCAGCAAAAATATTTCTTCTTGTATCCAAAAATCTATCAATCAAGCGATATTTATTAGGCACCTGCTCTGTGTGTTACGGAATCTCACTGAGCCTCAGGTTTCTTTATCTACAAAATGAAATATTTGGAGTGGAAAACCTCTATGGTCCCTTCCAGGTGCGTATTTATGAACCAAGACACTGTCCTAGGCACCGGGGATACAGGGACAAAGTTGATACTGAGAGTATCGCCTTTGTAGTAGAAGAATCTGAACTGGAACCCAGCCTCTGAGGCTTCCCACCATATTGGCTTGGGAAGGTCCCTTCTCCAACTTGGGCCTCAGTTTCCTTATTTTTAAAATGAAGGGGTTAGAATAGATGGACTTGAGAGACCCTTCCAGCTCTGGATCACTGATGACAATAACAGTTGGCATTTATGTAACTCTTTAAAATGTATAAACATTTTTTCTTTTGATCCTTATACCAACCTTGAGATATGGGTGCTATAATTATCCCCATTTTAGAGATGAGGAAGCTGAGGCTGAAAAAGTTTAATGTGACCTTCACAGCTATCTGAGGTAGGATTGAAACTCAGCTCTTCCTGACTCAATCAGTAAACATTTATTAAGCACCGACTGTATGTCAGGCAGTAAGCTAAGCTTTGGGAATATAAAAAAGAGGCGAAAGACAGTTCTTGCCCTCAAGAAACTCACAACCTAATGGACTCTAAGAAATCCAGCAAACTTTCTCTCTGCTGGGCCACTGATCCAATAATGTGGGAACAGCTGAAAAAGGTTGAATGTCATGGGTGGACCTCATTGGGAAATAGGCTTATGGGGAAAGGTGCCCTCGGGAAGCAAGAAGGGGTTTGGGAAAATTATCTATAAAGCCACCAATACGTTAGCCCTGGACCAGAGTAGGGTGAAAAGTATGGTGCTGGGAGCTAGTCAGGAGGCTAGGTCACTGGGCACAGAGCCCAGGTGCTCTATTCCTTCCTCAAGTTAAAAAGGGCAAATATGTACAAGGCATAGCCTCGATAGACACCTCAGCATCCTTGAGAAGAGTCCTTCCCTTTCTCTCTACTGTGACCACTCCAAAATAATAATAGTTAGTATTAATGATAGTAACAATAATAGTGGTAGCTCATATTTCTTAGTGCTTTAAGGCTTGCAAAGCATTTTACAAATATCATCTTATTCTGCCCTCACAACAGCCCTAGAAGATAGATTCTCTGATTATCCCCATTTTACAGATGTGGAAACTGAGGCAGACAAGCTGGGTGCCTTGCCTGGGATTACATAGCTAGTAAGTGTCTGAGATCTGATTTGCACACAAGTCTTCAAGTCCAGCATTCTATCCAGATATCTATCCAGATGTTCAATGTCAAGGTGATCTATTAGTTAAGTTCCCCTAAACTTGTAAATGATAACTCAGCAGGCCGCAGAGCCTCTGGTGAAATAGAGGAGGCCCTATGACTGGAAGGCTATGTAAGCAATCCTGCTCACTGCTGCTAGGCAAGAGAACCCCTCACATCAGTAGCTCACCAATTGACACTCGCATTGGTCTGAGTTGTCCCCACAAGGAGATGCACTAATTAATAGAATACACTGATGGATTGTGGCAGAGAGACAGGAAGTACGGGATGCCTGATCATAAGAAAACAGGGCCTATTGCTGGGCTGGCAGGCCTGCTGGGATCATCCTGGAGACAGGCAGAATGCTTGGGGATGTGACCCTTCCCCTGAGATAAAGCTGACTTTACAAAAGAAGAACCCTAAGCTTGTCCCCTGGCTCCGTCCCCCAGAGCCAAGAGCCTGAGGCCCACAAGTCTCTCTGCCTGTCAGTCACTCACTGAGAAGCCTCTATCAGAGCTGGGAGAGCTGGGAGAGTGACCAAGTGTCAGTTGGGAGCAGGTTATGATTCTTCCTTTGCTGAACACACTGACAGACCCTCCCGATGCCAAGTCAGTGGGCAGGGTCTCCAGGAATTCAGAACACCACTCCTTCTTCCCAAACCACAGGAGAGCAACAGGGTAGGTGCTATGTACACACTCACACACACACAAGCACACACACTCACATACACACACACATATACACAAACATACATACACACACATAAGTACACAAACACACACATACACACTAACACATATACGCTCACACACACATACACACAAATACACACACCCACACACAATGATTCTCCTCCTTCTCCACCTAACATGGGCATTACCCAGTGGTCTGGTTGTCGTCCTTTGCTCTTCTCTCTCTCCACACTCTGCTGGGTCAATCTCTTTTGCTCCCACGGCTCCACACCTCATAGAACCACAGACCTAGCACTTAAGCTATTCTAGTCCAAGCCCCTCACCAATTCAAAGATCAGAAAATTGGGGCTCAGATAGATTAAATGGTTGCCCAAGACCACAGACAGTATCTGAGCCCAGATCTGGCTCCTTAGTCAGTGTTCATTGCACTGCACACTTTGCACATCTCTTGTTCGGTTGTTTCAGCCGTGTCTGATTCTCTAAGACCCCATTTAGGGTTTTCTTGGAAAAGATACTGGGATGGTTTGCCATTTCCTTCTCCAGCACACTTTACAGATGAGGAAACTGAGGGAAATGGGGCAAAGTGACTTGCCCAGGATCATACAGCTAGGAAGCATCTGAGATCAGATTTGAACTCAGAAAGATGAGTTTTCCTGACTCCATTATACATACTCCAGATACATATATGTATCTATAAAGCACTCTGAAAACATTAAATTGCTATAAATAAAGGTTAGTAGTAGTGTTATACAGTACATCTCTATCTGAGTACTAAGCCTGCCCAAAGCCAAGTTTTCTCTCTTAGATGCCCTTAGAAGCCTGCGGCATCAGCACTCACCCTCTCTCTCGTGATTATAATCAAGGGTTATGGTGGCTTTTCCCTTTCCCTCATCTCTCACATCCAAAGAGTCACCATGTCCTGAGAATTCCATATCTGCAGAGTCCCACAGCCACCACCCTCTTGACAATGTGATGCCCTGGAAATCACATTGGGCTTAAAGGCAGAAGACCTGAGTTTACCTTGTCGAGCAAATCCTCCTTCTAACTTTCCACCATTCTCTATCTTTTTCATTTCTTCTCAGGCTTTTTCTTGGCCTTCTCCCTCAGCCCTAATTCCCTCTCCCCAGCACCTGGCAGGACCCCCCGAAGAAACACGAAAGTTTTTCAGCTTATTATTATTCTATTTCTCTCACTTTAAAATAGAATTCCTTCCCCTTCTTTGGCCACCACCTTGGACATACATATTTCATATGGTCATTATATGCATGATATTAAAGCTCTTATAAATTTCCTATGGTTAATGTTAGAGACCTAGGAAACTCTTAGCATATTCAGGGATGTATGTGGGTATTTGAGATCCTACCTGTCACAGGGCATGCCCCAAAAGAGAAAAGCCAGTGTCTGCTAGGAAAAGGGAGAGGGAGAAGAAGGAGATGAGAGAAGAGGACAGGAAAGAAAATGGGAGGTGAGGAGAGAAGAAATGAGGAGAGGAGAGGAGAGGAGAGGAGAGGAGGGGGGGGGGGGAGGGAAGGGGTGAGAGGGGGAGAGGGGAGGGGAGGGGAGGGAAGGGGAGGGGAGGGGAGGAGAGGAGGGCAGGAGAGGGGACAGGGGAAGAGAGGAAAGGAGAGTAGGGGAGGGGAGGAGAGACAGGGTTCCATATTCCCCCCTCAAAAGGCTTCCACTCCATTCTTCCTGCTACTCCCACCTTCCCCATAAGTGTGTCAGATATCTCCATGTGGTTATATAAGTAGCTACAAGTCTCTTCCTGCAGGAGCCTTCACAATTAGGCTCCAGTTCCCCTTTCTAGTCTTATTACACAATACACTTTTCACATACTTAACTATCCAGCCACAGCAGCATTCTTGCTGTTCCTGGTACACAGTTGCCTCATCTGTAAAATGCAAGACAGCATGGATGTGCTCTCATGGCCAGAATGCCCTTAAATCCCAGTTCTGTCACTTACTACCTGTGTGATCTTGGAAAAGTCATTTAAACTTTTCTGGGCCTCAGTTCTTCATCTGTAAAATGAGGGGGTTGAGTTAGATGACCTCTAAGATCTAGCTACAAATCTATGGTCCTATGAGAGCACTGACTCACTCTAGAACTCAAGACAGCATGGATAATCCAAGCCTGTATTTTCTGCCTAAAAGTGTCCCCAGAGGGGTGGCTAGGTGGCTCAGTGCATAGAACACTGACCCTGGAGTCAGGAGGACTTTGAGTTCAAATCCAGCCTCAGACACTACATTTACTAGACATGGGACCTTGGGCAAGTCACTTAACCCCAACTGCCCTGCATTCCCCCCTCCAAAAAGCCAAAAAAAAGTGTCCCCAGGCTGAGAGTGAGGAGATCTGGGTTCACATTCTGGATCTCCTAATGATTTGCTATTAATCCAACAGTTAACCTATAGACATTGGGTTAATCAAAAGACTTTCCTGGGTCTTCATTTCCTCATTTATTAAACAGGGAGAATAATGCCTTTCTCCTCTTCCTCCTCTTCCCTCTTTCCCTTGGGCTATTATAAAGATAAAGTTGAAAATTCTGTGACCAAGTTAAAGACATCACCAAAAGGTAATGTGCTGATGATCTTCATTCCCAAGAGAAGCAAGTGGCAGGTCCCTCCCCACTCGTGCTATGGAGTCAATTTTCAGATGCTAATTACAGAAGTCAGAGCAGAATTTGAAGGTGTTGGGTCCAGGGCATTGGCATAGGTCCAAGTCTTTTTTAAAAGTTGCTGTGTATTGCTAGAGTCAGAAGAAAGGGAAAAGGAAATAGGGATCTCACTGGAAGATTCTCCCACTTCCTTCACAGAATGCCTCTGGGCTCTAGTGCCTAGGAGTTCACTGGACAGATGATACCCTGGCAGCTGGGTCTTTCTTCCCTTTTAACTTACATTTTGCTGTGTCTCGCAGTTATGAACTCTTATTCTCATTTTTTCAAAGGCAACAGACAATGATGCAGGCAGCTATGGAGATGTCTACTACTTCCTGAGTGACGACTCTGACAGGTGAGACGCATCAAGCAGCAGTGTCCCAGGTATCTTTAGGGGAGCCTTTCAATGCTGGAGGTTGGGGTTTCCTAGTGATCAAAGGAATGGGCTCCTGAAAGCTTCTGCTTCCCCTTTTCCACCCCACCCTACCCAATCCAGTTAATGAAAGTACCTTGGTCAAATCACTTAAACTCTCTAGACTTGTTATCCATAAAAAGGTAGGACTCACAATCCCTACAGCCCAAAGGAACTTAGAGGATAAATACCATCACATCTTTAAAGTTCTCTGAATCTGTCAAAGAACGGTGCTTTAGAAATCACCTCTCAGTTATCCATACACGGCTTATTCACTTAGGGTTGTCTATAGGAGAAGTTAGATTCCCTCGGGTACCCAGCAAAATCAACAGTACTGGAACAGGATGCCTAGACAACAGTTCACATGTAAAGGGCCCAGGGGGCTTAGTGGGATGCAAATTCATTCTGAGTCAACAGAATGATGAGACAGCCAGAGCAGCTAACGTGTTCTTACACTGCATTAAGAGGAGTGTGGTTTCCAGCATGAAGTGCCCATCGTGCTCTCCTTAGCTACTGGTCAGACCACATCTGGAGGGTTGGAGGCAATGTATTGTAGGAAGCTTTTCAGGATAAGAGTCTAGTATATGTTCAGAGGAGGCACAGTGGGATGGTGAGTTGACTTGAAACCATACCATGTGAAGAGTGGATGATGACACTGGGACCAATTAGTCTGGAGAAGAAAAAACTAAAAGGAGACCCAAGTTATTTTTTCAAGTGTTTAAAGGACTCTCATCTAAAAAATAGTTTTTTTTTTCCTGCTTGCCCTATAAGGCAGAACTAGGATTTATGGGTAGGAATTTTAAAAGAGAAATTTAATGATGAGAGCTGTCCAAAGTGGAATGTGGACAAGTTGGAGACACTTTGCCATTTTGTGATGTATGTCCTATGCTGGTATACTCTCCCTTTGTTGGGTATTATTGAGAGCAGACTATATAATTCTTATATCCATCGGATTTTTTGCTTTATAATGAAAAAGAAAGTTGATTGATTGTTATTGAGTTGTTGTGACAAGGAATCTCTTGAAATTGAGTTTATGCAAGAGGCACAGAATAGAATTTTAAAGCGTCCTTTTCCATGCTACCCAACTCCACTAGCATGCACATATCCTGTAGGTAGACTCACACTTATCTTAGATTTTCCTACTCCTGGCCTCTTTGTCCTGACTGAAAGCTGGTTTCCAACTTGAGACTTGCCTGCCTAGACCCCAGATATCAGCATAAATGTCAACTGACAGTTCACTGAAGTTCCCATAAGACTCACTCCCAAGGGAGAAAACTTAGAAGAAAGGGATGTAAGTTCTGTTCACTTGCTTGCCTGTTTCAATACCAAGAGACCCCAGCTTCTCACACACTTTAGGTGTTTAGATGAAGGTGATCCTGTTTCCCAGCTTAGTGCCCTATCTGCCATCTTCCCAATGGGAATGCTGAGATTCAGAAAGGTTCCCAACCCTCCCCACAAAAGCCAGGGCAATAAACAAGAATCCAGGAGTCCTGAGACAGATAGACTCTTCCCTGGTCATATTAGTCCTCCTGCTATAGACAAGATTCAGGCATTTGTTGTTGACTGATTGATGATTAAAGTAGGTTGGACACAGTCTTAGAAATAAACTCCAATCTGCTTGCCTTACAAGTAGAAAAAGAATGATTACTTTAAATTTCATTCACTTTTCTTTAAATGTAAAACTGTCTTGGTGGGAGATGGGAGAGGGGGGTGAACTGCTTAACTTATGTCTTATTTTCATGACTGCCTTAACTCTGGGATTTTTCCCATTTCCCTACTGGGGACAGGTTCTCTCTGGACAAGGACACAGGCCTCATCACACTGATTGCCAAACTGGACTATGAGCTGATCCAGCGCTTCACGCTGACTGTGATTGCCCGAGATGGGGGTGGTGAAGAGACAACGGGGAGGGTCCGAGTCAATGTACTGGATGTCAATGACAATGTCCCCACTTTCCAGAAGGATGCCTACGTGGGGGCTTTAAGAGAGAATGAGCCTTCAGTGACCCAGCTGGTGCGGCTCCGGGTAAGGAGGCAGGCATCCCCCACCATTGTTGGGAAGGTGGGATGCGGTCTCACTCCCAAAACAGCATGGAAAAGCACATCTACCCCAGAGGGTCATGTGCTTGTGGTCTCTGAGGCTGTTTTCCTGCTCTGGACCTTCATCCTCATTTCCCCTCTGACACTCACTAAAACTAAAGAAGGCAATAGATTCTCTCTCCAAGACAGAGGTTCTTAACCTTCTGAGGGTCACAGACCCCTTTGGCAGTCCAGCAAAGCCCAAGAATCATGTTTTCAAAAAAAATAAAATGTATAGGATGATGAAGGAAATTAATTATATTGAAATATGGTATCAAAACTTTTTTAAGTTCATGGACGCCTGGTTAAGAGCCCCTGGTCTGAGATTAGACGGATCTCAAGCTCCCCTTTCAGCAGGGATGGAATCAGACCTCAGAGGTCACCTGATCCAACTTCTCTTTCTATTAATTAGGAAACTGAGGCTTAGAGAGAGAAAAGGAGTCACACAATGCTGGCATTCAGAAAACCTTAGGATCCACAGCGAGTAAGCGCACCGGCTCCAGTGTTGAGAAGACCTGGAGATCGAATCCTGGGCTCAGACACTTAGCACCCACCCAGAAACACCTGGCCGTGTAACCTTGAGCAAGTTACTTAACCCCAATTGCTTTAAAAAAAAAAAAACCTTAGGATCATGGGCTCTTGAGCTTGAAGGGATATTGGAGGTTATCTAATGCAACTCCTACTTTGTACTGATAGGGAAACTGAGGCCAAGAGAAATGACTTAGCTAAGGTCACAGATAGTGACAAGGGAGGCTTTGAATACTCAGATCCACTGCTTCCTACCCCAGTGTGCTACCTCATGGAGTGGGAACCGGCAGCTTTGGAGCTGTGGAATTTTTCTTGGTCAAGCCAGACAGCAAGTACCTTATCATACATATGGAAAGAGTACCGAGGAGGGGGGTAGGAGCCTCGATCTACATTCTAGAACTTGTAGGGAGCCCCCTCTTTCCCTAGGAGAGCAGCTCTCCTGGGGGCCCCCTCTCATTCCCTTCAGAGACTTGTAACATCAAAGTCTCTTAGACCTGCCTTAGGCACTTGTCAGAGCATCTGGCCAGGGGTTCTTAACCCAAGGTCAATGAACTTATATTCAAAACACTTTGATCAATGCAATTTGGTATAACTGGTTTTCTTTAGAATTCTACATATCTCATTTTATGCATTTAAAAACCTTATTTTGAGAAGAGGCTCATAGACTTCTCCAGACTGGCTGACAAAGGGGCCGTGCCACAAAAAATGTAAAGAATCCGAGGCCTGATCATAAGATGACAGACTTTGAGCTGAAAGGTATGGACCTCAGAAACCATCTAGCCCAATTCCTTCATTTTACAGAAGTGAAAATCAAAATCAATGGAAGTTAAGTGACTTGTCCAAGATCATTCAAGCACTAAGAATCAGAGGTAGAATTTGAATCCAGGTTTTTAGGCTTCAGAGTATTCCTTCCACCATATCATGCTGTCTCCAACCTTACTAGACACTTACTAGCTGTGTGACCCTGAGCAAGTCACTTAACCCTGTTTGCCTCAGTTTCTTCATCTGTAAAATAAACTAGAGAAAGAAATGGCAAGCCACTTCAGTATCTTTTCCAAGAAAACCCCAAAAGGGGTCATAAAGAGTCTAACATAACTAAAAATGAACAACGAGATTAGAACTCAGGACCTCTGACTCCTTAGCCAGAGAATGGTAGTTATACCAACATAGCAGAGACATCTTCTTCCTCACATGCCTCTATAAGGAACTTCCTTCCCTTCTTGGAGGCATATAATTCAGGGCTCTTTAATAAATCCCTCGACCACCTAAGAGAATATACCCCACCATGAGACAGGGGTCTTAAGATGCTCATTTCTTCAGCTCCCATATCCACAGGAGTGGTTCTGGGTGAGAAACTCAAAGGGGAGGAAGAGGGAGGGAAGGACATGGAAGCCGCAGCCCATCTGTTCACCTAAACGCGACAATTACTCGTTAACGTGACTGCCTTGTGGCAGCAGGGTCTGGCACTTCTCTCCACACCCCACCTCCTTTCCCCCACCCCTCCTGCCATCATTCAGAGAAACTCCGTGGGACCGATCAGGCCCAATTATGTTCAGAGTGATGGGGGCTTCCCTGAAGGCTCTCTCTGGAGTCAGTGACAAGACTGGAAGGAGGCTAATGAATTCAACGAAATCGGAAGACAGGCCAAATAGGGGAGGGAGAGGGAGCGAGCCGCACACAGTTCCATTCCATATGCCAGAGGCATCTCCACTCAGAAACTTCCTCCGAGCTTGGATGGATGTCCTGGAATGGAGTGTGCTCACTGAAGGGAAAGGGGACTCGTGCCTGGGGGCAGAAGGGTCACGGACCATCAGGCTTGGGAGATAAAACAAAGGATATGCCATCTATCTAAAACAATGTCTACCTTGAAGGGGATGAGCAAGAATAAGATATCCCTTTTGGAGACCCCCTCCTCTTCACAGCTGAACAAATATAAGACCCCACTAGTCCCAGAAGGAATGCCCTTAGCTTTTTGCAGCTCTGGGGTCACACTCTGTACTCTCCACCTGTCCCCAGGCCACTGATGAAGACTCCCCCCCAAACAACCAGATCACCTATAGCATCGTGAATGCTTCTGCATTTGGTAGCTACTTCGATATCAGCATCTATGAGGGCTATGCAGGTGAGTGTGGACAAGAGCTTTGGGTCTTGGAGGGCAAAAGAAAGAAAGAAGGGGCTGAGATACATGATTCCTCTATCCACAACCCAGAGTTTTGTTGCCCAGAGGAGGGGAAGTGGTCTTAAGACACCCCCTCCGCAGCTCTCCTCAAATCAAGAGAGGGCTTGGTAACTGGGTTAGGGTTGAGTGAGCTCTTCCTTGGGCATTGACTCCCTGAGAGTTGGAATATTTTATCTCCTTAGATCGTCTTAGTACATTTCTGTTGGTTTTCTTTTGTTGGAGCTTCCTCTGACGATTCTTGAGTACATCCAAGATAGGTCAGGATGCATTAGGAAGCCCTTGGAAGAGTTGAGAAGGAAGTGAAGTTTGTTCTCAGCCCACCACCCTTTCCCCTCAAACAACCAGAGCTCTCAAGATGGTCCCCTGGAGACCCCTCGCAAGCCCTGGCAAAGCTCTGTGACCCAGAAACACCTTCCCCCACCCCACGCACACACGTGCACACACATACACAAAATTACCCACCATGTTTATCTGAGATCTATGATAAATAACCAAAGCTATGATAAATAACCAAACCATAGAGGTGTCTCTCGTCGTCATGGGATCCTAAGATTTAGAGCTCAAAGGAGCCTTTGCGATTCTGTCCAAGCCCCTCATTTTGCTAGTGAAAGCTAGCACTGATACTAATAATAATGGTTCCCATTTAGAGAAAACTTGGGTTTATAAAATGCTTCCCTCATAGCAATGCTTTGAGATAGGTGATGCCAGAATCATTATCCCCATTTTACAGGTTACAAAACCAGAAACACAGAAGAGGAAAGATGTTTACCCATAGTCATTTGGCTAGTGGGGATCAGGGTCTGAACTTGAACCTGGCTCTCTTGTCTCCTAATTCATTGTTCTTTCTGCTATACAACCCTGACTTTCACAGTTTACATATAGAGGGTGATTTGGGGTTTACCAAGAACTCCACCATTCATTTTCTCATTGGCCCATCATAAAAACCACATCAGATGGGAAAGGCAAGTTGGGTTAGCCTCACTTTCAAAAATGAAGATGAATTTCATACAGAGCTATGCCAAAATGCAGTGGGCTGACTCAGGCTCCAGTAGGTTTCTCATGTGAGATCTTTAAGGAAAAACTGGATGAACACTTGTTGGAGGGATGTTATAGAGAGGATTCTGGGGGTTGCAGTAGATGTCCCCAACTCTGAGATTTGGACATGGTCCTAGAGTCTCTGCTGCCTCCTCTTCCTCCTCCTCCTCCCCCTCCTTCTCCTCCTCCCACGTTTCCTCTCATTTCAGTGATCAGTGTCAACCGTCCCCTGGATTATGAGCAGATCCCCAATGGAATGATTTATCTGACCGTCATGGCTAAGGATGCTGGCAACCCACCTCTCAACAGCACTGTCCCTGTCACCATCGAGGTGTTTGTAAGTATTCAGAATCATCTGTTCTCTCAGTCACCCAATCAACAAGTTTTTATTCACTGACTTGACACCTACACAACCCTAAGCCCACCGGCTGGGTACCCTCACTTTCTCCCACTCTTTCCCAACCTATTCTGTGTCTTACACATTTCAGTCAGCAAATACACCCTTCCCAGACTGAAGGGGCCAACATCTCCCCTGGTGTGGAGGGCACTCCCTAAATCTATGGCATAACATGATATTTCTTTCAACCTTTCTCTCTCTCTCTCTCTCTCTCTCTCTCTCTCTCTCTCTCTCTCTCTCCCCTCCCTCTGGCTCTCCCTTCCTTTCTCCACTTCTATCCCTCCCTTTCCCCCATTTTCTTCCTTTTCCCTTCTCTAAAGATCTAAAGGTGCCTGAAACCAAACTGCAGAGAGGCTGACATGAATATCAAGCATGTATTAGCACTCCCTGTGTCTGAAATTATCAGTCACTGAATCAATCTCCGTGCCTTGTTTATTTGCCTGTCATCCCAGTTGATTCAGGGTTGTGTTGCTTCAAATTGTTGTACTGGAGGCCATCCTTTGCCTCTTCCCTCCTGAGACCCCTGGTCTGATCAAAGCTGGTGTCCATGGGAGAGGGTGTGTATATGTGTGCTGATGGAACAGTTAGTGCATTAATGAGGCTCCAGCAGGACTGGACCAGATTGTCAGATTTGCAGATGCATTTTGATGTGATGCAAGAAGCAGAAAATCTCAGCCCCTGGAACAGCTTGTTGAATAACCTTCCAAGTCTTCTGAGACCCATGCTAGTATGGCATGCTGACCTAGGACCTAGGCTTACCCAGGGCACTAGCCCAAATGCAAGATGGGCTCCCTTTAGTCTCTGTTTAGCTCTATTCCTCCTTTTGGTTCGGTTTGGTGTAGACAGTGCGTTTGGGGTGGGGGAGTGGTTAGCAGACTGGGGAGGCTGAACAGAGTCAGAATCAGATGGAGGGAGGGAACAGGAGACCTCTGCACTTTCACCTGGTTCATATAGGAGATTACCTGGATAACTGAAGGAAGGAGGGGGAGAAGTGAAATCTAAAACTTTGGTTTTTAACTTCATAGAAATTGAACCACTATTTGTTAAGATGCATAAATTAGAAGAAGTAGTCAGATCAACCTTTAAGGAATATTTGAAAATGTGCATCTCATTTTTTTAATCAAGAAGTTGTCATCTTGCATTCTGCCAGTACTAATGAAACAAACTGTTCTCTTTATGCAATGATTTGTTTACACACACACACACACACACACACACACACACACACACACTCACCCTTTCTGGACAATCAAAGAGGTGAAAACAGGAGAAAGCAAAAGAATTTTTAAAGGTCACCGTGCACAGGTCACCCTGAACTGCTTCCCCCAACCCTGACCACATCCCATTTCTGAACATTACCCTCAGTCCTGACCATGCTTCCCCAACTTGCCCATAGCCCTAAACCCAATCATTA
Source organism: Petaurus breviceps papuanus (assembly GCF_028583685.1). Lineage (NCBI taxonomy): Eukaryota > Metazoa > Chordata > Mammalia > Diprotodontia > Petauridae > Petaurus > Petaurus breviceps. The sequence continues at coordinate 1,555,204 of NW_027187353.1, read as the reverse complement.
CCCCAACCCTAGACTAACCACAATTCAATTTAGTTCAACAAATGTGTTCTTTAAGTGCCTAATTATTTATGTGTAAGGCATTATGATGGGGTCTGGGGCTTCAAAGAGTGAATCTTACCAGGAGATGGACCATGTATACAGATAAGCAAATACAAAGTGCCAGAAGAGAAAGACTGGAAGGAGCAGTGAAGACTTCCCAGAGGTGGTGGCTCCTGAACTAAGCCTTGAAGGAAGACAAAGAGGATTTAGTGACAAAGCGAAGGAATGTATTGCATAGGTGAAAGTTACTTTTACTCAAGCATTAAATCCCATATTTCCTGAGCCCCTTCTAATGTACAAAGCAAGGTGCCTTGGGTATATGGGGCAGGGTCAAGGGGCTGGGAACAGGCAGCAGGGATTAGTGCTGAGATGAGCAAGACAAATCTGTCTTGGAGAAACTTGTAGTCTAGTTTGGAAGAGAAAACTATCTCACATGAAAAGATAATTCAAAATTCCAGGCAGTGTGTGTTTGGTAAGTACCACTTGAGTAAATTATAAATACTTTGGTCTATAGAGGAGGGAGAAATTCTTCTTAGACTGGTCAAAGAAGACTTCCCATAAGGCCTTGAAGAATAATGGAGAGATTATGAGTAGGAGATTTGGAGAGGAAGGTGTTAGAAGGGCACATGCTTGGCAGTGGAGGAAGAGAATTAACTTGGTAAAGGAATAACCCAAGCACTCTTCCCTGTTGTTCCCACCATCTCAGAGAGCCACCTTTAAATGAGCCTCCCCCAGGGAGTCAGAGAAACTCCAGAATGACTCAAAAACCTCCTATTAGGCATACCTAATGGTCATATCCCTTGAGAATCCTTTTCATGATATGCTACCCCACTGGGAAACTGACCAGTAGACTGGCCCTTTCCTTCCCACCCCACCAATGCCCACCCTCTGGTGAACACTGGAATGTCACCCAAGCAAACAGGAGACAGAGAAGCCAGGGTCCCTCATTCATCCCCACCTTGGATAAATAAAAGAGATAGCTGACTGGTCAGCCACCCAGTTGCCAGAGAACGGTCATTCCCACCAAGTGTCTCAGGGAGGCTGGCATTGGGAAGGCCAGACAGGAAAGACATGGATCTCAGCAGTGACTAGCACTGTCCTTCCTCCACACTGCACTTTTGAAATACCCTCATCTCTTGTGTCTAAAGATTGATTCCACTCTTGGGTGATTTTTAAGTAGCTCTCACTTTCCTGGCTCTCTCCACTGAAGGGATTTTCTCTCAACTGAAAATAAAATCAGATGATGATGCAGCGAGTCATGGTGTCACTTAAAAGAAAAAGGAGAGAGGGAGGCGAAAGGAACAGGGAACAAAGACAGAACGAGGGAAGGCAGGACGGGAAGAGAAGGGCAAGGTGGTTTCCTTTTTCATCTGCTGCTTGTTGGTTTTTAATAAAGAAGTCAAACTCGCTTTTTAGATTTCCCATTAGGGGACAATAAGCTTTTGTAGCTCGAGCTGCTGAATTAGAACTAATAGCAAGCTCAGCGCCAGGATCCAGGGAAATATCACCGCTAATAAGTTTCCACCTCATGCTCTGACACTGACATTCTGGGTACCGTTTTGTACAGTGAAGCAGAAGGTTTGAATATATATGTATTTGTATGATACATGCATCTACACACATGTCTGGTGGATCAGAGGGTGGTACTGGGGCTTTGGTTAGAAGAGCTTGGGTGAGTGGGTTTTTCTCTTCCCCACTTGCCCCCAGCCCTAATAAAAAGTACTATTAGCTTGAATAGGATCTCTTGGTCCTCTGGGATTAGGAATTAGATGTGAACAAAGGCCAGTGAGTACTCTCTGAGGGTAAGGGGCAGATTGGAGGAGTCAGTCATTCTTTGTGCCTATCTGTTGGAGCTGTAACCAGGACAGTGTAGAGGGGCTTTTCACCAGGGTGGTGAATTTAGAAGGGCCTGACAACACTCTTATTCCTTCAACAGTAAAGAAACAACAGAGCTTAGTGTCTAATTTTTAAAAATTAGTTAAAATGAGGTTTTATTTGTTGCCAGGCAAATTGGGAATTTCCCTCTTATCCTGCCAGGCTCCCATCCTAACTTTCTTCAACTGAGAATACAGTTCTCAATTCTTGTACCAGAACTGGTTTATGATATTTGTCCCAAAATCTCAGGACCTGGAAACCTGAGGATCCAAATAGCCTGCCCTCCTTTTTTAATGTTCAGCCATGGGTTAGGTGCTAACGGGGTGGGGTGAGGAATTGATAACCCAGTAAGGTCAGGCTCATCCCTCCAGGAGATGACAGTCTAATAAAGAAGACAAGATGGATGCACATGAAATATGAAATGATGGCATAGAAGTTAAGTAGAAGTAAAGATAAGAATAGAAGAAATTTCTCAAGACAGTAGGCCATTAATAGCTAAATGAGTGAGTGTTAAGGTATTAAGTGTGGTGCTTTCAGAGGAGGTCTAGGTCACTATAGGCAGTGTGGTCTGGAAAAGCTTCAGGGAGGAAAGGACTCTGGTCTTGGAGAACTGTATTCAGCTGGGAAGAAATAAGCTTGTTAACATTAGAAAGGGCAACAATGCCTGCTCTGTGCCCATCCTTTTGGCCTAGTCTGGCTTTCTCTTTTCTTGTATGTGTATCACAAGCACTTGGGACAGTACATAATGAGGGTTTATGCTTGTGGCCTTGCCTTAACTAGTTTGAAAAGATGACTTTCTTTAAAGGTGGTCCTCCTGTTAGCTGAAAAATGGGTGCCCTTCCACCCCTAGGAGTCTGAGAAATTGGTCCTGTTTTACTTCCAGGAGTCTGAAAAATGGGCCCCTTTCTACCTCCAGGAGTCTGAAAAATAGGCCCCCTTTTACTTCCAGGAATCTGAGAAATGGGCCCCTTTCTAGATCCAGAAGTCTGAGAAATGAGCCATTTTCTCCCTCCAATCTTCCTCCCCTTCCTGTTTCCTGCTAGCTTTTCTTCTTATATAACATTACTTAACTATTTAAGGGATTTTAATTGCTTTTCCCCGCCTCTCTCTTTGCATGGTTGGTCTCTGTGTCTAGAAGCACTCCCTTTTCACCTCTACCTCTTGGAATCCCCAGAATTGGATCCTCCTCCTCTCTCCCCAGTTGCTACTACCCTCTTTCTCTTGAAATTATGTTGAATTCTTTGTATATACCATCTTAAACTATTTGTTTACATAGTGTGTGAATTCCCTCCTACGCCAGCCCCACCAATAGAATGTAAGCTCCTGGAAGGCAGGGGCTGGTTTTTTCTTTGTGTCAACAGACCCTAGTAGAGTGCCTTGCACATAGGAATCAGTTAAGAGGTATTTGTTGAATCCAATAAAGTGGTCAGCCAGGCAAGCAGCCTATACTACTCTTGTCCTATAACATGATATCAGCTGTCAAGACCAACCTAACCCAGGGGTCATATCCTAGTGTGGAATTGAATCCTGCCAGGCTTTGATGATTACTCTCACACTGCCATCTTCTCTTCAGGATGAGAATGACAACCCCCCAACCTTCAGCAAGCCCTCCTACTCCGTCACCGTTGTGGAGAACATCATGGCAGGTATGGGAACCCCAGACCTGGTGAGTAGATGGCTGACCCATTTCCTATTCTTTTGGGGGAATTATTGGTCAATTATCAGCTAACCATTCCATCAATAATGCAATTATTTGGGTATCTACTATAGGCCAAACATAATTCTGGGCACTGTGGGGGCAGAATATAGATAAGCATAAGACATTGTCCCTCCCTTCAATAATCTTATAGTCTCGCCAAGGAGATAAATGTAAAGCAATTTCAAGGATGAGCTGTGTGATACTAACCATAAGTGCAGTAGGATTTTAGAAAGAAGAGATATGTGTGTAAAGGCTAGAAATAATCAGGGAAGGCTTCATAGAAGAAGCAGGACTTCAGCTGGCCTCTAAAGGATGAATAGAATTTAGATAGAGGGGGAGGGAAGAGGGTATTTTAGGAATATCATGAGTGAGGTGAGTGAACATGGGAGACTGAAGGAGGTGAGAATGAGCCATTAAAAACCTTAGGAACTGGGTCCTATTTGCCATCTGGGCAAGTTCAGTGATAACTAGGTCTGGGGTTGGGGTGAGGGTAGGGGTCAAGAGGAGGCAAGGTACCTCAGATAGACTCTATCTGCTTTGGGCATTACCTAGAGCTAGTTTTTAGATGGGTTTCATACATTTCCTCAAGAATGGTTATAAATGAATGAGTGGGGAAAAGCATGTATTAAGCACTGTGTTGAAAGAGAAAGAGGAAAAGAAACCCCTGCTCTCTGGTTATAAATGAATGAGTGGGGAAAAGCATGTATTAAGCACTGTGTTGAAAGAGAAAGAGGAAAAGAAACCCCTGCTCTCAAGGAGATTACATGAGAACAGAAGAGTGATGGTTGGGGTGATTTGGTCTGGGAAGTCAGTATTTAATTCAATTCAGTAATCATTTATTAAATGCTTACCATGTTCCAGGCACTGTGCTAAGTGCTGAATATGTCCCTACTCTCATGTGGATGTAATACCCACAGGTCCCAGACCTGAATCACTGCCACCTGTACCTTGGGAAGCCCAAAGAGAGACACCCCTGCTTAGAACCACAGTCCCTCTCCCCATCCCTGCTCACTTCTTAAAGCCAGGCTGCCCCACTACTATCCTGCCAGCTGGGCAAAATAGAGGTCTTTATAAAGGCACTTCAACCCGCTTCCAAATTGAATTCAAGAGATTGATTTATCTTCGTCCTTTCTTCCTGAGTAGCAAAGTTGGCCCCAAGTGGGCAGTAGTCATGACAGGATATTCCCAGTTCCACACATCCAGAATGGTCAGTGTGTCCTCTCCATTCTTCAACCCCCACATACCCAGGACCCATACTCATCCCTAGAGACCATAGAACTATCTGATCTGACTGTTCTTTTCTTCCTCAGTCACAGTAAAGTCATTCACACACTCATCTCCAGATGCTCAATTAATTAACATTTGCTTGTTTTACCTTGGTATTAGACATGGTGCTAGGAATTGTAGGAATAATAAAAAGGATGTTCTCTGCCCTCTGAGAGTTTCCAGTCCAGAAGAGGAAAATGGACTTACCTATAAATAACTCTAATAAAAAACAGACTGCGGAAGAGATTTATTAAATGGTATGGTAATAGAGAGAAGTACTAGCATTGACCCAAGAGGAGATAGAAGGGGAGGGGAGCTACAGTCCAGGGATACCAGGGCCCTGATTGGGATCTAAGATATAGGGCTAGGGAGTGTTCCCTAGGTGACCAGGGAAGTCAAGGTGTGAGCAGTATTCTCAGACCCCTAAATTTTCAAGAGTTTGGAGGAGGTAGAAACAGAAGATGAGGGAAAATAGATTTAAATGGATCTTGAAGGAAAGAAATAGAATCCATAAAAACCTACTTTTAAACAAAAGATCATGACTCAACTGTAAGATTTAGGGTCATAAAGTTTAAATAATTTAACATACATTCTAGAGAGGTTATTCATAAATAAAAATACTAGCTGATATGAAGTTTATTATAAGTACCAGCTGAAAACAGGCACTCATTAAGTGTTTTCTGTGTGCCAGGCTGGTCCAAAGTATATGAGATAGAAGAAAGAGAAGGCATCCTACTTCAGCCAGATGAAATGACTAATGATCCAATGCATGAGTCATTGGCATTTTGACTTCCTTGAAATTATGCTAGAGAGTTATAGCTGAGCCTCTATTTTCAACAGAGCTCCTTATAATTGCCAATAGCCAAGTACTTTGGACGGCTCATGTGGACAGAATGGAGGGCTCTAGTGGGTCATTTTATCTTGAGATTTCTATTCAGTTCTTGCCCCTAATGGGCAGGTACCATGATCCAGGACTGAGCTTTTGCTGAATAGAGCCTCCTCTCTCCTTTGTCCCTTTAAAGGTGCCACAGTGTTGTTTCTGAATGCAACAGACCTGGATCGCTCCCGGGAATATGGGCAGGAGTCCATCATCTACTCCCTGGAAGGCTCCTCACAATTTCGGATCAATGCACGATCAGGTGATCCTCTCTCCCAGACTCCTCTCCATTTGTTATTCTCCTCTGATATTGTGATTCCTTTCTGTCCACCTTCACCTCAGCCCCCAGCCCTAGGGATTGACTGAGTACTCAAGATGCCTTCAAACTCTAGCATGAGTGAGATTGATTTTTTTTATTTTATTTTTATTTTTGGTTCCAAATTCTCTCCCTCCTTCCAGTCCCTTCCTCACCCATTGACGAGGCAAGAAATATGGCAAAGTGTATTTCATTTTAAATAAACCTTATATGTGAAAACCCAAATCCAAAATATCAGTGACCTGATTCATGGATGGGTCCATGAGCTCATTTAGGTATACTTCTACTAGTACAAGTAGAAGCTCTTCCATGCTTTCCCATACTATGTACTTATTAGTCATGTCTTTCTATAAGTTGAAACAGCCAGTGGTGCGGGAAATAGAGTGCTGGACCTGGAGTCAGGTACAATTCTGGCCTCAGATGCTTAGTCACTGTATGATCCTGGGCAAGTCACTTAAACTCTCCTAGCTTTCTCATCTGCAAAATGGGGCTAATAATAGAACCTACCTCTCCAGAGTTGTTGAGGGGATAAAACACTTTTCAAATAAAGGACTGTATAAATTCTGGCTATTATAAGTCTCCCAGAGAGGATTGCTCAAATGTTCTAGAGGCCTCCATCTTTTAATTTCTCGATGGGTACAAATGTACCTCTTAAGCTGTTCCTATCTTTTTTTTTCTGATTCCCAACACATGACAACTTCACCTCCTTTTTGAGTCACATATACCCCTGATTCTTTCATGCTGATGCCTTCACAGGAGTCATCATTGGTACCATGCTGCAGCCAAAGGTATCCTTTGGGTTATCTGTAATTGAGGTTCTTTACATGTTGTAATATTCCATCACTCAAAGTTAAGCAACCACATCAGGAGAATATTTGGTGTTAATAAAATGGCTCTAGGGTGGCTAGGTAGCACAGAGTGCCTGCCCTGGAGTCAGGAGGACCTGAGTTCAAATCTAGCCTCAGACACTTAACACTAGCCATGTGACCTTGGGCAAGTCACTTAACCCCAATTGTCCTGCCTTCCCCCCCTCCAAAAAGAAAAAAAAAAGAATAAGACGGGCTCTGGTAACAACAAGCTGCTTGGGAGCTTTAAAAATATCACCAGTTTCCCAAATGGGAGAATATAAATTGATAACTTTAAAAATATAAATTAAGGACTAATTCACATCACCACATTTAATGAGTTAAATTAAGAACCAATTCACTTTACAACAGAGTAATTCATTTTACAAAAGAATTCACCATAAGATCCCTTGAAATTGAAAGTTCTCCAAAGTGTGGTTTGATTTACCAAAATCAGTGTTCAAGGGACTTAGGTTTCAATGTCAGTTTTCATAGTTTTTAGCTCTGTGGCCTTGAACAAATCATCCAGACCTCTGAACCTCCTTCCCACTCCATGAAATGCTAATCAGCTGTATTGCAACCTCCTCTCCCCAGCCAACTAACTCCCTCTTCATCCTACAGTTTCTTAAAGCAGGTGAGATATTGAGTCATCACCATTAGGGCTGAACTTGGAGGGGGTGGCAGCAGTTCTCTTCTGTTCCATCTCTAGAGTCCTTGGGGCTTGGGAAAATGTTTTTAAAAAATCGAGAGCAATACCAGGGTTAGATGAGTAAACTGGTCCCTTCCCACCTGGGGTTTCCCTCCAACCACAGCTGAAAATTGATAGGAGAAGAAAATCAGAAGCCAAAATACCTCCACCAGCCTGGGTCTCACTTTAAAACTCTATACAGTGGGTACAGTTTCTCCCCTCATTACAGATGTAGTCACTGATCATGGGCCCATCTCAGCAGGATTTAGAATAATGAAGGTTAGAGAAGGGTTAGAGAAATATTTGTCTGCTCAGAGAAAAGGGGATAGACCCATTAACCTCTCCCCAGCCTCTACTTCTGCTCCTCTCTCCCCCACACAGGGAGTCTAGTTTAGCCCTGGGGGGGGTATTAATGATGATATGGACATTTTCTTTCTACTCTGACATCTCTCCTTTAGATCCAGACATGGGAACATTTTCCTCCAAACTCCTTGGTCAAATTAGCCAGACTGCTCCGTAAAGGTGTCCTTAATTGGATCTAATTTCTCAGACAGGAGAAGCTATCCATCATGCCGACAAGTTCATATTTAAAACTTTTTAGAGATTAATTTCTTCCTCACCCTGCCAATTAATCGACACCATCCCAGCCCACGGAGCACATCTCTGTGGTTCAACTCTTTGCCAAGCTTCCCTGCTTGGCCTTTTCATCATGGCCAGCCCCTGATACTGGTCCCCAATTTAGCAGTCAAAAGAGTACCTTAGGAAGGGGGAGAAGAGTGAACTCATTCATCTCTCATATTAACCTAGTGACTTTCTTCTGAGTGTCTCAAAGCCCTCAGCAGCCAATACAGAGCTTTAGAAATGGAGGAAATTTGAAAGATTAGCATGATATAATGAAATGAGTACTAGTCCTGAAATCAGAGAACCTGAGTTCCAATTCTCTCTCTAATATTAGCTACCTGTGTGACCTTAAACAAATCACAGCTTCCTTGGATCTCAGTTTCCTCATTTATAAAATGAGGGTCTAATCTAAATCAAGGGTTCTTAAATTTTTTCCATGTGTCATGGATACCTTTGGTATTTAAAAATATCAGCAGTTTCCCAAATGGAAGAATATAAATTGATAACTTTAAAAATATAAATTAAGGACTAATTCATTTCATCACATTTAAAGAGCTAAATTAAGAACCAATTCACTTTACCACATAGTGATTCATTTTACAAAAGAATTCACCATAAAATCCCTTGAAATTGCAAGTTCTCCAAAGTGTGGTTTGATTTACCAAAATCAGTGTTCAAGGGAAGCCAATGGCCAAGTCAACAAGCATTTATTAAGCATGTATTATATGCCAGACGATAAATGCTGAGGATATAAAGGCAAAAGACAGCCCCTGTTCTCAAGGTACTTACAGTCTAATGGGTGAAGCTTATGAACCCTTTCCCAAAACAATCTTTTAAAATGCATAAAATAAAATAAATAGTAATATGAAGGAAACCAATTATGTTGAAGTAGTTACAAAAACCTTTTTTATTTGAGATATAGTACTATATCTAGCAGTAAGTCTAATGACTAGAGTAATTTCAAAGTGATGATGAGCATAAGAGATATTTTGGGATGTCTGCAACAACTAGAGTATGAGATTAAAATATCTGTGATTTCTATTGGTGACAAAATCACAGGTACTGCTAATACTACTGGCATTTGTAATGGAAGGGAATGCTAAATTTCAATTAGAGGTTGGGAAAAATAAAGATATATTTCTTTTCCTATCCAAGTTCACAGACCCCTGAAATCTATCCATGGATTTGATTGGGGGATCCATGGACCCCAGGTTAAGAACCACTGAGCCTCTGAGGTTCCACCTGGCTCCAAATCTATGATCCCCTGATTATGTGATTTCACAGAGGTGTAAACAGAGATGCTTTGTCCCAGTTCATATAGTGAGCTAATGATAAAAGAGGATCTGAAGGCTAGCTCTCCTTTCTCACAATCCACCTCTCTTTCCATTGTACCAAGTGGTGTTTTCTTCCTCCTTACCACGGGATCATATTGCCTGGCTTCAGAGCCCTGGGTCACACCCCAGAGGGAGAAAAGAGGCTTTGGTTCTGCACCCTCCTAGATAATCTCACCTGCCTTTGTGTTTCCTATGGGCCCCCTAAAGATGTAATTTAGATTTTGATCCCAGATCTTCCTCATACATGGGAGCCAGGATGTTATAGAGATCCTTACTCCATGGCCTGAGAGGTAGGGGTGACAAAGAGCATGTGGTCTCACTCCGTCCTCTCTCCCTTAGGTGAAATCACAACTACATCCCTGCTGGATAGAGAAGCCAAATCAGAGTACATCCTCATTGTGCGGGCAGTGGATGGAGGTGTTGGCCACAACCAGAAGACCGGCATTGCCACTGTGAGCTTCTTGTCCTTCCTGTCCCGCCCTCTGATATCTGCCTTGACAGCTTTCCCCCCAGGCTTGTCCAAAGCTTGGATCTGCTGCTTAAACCAAACTGGCTATTTGTGCAAATGGGAGGGGGTGAGTGAAGAGAACCTGGGTCATTACTGGAGTTCTCCCATCCAGAAGGGATGGGCCAAGAGAGTTCCAGTTCTCAGCTGGGGACAGCAAAGAATCTGCCTTTTTTGACTAAGAGAAATACCAGATCCACATAAGGAAGACAAAAGTGTTGGAAATGACCTATGAAACAGAGTTTTCCATGGAAGGGAATGGAAAAGCATTTCCTCCCAAGAGATATAAAATCCATGGAGAATCTGGTAATGAGTTGGACAGTGGAAAGCAAGAATATGCCAGGGGCCCTTCCTTGTATTACTGCCAGTCAAGAACAGGATGCAATAGTCCCATCAGGAATATTTGCCTGTTGACAGGAGGCAGAATCCAGAAGAGCTGTGAGGACTGACAATATAGAATTTTATACCCATGTGCATGTGTTTACACACGTGCATGCAAATATGCGGCAACCATTTGATGGAGATGCGGTACCATTTTACCAGATCCACTGACCTTGAACTTTCCTAGTAAGACAAGGATGAGGTACAGATTCCCCATTTCTTTGCTGCCCAGAGGTTCCCACAATCTCCCCCTCCCCCAGAAAGGCTGTGGAAACAGTGGGCATCTGGCAAGAGGGAAACCAAGGGGTTCCCCAGCCACAGAATGGCATGGCAGAGAGGGGTGTGGCATTCTAACCAAGCATCCAATCAACCATAACTAACCATGGATCTCTCTCCTAAAGAGAGCATCTGACTTGAATGGATGGTTGGTAGAACTGAGACTGTTTAGCCCAGAAAAGGGAACTCTCAGGAGGCTCATGAAGGGCATCTTCAAATATCTAAAAGCCTTATGCCCTTTGGAATATAAGTGTCTTGAGAGAAGGCAGTGTTTCATTCTTGGTACCCCCAGCACCTAGCATAGTGTGTAGCACATAGTAGGTACTCAATAAATGCTGGTTGACTAGTTGTAGTATGAAAGAGGAAGCAGAAAGTGGAATGTAAGGGACCTCAGAGACCATCTAGCCCAGTGCCCTCCTTTGACAGAAGAGAGAACTGAGGCCAAGAGAAGTTGACTTACCTGTGGTCACCCAAGCAATGCATGAGAGGTGAGCTTTGAACCCATGTCCTCTGACTTGAAAGTCAATATTTGTTCCCCTGGACTATGCTGTATCACTCTTCAAGAGTGCAGAATTAGGGCCAGTGCAAGAGGGAAGGTTTCAGGTAGAAATGAGGGGAAATGTTGGACCATGAGTTATCACATGAACTGGTAAGTTTCCTGTGAAAACTTTAAGAAGAAACTAAATCAGCTTCTACTGGGGATCTCAGATTGTGCAGCTTATTTTCTATGGGCCTCGGTTTCCTCTTCTGTAAAATGGGGACATAGTCTAGATGACCTCTAAGATCTCTGAATTCTTGATCTGAGATCCATGTGCAAAAATGCTGTTGGAGGGGGACCTGCCTTGAGAAAGAGGTGGGCAAATTGGCTCGATCAGAGATGTCAAAGCTGGGGCTGTGGTCAAGACTCCTCTAGTTCAGACATAATCAGATTAAAATGTGAGTGAAAAGTAGTTGACAAAGTAAATGAAAACACAAGAGAACATAAATAATTCTAATATGTGGTTTTGTAAGTCAGATGTGACCCACAGGGATCCTTAGGTAGTTTATTGCATTTGGTTTCTGTTTGAGCTTGACACCCCTGAATCAGGAAACCTCTGGGGTCCCTTTCAACTTTCAGACTCTCTGGTTCCTTGACACTTACTTAGGAGTGGGGGAGAGCAGAGAAGGGAGCAGCCTCTGGTGGTGAAGAGCTTTGCTACTTTCAAAGAGAAAGATGCCAGAGCCCTTATCAGGTGGTCATGGTGCCAGTCAGGCAATCCACAAATCCACCCTCTCCAGGACACAGGCCCCCTGGCACATAGCACTTTGATGGGCAGAGATGGCGGTGCTTCATTCAATTCTATTCAGCAAGCATTTATGTGGTACCCACCAAGTACCAAATTCTGGGGATACAAAAGAATGAAAGCAAAGCAGTCCCTGCCCTCAGAGAAGCTTAAAATCTACTGGGAGGAAACAATATGTATGCAAACAAGTCAGCAAATATGTGTGTATGTGTATGTTTACATATGTATATGCATACATATACACACCTATATATTGTATACATAAAGCAAATAAAATTCATCCAGAGACCTCCAAAGCCCCGAATTCCCCCAAACAGTGCCCTGTGTCCTGTAGCCTCTCCTTCACTGAGACTGGTTCTATTCAGTTCTGGCTAGGAAGGAGCCAAGTTTGGGTAGAACCCAGCCCTGCCCCTCCTCCCCTCTCTGAGCTGGGAGAGTGCCCCCTGGCCCTTTTCTGAAGTGGAGTTTAGCTCTGATTGCAGAAGCACAGGGCTAGGGGCTACTTTGGCAGAACAGAACATCCCCAAAGCTACCTCAAGAGCTATTAGGGACACACTCTGATTAGGGCCCTAATCAGAGATCCAGAAGCTCCATGTTCCAGTTCCTAAAGTGTCACTTTAAAGAAGGAGGGTGTTATTAGAAAAGAGAACTTACCTTCCTGCATCTGCAGTCCCAGAGGCAGTTTAGGGTCCACCGCCCCTCACATCAGCCCATGCACAGTCATGTTCTCCCTTTGTCTTCCTCTATCCCCCATCCCAGCTCCTTCCCACTGGAGCCCTGAGGGAACTTTGGGCAAAACAGCACCCTAATATGTGTTGTGCCCAGTGTGCCCCTTTTAATCTTACTTCTTCTCCTTGTCTTCTGTTATTGACAAGAATCATAGAATGTTTGACTTAGAAAGGACCATCCTTTGAGATCCTCTGTTCCAACCACCCAGTTCACAAAAGATAAAACTGAGTCCCAAGTGGATGAATCAACCTGTAATCAATAGGGACCTAAGTAATCAATACTTAGTAATCAAGTAATCAATACAATCAGTCAACATTTATTAAGTGCCTACTATGCGCCAGGGATAGCAAGTCAGTGACAGACTGTAGCGGCAAACACCCCAAGCGTCCTCAGGGTTTGCCGCCAATACAGGTTCTTGGATCTGCTTTGTTAAAGGAAAGCAACTCAAAATGGGTTAACAAGCTTACTTTAATCAGTCAGACATATATCGTTTACCTTGTTCAGGGGAAAAAGGTCAGCATCCCAAACTTCAAAATATACAGACAGAATTATCAAGACATTAACAGATCAAGTAGACAGCTTTCCAAACTGTCCAACCATTACATCCATACCCAGTCAACATTTGGGTTTCCACATCTGGGTTTTTTAAAGCCGGGGGACTCTCAACAACGGCTTCCCATAATTCAGATCAAATCACAGAACACTTCTCAAAGTGAGTCCCAAAACAAAGGGCTTATATAGCCTTCTCCTGACTCAGAGAATGTAACAACCTTATTGACTCACTGGCCAATCAAGAAGTATCTACTGAAAAACAAGCCTCCCACCCCAGTCTCCAGGTGCACTTTAGCCTAGGGGCAGGGAAGATCTTTAAATTTGCATTTCCATTACACAGACCTAGACCAACAATCCGAGCTTCCTGCTAGCAAGGCTGCTGCCCTTTCAACCTCATCATAGAAGCTTCTACAGGTATTAGATTTGCCCCTGAACACCAAAATAAAAAGATACCACCCCCAAAATCAACCAGGACCTCTGTAATTCACGTCAGCTCTGATCTCCCCCATTGCCTCTCTACACCCAGACTAAGCATCAGTGCCCGCCTACATCCCCTGGACCTCTTTATTCTTCTCTGGGATTTTCCCTCTGCTTTGTATGCCCATCAGTCCATTGTCCATCTTCCCCCTTTCCTTATACACATACATCCTTTCTGCTCTAATTCTCTCCAGACCCTCATTGGCTAGTATGGTTCTGTGCTCTCCCATAGATTTCAAATCCTCCCACCAGACTCATTTTCACATGCACTACCACCATCTGCCCCCTGCTGTATCCCCTTCTCCTGCTTGTCAGAGTGACTGAGGTGGATGCCCCATGACACTGGCACTTGGAGGGGTTGCAGTAGATCCAGAGGTCTCCTCAGTAAGTAGGCACTACACCCAGAGGCCCTTCACTAATAGGAATTTGGAACGCTGTAAATAATTTACCAGGGCAGCAACAGAGTGAGGAAATTGCTTGGATTGAAACTCAGCCAGGAAACTCAAGGGATACTGATGCATATCCCTGTATATGTGTACACACACACACACACACGTACACACACACACACACACATGCATGCACATGCACACGTACACACACAGAACACCCCTTTCTCACTAGCCAACACCAGCTCAGAAATCACTCCCCTGGTATCCATTACTTTGCTCTCTACCTGGCCAGGGCTAGAGAATTTTAGGAAGGAAAAAAGAATCCCTGGGGTTCAGGAGGATGGGTTTCCCAGAGGTTACTTTGATTATCCCTTAGTGACATCACAGCTAAGTCATCGTTGTTTCTTCATCTGCCAAATGAAGGCATTGATCTAGAACCGATCTCAAAGGTTCCTTCCAGTTCTAAGTCTATGGTTCATTGGAACTAGAAACCTATCCTTCCTCTTGTTAAAGCCTCCAGAGGGGGAGATCCCCTACAAAGGCCTTTCACCAACTCTCCCCCAATTCAAACTTCCTCATTTGTAGCAGCCTTGGAATAACTACAGGGAAACTAATTATTAAGGGGATGAAAATGATGCCAAATGGCCCCTCTAAAGGCAAAGTGGCATTCTGGAAGACCACTGAGTAGAACTATCAGGAAATTCTGGGTATATTCGATGGTAATAATAATAATTATAATTATAACAACAAAAAAACTGTGCTGGAACCATGCCATTATCACAGGCAGAACTGCTGCCCACAAGTTGCCTGAATATCAACACTGAGCAGCAAAAATTTAAGAACAATATTTACCCTCCGACCTACATGAAATGGAATAAAAATCAGATAGGTAGAGGGTGAGGCCCAATATCATCACATCAGAGTAGAAGGTCCCGAGGTTTCCTGAAGATGCTTTCAGTGAACCTACCCAAGAGAACCTTACACCCCGATCCTTTTATTCACTTCATAAAAGCAGTGGTTTTATCCCTTTATGCAGTGATCATTATTGCATGAAATACAGAACATTCAATATGAAAGAATAATGATAACAGGATTAGTGACATGTATCCAAACTGTTTCTATGTGAACTCAATTGAATAAGAGAATGAAATTACTGTTATTTCTAATAATAATAATGGTAAACTACAAAAAGTAGAGTGAGTCCCAGTTTGCAGGCATATTCCTGTTGAACTAAAATCAATTCACCACATTTATAACTTTCTGAATAGTGTGAGTTTCAATACACACCAACACAGAGGTGGATTTTTTTATTTGCACTAATTGGGACCTGGGTCTCCAAATGTTCATGTGGACTATTGGTGCCTGACCTGTGGTAGAGCCTTCCAAGCTCATGTTGATCTGATCAGCCAGAGTTGGGCACACCATACCTTGATCCCAATATAGTGGATGTCATTTTGGTACTCTTTGAGAATGAAGGACAGCAACCAATCAGGACCTGGCTGTGGTTAATATCTCCATCTGAGAAATAATCCACAGAATGCTGAATATTAGGGATGAGAATAGCTGGATAGAGATTTGTCCCGGGAGGCCACCACTGGGAGAATGGCCCATCCCATGTTATTCCTCTTGACTTTTCAGGTGAACATCACTCTCTTGGACATCAATGACAACCACCCCACCTGGAAGGATGCTCCTTATCACATCAACCTAGTAGAGATGACACCTCCGGATTCTGATGTTACCACGGTAAGTTGGAAGAAATGTAGTCAGTTCCAGTCTTAGGGTCTAGCAAGAGCAAAAACAGAGAGATGATAGATGGATCATTAACTCAATGTGGCTAAACCATAGAGGACAAGAGGGGACATATTGTGAGATAAAGCTGGAAAGAGAAGTCAGAGTCAGATTGGGAAGGTCCCTGGATGCTAGGATATATAGTTTGTATTTTATTTGGTAACCTATGGGGGAGTCCTTGAAGGTTTCAGAACAAAGGAGAAATGTGATCAAAACAGTACATTAAGAAGTTTATAAGGGCAGCTATATGAAGGCTGAATTGGAGAAGGAAACACCATCGACAGGAAGACTAGAAAGAGCCTATTGCTATAGTATAGATAAAAAAGAGAAGTCCCTGAATTGGGCTAGTAGTGATAGGAACAGAACGGATGAATGGAGACTAGAGAGGTTCCAGAGGTGGAGTCAGCAGGACTTGGCATCAGATCAGATGTCAGGGAAGGATGAGGAAGAGGGAAGAGGGTCAAGTGACTTCTTCCCTGAGTTACTCTGCTGTTAGTAGTGTGGTATTATAGTATATTAGTAGTATACAAAAGGTAACTTTTTCTGCCCCAAGGCATGGTGCCTACCTGGCCCCATCCCTGCCCCAAAGCTATTGGCCATAAATTCCCCCCTCAGCAAGGCTCAAGGTCATGTCAGTGGCTGCAAGTGACCCAACCTCATCAGGCCTTCCCCAAGGCTACTAAGTGGAGGTGGCCTTGGCATTCTTGGATGCCCACAGGGCACCAGAACAAGCTGATCTCACAGAACTCACCTGGCATACCTAGTAGCTAAATAGCATATTTGCACCTTGGACAGTGCCCATTCATTTTTAAGGATGTTGGGTACACTTGTGTGCCCACACACCCATTCACTCTTTGCTTTTCACACATGTGCTTGTATTGGGTATGTGCTTACATATGTATGCTATAGATGTGTGCATCTATATGTGCCTCTGTACATATATGCATGTGTGTGTGTTTACACTTAGCTGTGTGTGTTGATGAATTCCTATGCTGTGAGTGAGATTTGGGGCCAACTTTTCCTCCCCTCTCCTGCAACCTCCTTCAAGGACCTCTCTGATTCGCATTGATTTAGAACCTTTCAAAGCCCTCCAGCAAAATAAAAGAGAGGGGAGAGGGAGAGAATTATTCCCCGTCAGGCCAGGAGAAAAATGACGGGCGTGAAATGGGAAATAAATGAGGGGAAAGTGGTAAGAATCCACAAAATGATCTCACTGGGAGGAAGGGAAGTGGCAAGAGAGGCCATGCCCCCCACCCCAATGCCCTGGACTCCATAGAGAGCCCAAGTGGCCATCAGAACCATGGCTCATAGTGGGGGAAGGGGGTGCCCCCACTCACTGCACCAGCGTGTAGACAGAGCCTCTCTGGGGACATATAATCGATGTGAAGGAGGGAAGGGCAAGGCATTACTGTGGGTGATGAATGGCCTGGAAGTTAGAAAATCTGGGTTCTAGCTCTATCTAGCCCCAGCTAATGATTGGCCATCTAGCCCAAAGTAAATCAATTCACTTGACTCTCTGGTCCTTACTCTTCCCATTAATAAAATGGGAAGAGTAACAGTTGTCCTTCCCATGCCCTAAATAGGCAAATGGTCAGAAGGAGACAGCAGAACAGAATTTTCCTTTTTATTTTTTCAGTTAGAGCTACAGAACACAATGAGCAAGCATGATTCTGGAGGACCCTTGCCCACAGAAAGGGAGTGTGTGGGTTCAGAGGTAGACAGAGGCAGATACCTTTTGAACATGGCCAACGTGGGAATTTATTTTACTTGATTATGCATATTTTCTACAAAGGTTTTGACCTTTTTTTCTTTTTCCCCAGTGGATAGAAGGGGGAGGGGAAGGGGAAAGGTGAAGGGAATGAGCATTTATTAAGCACCTACTGTGCACCTTGAACTGTGCTGAGTACTTTACAATTATCACTGCATTTGATCCTCACAACCACCCTGGGAAGTAGGTGATGTTATTATCCCCATCTCTGAAACAGACCGAGGTTAAGTGACTTGACCAAGGTCACACAACTAGTAAGTATCTGAGGCTGGATTTGAGCTCAGGTCTCCTTGATTCTGGGCCCAGAGTTCTGTTCATTATGCCACCTAGCTACCTCTAGGTATTTTGTTTTGTTTTGTTTGGGGGAGAGTTGTATACAGAAAATTAATTACCATATTATTATCTAAGCAATAATTATTGACCCCCTAAATAATCAGCCTTGAGCTCAAGGACACACACCATCTTCCCTGTTGTCAAGATAAGACTGGCTAACTGGCCCCCTTTTCTATAAAGGGAAAAAGACCCAGAGAGAGTAAATGACCTGCTGGTTTTCCCCACACTTGAACAGGGCAAAGCCCAGAGAAGAATCCAGAGCTTCAGTCCACAGGGACTGAGTTAGGCTACTGAGTAGGCCAGCCGTCTTCCAGTAGGGAGAGAGAGCTAGCCAGGAATGAGGGTGGTGCGGGCACAACTGGAGAAACCTCCCTTTGGCAGGAAAACAGGGTTCTTTGCAGAACTAGCTTACAGGCCTCACCTTCACCTGGCCCCCTCCTTCATTTTCCCATCTCCCCCTGTCCCTCTCCCACATCTGACTCCAGAGTTCCCAGGTTGTCCAGGACTTCAGGCAGATGGGAACTGGAGGAATTTCAGCAGCCCATCTGTCTGTTCTGGTCTGCTGGCCCCAGAGACACCTCTGCAAGGGGATTACGTTGGGGAAGGAAATAGATTCTGCTACCAATGCAGAAAAAAGTCCCATGTCAAGTAACACAAAGGAGCTGATCCCAGAGCATCCCAGAGTTAAGGATGGGGCTGTCCTGGGCTCGACCTCTGGGACTTCAGCTCTCCCAGCCCTGGAGAGGGATTGTTTTGGTCTTCTGGAGCTGCCACAGCCTCTAAAAAAATCAAGGGGTGAAGTGAAGAAGGGCGTCACTACCTGCATTGGCCCAGGGGCTGCTCCTCACTGCCTGGCCAAGATCCAGAAACCCTGGCTTCTAGAACCAGCTCTGTATGGTTCAGCCAAATTGCTTCCATTTCTGAACCTCGGTTTCCCCCAGTGGAGAGTGGGATAGCTAAATCAGCTGATAGAGGCCTTAAGGAAGAGTGTCTTATAAAAGACAAAGAAGAAATTCTGTTGATAAGTCCCTGGTGCCTAATTGAGGTAGGGGCCTCTGTGGATGGTGGGGAGAAAATGAGGGTGAGGAGGGGATGGGAACCAACCAGTCAAGGAGTAGACACCAGCAATGGTAGGTCCTGAGGGGTGAGAGTCTTGGACATTTTCCTCTTGAGGGGCACAAAGAAGGCTGAGCCACAGGAAGATGAAGGAAACCATCAGTCCCAAAGACCTCCCCTTCTCTCCTGCCTGGTTGTGGGACCAGAGAACAGAAGGAGCAGGTGGGCACAAGTTTGACTTCCTCTCCCCTCATTCCTCCATGTCGTCACTTCTCTCCTCCAGTTTCTGGCCTGAACCTCGGGACCCAAGTCTCCCACACACACAGTCCCTACCCCTCCACCCCCTAGAGTGTCATCCCACTGCTGCCTTTTGACATCACAATTGGTGGCTGTGGACACAATTGTTGTGTCACTGATATGAAATTAAATCCAGTCTGTGGGAAAGCCAGGGAAAACCCAAAGCATCAAAGGGCTGATTCTTATGCAAGTGGACCTGCTGATAGAGTGTCCCCCCAGAGGAAGAGAAAAGGTGGCTGTGACTAGAGGGACAAGCTCCAGAGTGAAATAAACATCTAGAAAATGTCCTGTGACCATCAGTACACCTGGGCTCCAGCCCCTCAATTGAACAAGAATTGTAGCATCCTAGATTTAGAGCTAGAGGATACTGCCTTGTCCAACCCCCTCATTTTACAGATGAGGAAACTGAGGCTCACAGAGGTTAAGTGACCTTTCCAAGGTCACACAGGTAGGAAATGTGACAGGATTTGAACCCAGTTCCTCTAACTCTAGAGCCAAGATTTTTTCCACTGGACCACACTTTCTTGTATTAAGACCCAGTAGTGAGACCTTTTTTCAGATACACTGAGCAGGAGGCAGTTTTTGAGACAGACTGTGTAAGACATAAATAAATTGTTGCTTCCTGAGGACCACAGAATAGGTTCTTCCTTCATCGTCCCCCAGGTTCTATCAGTCTGCCCACGTCCAGGTGGCTCAAGCCACCTCCTGCTGGCTCCTTTTTAAGAGCCGATTATTAAATGTTCATTCTGAGCACTTACACCTCAGATATTGTAAAATGCTACAAGTCGGTTTCTTGTTTTGTTGATTGTCTAGAGTGCTAAAGAAAATGATAAAGTATTAACAGTGCGGATTGAACTGAAAAGTTTGATGAGTTTGGGGAGAGTCAGTTGTTAACTGTCCATTGTAAACATCTACACCTCAGAAGTTGGAAAGCATGACAAGTCAGGATTGATTTCTTGTTTTATTGATCTCTAGACTTAAGAAAAGGATGAAGAAAATATTAACAGAGCAGATTACCTGAAAATTTCGTCCTATTTTTGGAGATTCAGTTGTTAAGCCAGCCTATATCCTTCTTCCCTCCTTATAGAACCCTTATAATCCAACACAGTTGACCCTGAAAAGATTCTAATTTCTCTCTTTCTGAAGCCAAGGTCTGTGGAGTCTAGTGTAGATGAAGCCAAAGCTCACAAATGTCTTCACTCATCCATCAAAAATGTAGTAATAATTTAGTAGTACATACAGAGGTCAAGGGAGAAAGGAGATGCAAAGTCTACATAAGACATAGCCCCCGCCCTCTTGGAGCTTATACTCTAGCAGGGTAAGAAAATGCAAACACTAGATTCATTGGGGAAAAAATCTGGACGCTTGTGTCAAGAGAAAAGCACCAGTCCCTGAACTTTGGCCAAAGCAGAGCCCCTGGGCTCCCAGCTTCCTAAGGCCCTGCCCTTACATGCTCTCCCAGCTCATGAGATGCTCATCACACAGCCCCCTCCTAATGCATAATCCAAAATGCCACTGGCTTTGTTGCCCCATTTGTAGGATCATGGAGTTTGGAACAGGAAGACCCCTTACATGTCACATAGTCCAGTCCCCAGATGTGAGAGAACTAAGACCCAGAAGAAAGGCAGTGACCCACCCAAGGTCATGCAGATAACAAGTGGAAGAAGCAGGGTACTAACATGACTCCATGTCCTCTCTCCTTTCCATTCTGCATCTTCAAACTGGCCTATATCTCTAATACCACAGGGGCAGAGAGGTGCTGACCCAGCACCTTGTAGTCTCCTTGTCTCAGTCCCTAGCACTTCTGACCCAATGAAGCCCCTTCTGGTGCTGGGATAGAGAGAAGGCTTGGCAGAATGTGAAAGGGGTCAGGCCTTTGCCCCTGTGATACAATGCCATGGAAGCAGCCTAATGAATTCCCAACCCCAGACCACCTCTCTCTTATCCAGTATGTGGGCATCACGATCCTCACCTCCTCTCCTAGGTGGTGGCTGTGGATCCGGACCTGGCCGAGAACGGTACTCTGGTGTACAGCATTTACCCTCCCAACAAGTTCTACAGTATCAACGGCACCACGGGCAAGATCAGAACTACCAATGTCATGCTGGACCGCGAGAACCCCGACCCTGAGGAGGCAGAACTCATGCGCAAAATCATCGTCTCCGTCACCGACTGTAAGGAGTGGCGCTCACCCTCCTCCCCCCACAGCCTGCCCCACTCCCCAAAGCTGCCATTGCACCTTGGCCAGTCCCAGGCATGGGATGTCCCACATTGACGGAGTCCCAGGCTCCTTACCTTGTCTGTCATTGGAGTAGATGGGAACCCTGTTGGGGTCTCCCCTTCTAGCTTCTTCTAGTCCTTTCACCCAGGTGACCCCTGGACATAGCTGGAGAGGCATTCAGGGAGGAGGGGATGGGCCTGGAGCCTTATCCCTGCACTGGCTTATCAAGGAGCCACCTTTGACATCCCTCCTCAAGGAACCATTGGAAGATGTGGAGGAAGGGAAGGGAACTAGCATTTATTAAGTGCCTACTGTGTACCATAAAAAGAGCTAGCACTTTGCAAATATTACCTCATTTGATCCTCACAACCACACTGAGAGGTAAATGCTGTTGTTATTCCCATTTTACAGCAGAGGAAACTGAAATAAACAGAGATTAGGTGACTTACCTAGGGTCACACAGCTAGTGAGAGTCGGAGGCCAGATTTGAATTCAAGTCTTCTTGATTCCAGTCCCAGCACTCTATATCCACTGTGTCACCAGCTGCTTCTAAATGGTTACTTTCTTTCTCCTTCTCTTTCTCCTTTCTATCTCTCCCTCCTTTCTTGACTCTCTTTAGGCGGCAGGCCCCCACTGAGAGCCACCAGCAGTGCCACAGTCTTTGTAAACCTATTGGACCTGAATGACAATGACCCCACCTTCCAGAACCTGCCTGCCATCGCCGAGGTGCTGGAAGGCACCCTCGCGGGGACCTCTGTCTACCACGTGAGTCTCCCATCCAGAGGAAGAGCCTGGGTTCCCAGAACATGCTTCCTCTAATGCTCTCTCCCTCTCTCACCCTGTCATGTGTGATCAATCTGTCCCCCACCCCCAAGCATTGATTGACATTCTGCTCTTCAGCCCCATGCTAGATACATGTGAGGCACAGCCTCCATCCTCCCAGGGCCCACACTCAAGACTTGAAGCATCAGGAAAAAAATACAAGAAGTGCTTAAGATTGCTGTTTTAGGTATGGCTTAGCCTGTATGGCCTCTAAGACCACTGATCCTCAGGGAGCTGTCAGTCCGATGGGAGAGAAGCAAAATGAATAGATAAGGGCCAAGCTCAGTTAGCTGAAATGTGCAGAGAATGTGGGTGAACTAAAGATACTGGATCTCTTGGCATTCACCAAAAACACTTGCTTCAGTACAAGTGGGTACAAATCCTCCCCAAATGCCCTCTCTTCCCCTTCAATATTCAGAAAAAAACATATTTTAGTCCCAATCTGTCTCATGGAAAGGCTGGAAAGGGTGCTGCCCTAGACTGGACATGAGGGCCTTGGGGACAGCCAGGGGCTGCCAGAGATGAGGCAGAGGCAGCTGCGGAACAGAGCCTGGATGGTGCATTTGTGTATCCTTGAACACTGGGCCCTGGACATTCAGAAGGGGACACAGATAAGCAGGGCAGTGTTTAAACTGCTGGGTTTACATTTAATATATACTTTAAAAAATAATATCCAGCACTTTATATGTTATTTTATTTTATCCTCAAATTAATCCTGGGAGGTGGGTGGTATTATTCTCCCCATTTCACAGATGAGGAAACTGAGCCTTCATGGCTAGTAAATATCTCAGGCAAGAGTCATATTCAGGTCTTCCTGATTCCAAGTCCAACAGTCTATCTACTGCATGACATAGAGAGAGAGACAGAGAGAGAGAGAGAAAGAGAGGAAGGAAGGAAGGAAGGAAGGAAGGAAGGAAGGAAGGAAGGAAGGAAGGAAGGAAGGAAGGAAGGAAGGAAGGAAGGAAGGGAAGGAGGGAGGGAGGGAGGAAGGGAAAGAAAGAGAAAGAGAGAAAAGAAAAGAAAAAACTGTATGTAATAGAGATTTATGATTTCATATATAAACCTCTTTTTATTTACTCCTTTAGATATGGAAATGTTCATGTTTGTTGATGTTTATCAAGTTCATAATTACAATTAAAAGGAACAAATGTTGTTTAAAATTTTTTCTAAAAAAGAAAGAAAGGAAAATTGCCTTCCCCTGCCCCATGTTATAGACCAGCTGAGACTTTGGGGCTTCAGAGTAATATTTGCAATTTGACTTACTTCATTTAAAAACATCTAGTATTTCATTGAGGTGGTTCTCCCTCCACCAACACAGATTGCGATCCTTAATAGAAGTCTTTGGCCAAAAGACTCATTACTTGATCATGAGCATCCCTCCACTTAGCTAAGCAGTTCTCCAGATAAGTCTGCCCCAAGGCCATAGTCCAAGCATTACCAGCGCAGTAGAAGCCTATGTTCAGTGGCTGACTTAGTCTCTGAGAATCCACACAGGGTCCCTCCCACTCCCCACAGTGAAGGCATCAGATTCTAGTGAAGATACAACTTTTTCAGACTTAGCCACACTGGATGCCTAGCTGCTCCCTAAACTCAGCATTTCTCTTCCATCTCTGTCCCCAACTTCTGTGCCCCTTTCCTGGAGTAAACTCCTCTCCCTTTAGGTTCCTTATCTGCCTTTAGGTTCCATCCAGGAATCACCTTCCATGTGACACCCCCCAAATTTCTCCCCTGCTCCATCACCACTACCAAGTTGAGGTGCTTTCTCTCCCTCCTCAAGGCACTATGCCTTGCACAGAATGATAAACATTGCTTGAATCTACTCAAATTGAATCGCATCACAAAATAGGTACCTTGGAGAGAGGATATGTGTGGCCTCAAAATGTGCATTTGTGAAAAAAAAAAATGCTACATATTGCCCATTTTATTTATGTTGCATGTTGGGTCTACCTCTCTCTAATCCCTTCTCTATTAACAGGCAGTCCCCAGCCCCAAGTCAGTGATGTTTGCAAACAAGAAAACCCTGGAGAGAATGGATCTGGGAATTAAATGACAATACTTCTTTCTTTCCTGCTGGAGTTAGTTTCTTGACTAGAGTTGGGTCTGAATCAGGAAATACTAAGAGCTAAGAGTCAAGGTTGGGAAGGAACCAAAAGGCTTCATTTGAGTATAGATACAGTAGCCAGAAAATCCAGAGGAAGCATCAGTGATCTCTGGGTGGCAGAGGCTCTGATCCTGGGGGCCATGCTCTTAACATTGATGTCCAACTGATCTTGCCAGGTGGTGGCCATCGACCTGGATGAAGGCTTGAATGGGCTGGTGACATACCGCATGCAGGTGGGCATGCCCCGAATGGACTTTGTCATCAACAGCAGCAGCGGCGTGGTGACTACCACCGCAGAACTGGATCGAGAACGCATCGCAGAGTACTACCTTCGGGTGGTGGCTAGTGATGCCGGAACTCCCACAAAGAGTTCCACCAGCACGCTCACCATCCGAGGTGAGTCAAGACAACACTGTCAGTCCAGATTGGAAAGGGGTCAAGAGAGCAGGCATTTGGAGCAAGTGGCAAGCCTTTCCCAGGATCCTTTTGGACTCATCTCTGGGAGCCCTAATCCACTGTCAGAATCTCTAAGGCTTTAGATCAATGCAATTTGACTTACTTCTGAGATTTCTGAGATAGCCTCAATCAGGAAAAGCAATGCCGACCCATGACTAGAGAGAGCTGGCCAACAAGTCCAGAAGACTAGGGCTCAAAATCCTTCCTCTGTCCCCTACACACTCAGACTGTGTAGCTCCCATCCCTGGGAAAAGGCAAATAGAGATCTTTCCCTCTCTTGAGCCACTAGGTACATCGTTCATGGTCCCTCAAGACTCAAGAGAAGCCTCACTAGTTAGCTGCTAAGCCCCAAGTCCATC
Source organism: Petaurus breviceps papuanus (assembly GCF_028583685.1). Lineage (NCBI taxonomy): Eukaryota > Metazoa > Chordata > Mammalia > Diprotodontia > Petauridae > Petaurus > Petaurus breviceps. The sequence continues at coordinate 1,529,845 of NW_027187353.1, read as the reverse complement.
CTGCCTCTCTCTTGGATCTGCCTACCCCCTAGGAGCCTGACATCATGGGAATTTGCTTGGTTATCCAACCTAGAATATGTATACCCCTACAAAGTAGAAAATTTTATGAAAATGTGCAGGGAATATTTGGTAAATATTACCATTTGATAAAATTTGGGGGGAAAATAATACTAGTCTATTAAAATAATTTAATCCATATTAGTTCTTATGAGTATATGCATGGCAAACTCTAGAATTTATTTCTTTTCATTCTGAATAGTTGTTCTGAGGAAAGTTCACTGAATGCCAAGGTGTATAGGGGGTGAAAAGGAGTAGGGATCCTTGGTCTACCCAATGGAGCTTGCCCCACCCTGCCCAGACACCAGCAAGGGAATTGAATGAGGAAACAATGTCCTAGGGCCTAAGAACAGTCACTGGGGAAGTTTTATTGTATCTCCCTCCCTTTTATCTGTGACATCTGTGCCTTTTATTGGTGAGTTAAGAGGATCCCCAAGACCCTTTCTAGTTCAAAGGAAAAGCTCTTGAAAAGGGACTTGGGGAGTTAATGGATGGCAGAGTCATACTGGGTTCTTAAAGATGCTTTGCAGATAATTTTTAACTCAAGGAAAATAAAAACTAGGCCTTCCTACTACAGATCCTTCAGTGGCCCACAGAGAGGGCCCCAGTCTTGTTGACAATGAGAGGGATAACTCTGATGTTATCATATTAATTAGAACTCAGTTGCCACTTAGCTGTGGAACCTTGGGTATATCACCCAACCACTCTGTGTCTTAGGATTGTCTTTGGTAAAATGAGTATCCTATGACCTTCTTCTCATGTTGAATCAGGGTCCAGCATCCTTCAGCACCCCTACATCCCCCATCACTATCTAGCTGGGCCTCCGGGAGCATTGGGTCAGCTAACACCAGTGAAGCAACCAATTCAAGTCCTCATCATCTGGCCCAATGCCAATGAACTGTTCAGCCAGACAGTGATATTGGTAGGAAAAGGGACTGGTGTTAGTCTTCCCCTCTATTTCTGTGTTCCCTGTGACTATTTCTGAGGCCTCGTTAGTACAAAATTCCTGTAGAAAGCTATGCTATAAAACCAACCCCTGTCTTCCCTCTGTCTTCTCTCCAGTACTGGACGTGAATGACGAGACCCCCACCTTCTTCCCAGCCATGTACAACGTCTCCCTCCTGGAGGACATACCGCGGGATTTCCGAGTGGTCTGGCTGAACTGCACCGACAATGACGTGGGACTCAATGCCGAGCTCAGCTACTTTATCACAGGTTCTGGCTCTCTCCTCTCACTGACTCCTCTGCCCTACACCCGTCCCCTCCTGAGCCCTTTGGTCCCTCTCCTCTTTTGAGTGGGGATGCCAACCCCTGCCCTTTGAGGGACTAGATCATGTCTAGAGAGTGTGCAAGGGGCTAAAACTTACATCAGGAGCATCTCTCTTTGGATTTTGTAACTTTTTGTTGTTTTGTTTGGAATTTACATGTGGGCACATATACACATGCATTATACATGCACACATATATGCACATATATTATGTGTGCACTCAAATATGTGTGTGCATATATACATCTATATACTTATGTACCAATACATGTGTGTACATGCATGATACGTGTCACATATAAGTTTGGTGTGATGGCGGTTACATGCATATGTATTTATCACATATAACCTACCTGCTCGTAGCTACAGATAGAAATACAGATTTCAGTCTCTCCTAGTGCTTTCCAATGGAGTCACCCTCACCCGATTGACTCACAACTCCCTGGCCTGGAGCTGATTCCTTTTGGGCTCTTTCAGAACCTGCTTGGGCAGGGAGGGCTTCTGAGATAGCCCCAATCAGAAGCAGTGCCAACCCATGACTAGAGAGAGCTGGCCAACAAGTCCAGAAGACTAGGGCTCAAAATCCTTCCTCTGGCTCCCACACACTCTGACTGTGTGACCCTGGGCGACTTACTGAACTCCTTGGTGCTCTAGGCAATTCTAAGTCCTTTAAGGTGCAAAGAAAGTCCTGACTTTCTTTAATGAAGGGAGTTCGCAGAGCCCTGCAGCCCACTCTACTCAAAGCACAGTCCCTAGCTCACATAGGGTGTTTAGCAAACCGGAAAGCACTAAACCAGAGCTACTTAAAAACAGGTTAGGATCTGGGGCAGCTAGGTGGCACAAGTGAATAGAGCACCAGCCCTGGGGTCACGAGGACCTGAGTTCAAATCCGGCCTCAAACACTTGACACAAAACTAGCCATGTGACCTTGGGCGAGTCATTTAACCCCAATTACCCTACCTTCCCCCTCCAAAAAGAAAAAAAAAAAACAGGCTAGAGTCATGGACACTTTGGGCAGTGTCTGGTAAAGTCTATGGACCCTTTCCCTGAACCATGTCATAAATGCATAAAATAAAACATATAGAGTGACAAAGGAAAACAATTATATTAAAATACAGTTATCGAAATATTTTTTAAGAACCTCTTATTCCTCTTCTCCTCCACCACTACTACTGCTGCTGCTGCTACTGCTTCTCCTCCTCCTCCCCCTCTTTCTCCTCCTCCCCTCCTTCCCCCCTTCCTCCCCCCCCCCCTCTTCCCCCTCCTCCTCTCCCTCCTCCTCCTCTTTCTTCTCCTCCTCTTCCCCCTCTTTCTCCCCCTCCTCCCCCTCCTCCCCTTTCTCTTCCTTCTCCTCCTCCTCCTCCTCTGTTGCCTAGATTCAGTATCAGCATGACAAAAAGGCAAGAGAGTGACTCATGAGGTAATGATTATTTCTCCAGCACCTACTATGTGTCAAACACTGCGCTGAGCACTGGGGATAAATTCCCAAACCAAACAGCCCTGCTCCCACTCTCTTGGGGAAAACAGCAGACACCCCAATGACCATATACAAAATCTATACAAAGTGAATAGGAGTCAACTTCAAGGGCAGGAGGGGCACCGGCAGCTGGGGGAAGGAGGGAAGCCAGGGGCTCCAGGGGGTTGAGGTGGCCAGAGTATGCACTCTAGGCTTTGGGGACAGACAGCCTGTGCAAAGAAAGACACAGACGTGGGAGATCCAGCCTTATGCATGAGGAAAGGCAAAGAGGTCAGTTTGACCAGTCTAGAGAGTGCATGAAGGGATGTCATGTCTGATAAAGCTGGGAAAGCAGGCTGGAGCCAGGCTGTGGAGGATTTTTTGTACCATAAGGAGTTTGAATTGGTCACTTGGTTTGGGTGGCTTGGGGAGGCTGGATTAGAGTGGGGAGAACCCAGTGGCAGGGTGGCCAATTAGCAGGCTATTGTAATAGGCTGGGGAGAGGGGCCAAGTGCAGCTTGTGAGGAGAGAGAAGGGGATGGTTACCACAGATTCTTCAGAGGCAGGATCCAACAGTATCTGAGTCCATAAAACCAGTGGTTGCTGTCTGAATTGATGGAAACGTTATCATGTTTATCACATGTCTGAATGACACAACGCCAGGAGGGGTGGCTGACACATTGGCCGACAGAATTGGGATCCAAAATGAGGACAGAATTAGGAGCCAAAAAGATCTCAACAGAATAGAATGATGGGCCTCTTCTAAATAAGATGAGATTTAATAGGGATAAAGATAGGACATATTTGGGCTCAAAAAGTCACCCTTCACAAATTCAGAATGGGGAAGATCTAGCTAGACAACAGTTTAGGTGAGAAGGGCCCCAGAGGGGTTTAGTGGAGTGTAACTCAATGTGAGTCAATAGGTTGACATGGCAACTCAAAAAGCTAATAACCCATTTTGTACTGCATTGAGAAAGGAATAATGTTCCCAGTGGGAGACGTGATGGTCCCACTGTCCTCTGCCCCAGTTAGAGCACACCCAGGCAAGTCTGATCAATTGTAGGCACCATACTTTCAGAAGGACAGAGGAGGGCAACCATGATGGTGAGGAGCCTCCAGGTCAGACCCTAGGACTGACTGAAGGAGTTGGGGATGTTTAGTCCGGGAAAGAGATTTGGGGAGATCCATTAACTGTCTTCAACTGTCTGAATGGATGTTACATAGAACACAGAGTAAACAAGTTCTGCTTGACCCAAGAGGAAAGAAGAGGCCCAGAGACCAGAAAGTGGAAAGTTGACTCCAGCTCAGTAAAAGGAGAACCTTCATAACAATTAATATTCTCCCAAAGTGAAATAGACTGCCTTAGAAGGTGGCGGAATTTCCCCTCCCAAGAGGTCTTCAAGCAAAGGTTAAAGGACTACTTGTGAGAAACTGGGCTTCACAAAATGGCGTCCACACCTCAGAGTCTTTGTGATCTATGGAAGGTCCTTGACAAATTCTTACTCATCTGTAAAGGTCCCACTGAGCCCTGCCTTACCATAATGTTTCCCACCATTTTTTGAGTCTGTGAATGTACTAGTCCACACAGGGGCAGGAGTATTAAATCCATCCCCCACTTTCAGCCTTGCCCAGTCCATCTACCTTTACACTTATCTAGTCATTTATGCATCCCCTGTGTCCCTCATGCATCTGCCTACCTTCCTGACTCCTCCGCACTACAATCACCACCTGTTCTACCTTCCACCTCACTTCCCCCAACTCACAGATTGGCAGAGAATAAGGAGCTATAGAACGTCAGGGCGCTTAGGGCCAGCCCTCAATAAAATTGCCAAGCTTGCCTTCACTTCCCCCAGCCTCTCTTTCCTGCAGCCTTCTCCCATTACAAGGTATGATGCATCTACCCTCCTTTCCAAGTGCCCCCCACCTTGTGTACTGTTCTCTCCCCTTCGATAAAACTTGTCCCCAGAAAGTTACAGGTCTGCACCCATTCATTTCAATTTAATTCAACAAGCATTTATGGTAAGCCATGCCTGGGTTCTAGCCCGATTCTCATCCATGCAATGGCCAGTTGGAGCAAACTCCAGCTCCAACGGTTCATGAATCTAGGTCTCGATGATGCCCCCAAAGTGTCCCAGTGCTCATTAGGAGGAGCAGAGGCATTACTGACTCTGTAAAATCTCTTCTAGCCCTCGGGTTGTATCGTACCAGGACCCGGTGAAAAAAAGTCTGATTGACGTGGTAAAACTTGTGCTTTGGCGCCCTCTGCTGCCCAGAATCCAGCACACCACCTGCCCCTTGATCAGGTCTTAACTCCCACTGGAAGGGACCAGACCTTGAAGATCATTCTCTTCCAATCCCCTCATTTTTACAGAGGAGGAAATTGAGGCCCCAAGAATGGAAAGAAAGGGCCACTGATCACATAGGCAGTAAGTAGCAGAGTCACTGTGGAGAGCAAAGAGCCAGAGGATGAATAGTGGAGGCCAGATCCATCCCTGAGGCCATTTCCTCAAATGCTTAGTGGTAGTTTGTTGAGGGGTTTTCTCTTTGCCAAAGAGGACTCTGCTGTCTCTGGGGACCCCTTCTGCTCCTCATTCCTGAGCTCTCCTCTCCAGAACTTAGATCACACCCCTTTCCCACCTACCCCCATTCAAACCTGCTACTCAATCCTGAATTTCAACAGCATTTAAAATGGTTTTGATTAAGCAATTTGGGCTTATGAATCATCAGGCAATGGAGGGGTGCTGGAGAAGGACTTGGAAGATCTTGCAATTGTAAAGTCATACTGGGCTGCTTTCCTTTTCTCAGTCATGGTGGTCATTCACAGTCAACAGCCCCCCAGCCTGGAATGCATTCCAGCCACATTTAAGCTGTTGAAATTCTAATTTTTCTAGGCCTATTTCAGGCATATTAATAAATACTAGTTGGCTGACTGATGCTCCAACCTTCTCCATAAATCTTTTCTTGCCCCACCCACCCTCCAGCTAGAAATAATTCCTTCCTCTCCAAGTCACTCAAACTTGGCCCTTTTCCCTCTCTTATTTACTCATCACATTTTGCCTTGTAACAGCCATTTGTTCCCTTGTTGTATTTCCCTATTTGATAGTCAGCTCTTTGAGGGCAAATACTATGTTGTTTTCATCTTTGTTATCTCCATAATGCCCTTTCTGTTGTTTTTTGGTTATTTCATGACTTCATTTGGGGTTTTGTTGGCAAAGACACTGGAATAGTTTGCCATTTCCTTCTCTAGCTCATTTTGCAGATGAGGAAACTGAGGCAAACAGATTTAAATGACTTGCCCTGAGGTCAGATTTGAACTCAGGTCCTCCTGACTCCAGGACCAACATTCTATCCTCTGTGCCACCTAGCTGCCCAGGTACTGCTCCCTACCTGTTTTTGGTACTCAATAAATTTTTGTTGTTAAATTGAATTAATGTGAAGCCTTGGGTTTTAGTTCTGCTTTAACCATAAAATTCCATGCTAACCATTTCAACTTTTTCAAGGTAAAAATGAGGAAATTGGACTTGACCATTTCTAAGGAACCTTCCAGTCCTAAAATCATGTTATACCTTCTACAGTTTCCTCCATCACTAATGTTGTATGTTCTGAGTTTAAAAGTTTTTCATCTCTAATAATCTATTATTCTAATATCTCAGCCACAATACAAAGCTCAGGAATCCTATGGGTCTCTCTTAACTTCTGGATACAATGCACACTTGTTAGCTTGACCCTTTACACTCTCTCTCTAGCCTATTTTTCCAGACTTCTTTCACATTGCTCTCCATTCACCACATGCCCCAACCAAACAGGTCCACTTACTCTTCCCTGAACTCAGCACTGCATCTCCCACTTTGGGAGAGACTGTCCCCCAATCCTGGAAGGTTCCCTTCCTCATCTCAGACTCTTAGAACCCTTAGCGTTCTTCAAGGCTCAGCTCAGGCCCAAGGGGAGCCTTTCCAGATCCTCCCCGGTATTTGGGCTCTCTTCACTCAAATTACCTTATATTGATTTATCTTTGTGAATGTTGTATCCCCAAAATAGATTGTAAGCTCCCTGAGGACAGAGGCCATTTTTCCTCCTGTCTTTGTATCCCTAGCACCCAGTGTAACACAGGGCACTAGCTGACAATAAATGTTTTTCTACCACATTCATTGAAACTTGGGCTCACCCCCAGTTGTGCATCTAACCCAACCATGCGAGCCACTTTATGAATGAGCTCTACTCAAGGCTTAACCTACAACTGACAGAATGAATGTAGCCTTTCTTCATATTCCCAAGTGTTTTCACAGGCATCATCTCAGACACTCTACAACCCACTCTGACAGTGAGCCTGTGCCAAGGCCCCAGTCAGATCTGGGGCCACATATCCCTCTCATGCTTATTTTCCATAGAGCATAGGTTATTGACTTTGAGTCCATGGATAGATTGAGTGGGGGAAAGAAAGAAGAAGGTGCACCTTGATTTTCACTAACCTTTGGTTTCCTTTGTAATCCTCTGAATTTTATTTTATTCATTTAAAACACGATTCTGAAATGGAGTTCATAGGCTTAGAACCAGACTGCTCAAGGGTTTCAGGACACAAAAAAATGACAAAGAATGCCTACCCTAGAGAAAGGGTTTCTCTCTTGGGGATCCATAGCCTTTGGTGGGCTCTTTTCTGGTCTATCTCTAAAGAGCTTCATCATCTTCTACCTGCAGGAGGAAACATCGATGGCAAATTCAGGATTGGCTATCGAGATGGCGTGGTCAGGACGGTGGTGAACTTGGATAGAGAGACCACAGCGGCATACACCCTGATCGTGGAGGCTATTGGTATGCATCTCCCATCCCTCTCAAATAACTCAGGCAGGAAAACTCATTTCAGCTTTTCCTTTCTCATAGGGTGCAATCAACATGGGACATCTTTCCCCAAGGCTAAGTCTTGGGACCTCTGTTGTACCCTCCCCTGCCACTGCCCAGAATCCTGCCTGTCCTCGCCTTGCCTTTGGATGGATGGATGGATGGATGGATGGATGGATGGATGGATGGATGG
>NW_027187353.1:1507568-1522025 GCF_028583685.1 Petaurus breviceps papuanus | reverse complement strand
TGGATGGATGGATGGATGGATGGATGGATGGATGGATGGATGGATGGGTTTCCTAAGTACTTACTATAAGTAACAGACCCTGCCCTCCAGAAACTTACATCCTAATTGGGAAGGTTTCAGCTGTGAGTCAGATGGAAACATCCCATAGTCCTTAGAGTTCATCAGCAAAGCAGATGTTAATGTTTCTTCTTTAATGACATTTCCACTGATAAAAATCATGCCCCTTTCTGATGTTGAACCATCTGACCACAAGCATCAAGGACTTTGGTGGAGAGAACTTTCTCTTCTGAGTCTTCATTAGCTCTGGCCGTAACACCTGCAGGAGCAGTGGCCAGCCTGTATCTCCACAGGGATTGTTTACCAGGATGATGGCTGCAGACACTGGGCTGAGAGTATGGCTATTGCCAAGGCTTTGGGGTTCAGGATCCTAGGCTGTCTCCATAACAGTCTGAGGGGAAAGGGAGGTCAAAGAGGTGATTGTGATTTGACTCGCCTGGGACACTGTCTCCCTCGGGCTGCCTTGCTGCTTCAGCTAGGCTGGCTTGCCTGCCCTGTGGATGGCAGTTGGTTAGCAGCTGATGGGGTTGATTTACCCATTCCATCTTCAGATGGGATATGGGATTTAGCTTCTGTTGCTATAGAGTCAACTGGGAGAATCCAAGAAAAGCTTCTGGACTGGGAAGTCTCTAGGGCCCCATCCTTCTTGCCCCTAATATCCTTTCCCTAAGAGCCAATCTTCCCCCTCTTTATCCCATTGGCATTGCCCTACTCCCTAGAGAGTAATAAGACTGGATTTCCTCCTCAGGCAGCCCCAGTAGAACCCTATACTCCCCTGCCAAGGGCAACTCTGTGCCATGTGCTGACTGGAACCTTCTTTCTGGATGCATTGATATCCATGTAGTGAGATCCACAGTGGTTAGAATGGCATCCTCTAGAGACCTGGGCAGCCCATGAGGAAGAGGGGGAAATGATTAACCTATGACAAGGTTGTAACCTGGGCTATAGAGTGGGACATTTAAAAATATGATTCTGAAAAAGGGGTCCATAGAGTTCTCCAGGCTGCCAAAAGAGTTCAGGATACCAAAAATATTAAGAAACCCTGATTTTATGGGACTTAGAGGAGGGTTTTCATACCTGCCCTAGGCCTATTATTAAAGCATAAAAACAAACCCTCAAGAGAGAGGCTTCAATGGCTCAGCTGTGTAGATGTTTCCCTTCTCTCCCAGAACATGTATGATAGTTGTCAGCTCTCTTCTTTTCCCATTTTTAAAGCCCAAATAGAGCCTTTGGGTGGGAGTGGAGGTGGGAGGAAGGAGGCATGTCCCAAAGTCTTTGGGTCCGGAAGAAAAAGGAGAGAGATGAGGAAAAAGAGGTCTCTGTGGGGTCTCTCTTCTGCATAGGGGCTCCAAGGTCTCTTGCAGTAGAAAATGTCTCCACACTCAGCCCTAAAGGCTCGGGTCCCAGAACCTTTCTGCAGAGATCAGAGTTCCTGCCTATGGAGTGCCCAAGGCACTATATAATGACTGACTTTGTAAGAGGCAGAATGGTGCAATGGAAAGGCCACTCTGGTTTTGGAGCCAGAGGCCCTGGGTTCAGATCCTGCCTCAGTCACTTTGGGCAAATCACTTGTCCTTTCTAACTTCAATATCTTTGTGTGAAATGAGAACGTTGGATGAGATGAGATGATCTCTTAGGCCCCTTTCAGCTCTAAAGCTATGACCCACACATCACCTATGCCTTTCTGGAAGCTTGGATATCTCTAGTATTCTGATGTAGCAAGGAGGGAGGCAAAGGGGACTCCCCTTTGTTCCTAACATCTGACAGGCCCCAGGAAGCAGAGGAGCTGCTGAAATGACCTGATCCCTGTTCTCTGTCCTCCCCCCCCAGACAATGGCCCTGTAGGGAAGCGAAGGACGGGCACGGCTACTGTGTATGTCACTGTGCTGGACGTGAATGACAACCGTCCCATCTTCCTACAGAGCAGCTATGAGGCCAGCGTCCCCGAGGACATCCCTGAAGGCAGCAGCATCGTGCAGGCAGGTGGCCAGAATCCTGGGGCAGAGCCATAGGTGGGGAAGGGAGAGGATGAAGAGGACAGAGGACAGCCCTCATCCTCACATATCAGCTCTGAAGAAGAAAAGTCTCCAGGGAGGGGTGGAGAGTGGGAGGGTAAAGAAGAAGGAAGGGGCAGAGAGTGAGCACAAGGAGTCTGGGAAACTGGACTCTGAAAGAATCAGAAATAAAACCAGGGGAGTTAACACTCCCTAGCACTGGCCAGGCCCACCTCCAAAAGGCCTTAGGTCCCTGTTGCCCGCCTCCCCACTCACCCCCACCTTCTCAACTGGGCACCCACACTGATGTAGTAGTAGGCCAGGCCCCTCCAGGGGGGCACAGTCCCTTCAGTTTGCCCCTCTCCCTCTTCCCTTGGCTCCTCTGTACAAGGAGGGTGTTTCAGATCCCGGCAGGGAGGGACAGCTTCCCAGCTGAGGCAGGAAGGGAGGGTGGTGTGGGGGTGGGAGGTAGGAATGTCAGATTTTCCCGGAAGGGAGGAGACAAGAGGGAGGCACAAGCCAGGACTCAGCCATGGCCCAGAACAGAGATGCTTTCATCAGGCTTTGGCTATAGCTTTCCTCAAGGGAAGTAAACAGGCTAAGGAAGAAAGGGCCCTTTTGCCAAACTGGTAGGAATGAGAGCCGTGAGGATCTGAGAAGAGGGAAAGGGAACGGGTGATTTTTTTTTAATGAGGGGGATGCATGTGAATCCCATTCACCATCCTCCCAAACACACACACATACACCCCACACACATATATCTAGGGATACATCAGCTGCTGGGGCAGGGAGGGGGGAGGAGCAGAAAGATGAGCTGGGAATGAATGACTGTTTTCAACCATAGCCCAGGGGTTTCCGACTGTGAAGCCAAGCCAACAAGTGAGGCCAAGACTAGCTGTTTCAGCCTATCCTGGGAGGGCTGCTCAGCCCACTCAGACTCAGATGAGGATTCTGGGGGAAGGGGCTGCGCCCGTGCCCAGGACCAGGGAGACGAGCGAAAATGTTGGCTTCTCTGGGAATCATGAAACTCACAAGTGGACAAGTTTGTGGGAGAGATGAAAGAAGGGAGAGGGAAACGTGGGGAATTTCCAGCCCTTTCTTGCTATCTGTAGATGATGGAGAGGTTCCCAGAAAGACAGGCAAGGAGATGGCATGCCATTGCTCTGAATTACCAGCTATGGGGGTTTACATCAAGCCATGTTAACACTGACTCCCCTGGAAACATAGAAGTGCCCCCTCCACTCCCTAACACAAAAAAGGAGATTTTCCCCAGGCTCCTTCTCCCTTGAAAGAGCACTGGTTCTGGAATCAGAAGATCCGAGTTCAAATTCCAATTCCACACCTGAAGGACCTTGGGCAAATCCCTTCTTGTCTCTGTGCTTCACCTTCCTCCTCTGAAGACTCCTGGCTCTGAATCTAGAAATCCAGCATCCTTGAATCCCGTATTTACTCCCAGGGCTTGAAGGGACCTGCCTACTTTCTGGTCTGCCTTACTCTATCCCAAAGCCTGACCCTGAGAGCCTGCTGGAGCTTGGGTCTCCCTATTAACCTGTGTTTTGCAATTCTTCCTTCCCAGCCCCTTAGCTCACCTGGTCTCTGTACCTGCCCACTGGCTTGCCTGGCACATCACCAGCCAGCATGGGCATGTGTGATTAGAAGCAGTCACTCTACAAAGGAGAGCATGACTTTTCAACATTGACTATGAATTGATGTCTGCTTCTGTTCAAGAGGAAGAGAACAGGTCCTTCCATCAGACAGACACCCATGCACCCATATCCCAACCTCAAATAATAAGACTTTACTCACCCGGTACTGTTCAAAAAGTGGAAAAGTCCCCTATAAAGTATATAACTAATGGGTACTAGTAATGTGAGTTCTTATTTCACAAGAGGGGAAACTGAAAAACAAAAAGTTGAATGATTTGCCCAAGATTTCCTAGTGACTTAGTGGTCAGGCCAAGATGATTCCTTGAAATCGAGGACATAGAGGGAAGGAGGAGGAAGTCACGACCTTCAGAGGCTGGTCTTCTCTGGAGGATCTTCCCAAGGAGGGCCAGTGAATCAGTCCCACAAAGCTCAGTTCTACTGGATGCCTTGAATCCAGCTCCAGACCTCCCCCTGGCTTTCTGGGGGAGGTTGTCATCATCTCCCTCCTCCCCATCTTCTCACATCGTCAGTCACCCATCCCCTCTTATTTCTGGGAGGGCCAGGAGGAGCAGCTGGAAACAATCTGCCCTCCTCCAAGCATGGCTTAGAACATCTTAAGCATCACACCTTCCCAGGCTCTGACACACAGATGTTGGGAGTACCAGGATGGGGGTATGGTTATATCCTTCACCCAGGTGGGCATGGTGGAGATGAAGGAGGAGCTAGACAGTGAAACACAGCTGGTGCTGGCCGCCCCACATCCCTCGGCAGCCCTTAAGCCTTGTCTCCTGGCCCACAGAGCTGTGGCAGAGGGTGACGCCCTCTTCATTTGTCATCACCCAATAAATACAGGTACCACTTAGAGATAGGAGCGAGGGGAGGGAGCAAGCCCTGCCTTTGCCAAAAAGGGTGATGACAAAGAGCTGGCCCTTTGTTCTTAATACCTGGTGGCCATGGATTTGAATATTGTGTCAGACAGATGAGTTCACCAGGGTAGGTGCTAAGAAGGATCCAGGCTTCCTGGGAGTTGCATGACCCAGTGCCCATGGATGCAGGTGATGGGTAAGAGTGTTTGAGGAACTTGCCTTCAGCAGCAGCACTCCTAGATGATAGGACTAGTCAACTCATTGTCCATGAGGAGGATATAACTCCAAATTTACCTTCCCTCTACTTGGTTACAGCCTACCTCTAGGTTCTATGTGTTCCTGTATTTTACATTTCTTATTTTTTGGCCTGGATCTGTGATTTTATAGTAGGGCTTAATTATCTGAGGTTGATTTTATAATAGGTGGTTAATAAGTGCATGCTGAATGAAAGGGGGAAAATGTCAGCTGAGTAGGGAACTCCTGGTATGGAAACTCTCCTCTGAGTTATCTGGGTCACTGAAAAGCCAAATTACTTACCTATGATCATATGGAGTCCCCCACTAGAACGCAGGGTCTCCTAGACTCTGAGGCTAGCCCTCCGTCAACAATGTCATACTGCCTCTCATATGGCCCTGGTCACCGACAGGCCAAAGTGATATGTAATAAAGTCCTCAGATGCTTGTCCCATCCATTTAATAAACACAAGTAATCTGCACTGTGCACTGCACACACTTCTTTTTGACCACAACAGAAGGGACTGGCTCTAAGGAGAAGCCTGAGGTCTGCAGAGCACCTAGACTGTTGCCTGTTTTCACGATGGGCCAGTAACACACTGCTCCTCTCTCCCAACCCCATTACACTCCCACGGGCTAAGCAGAAAGTGAGGGGCCAGGCAGACGCAATAATGGGGGAGCGTCTTTCCCCTTAGAAGAGGAGAGTGGCTGGTGACATTTCCTAATCAGAGCTCAGGTGTCACTTGCAGCTGCAGACAGCACCTCAGCCGCTGGCCCGTCACTTTCTGACAGGGTGCCAGCGACAGGCTCTGAAAGGGGCCTCTTAACACATCTAAAGACGCCCCTACCTGATTGATCCTGACGCCTTCTCATTGAAGGAGTGCCTCCAGACACATCTGCTGAGATCATGATTAGATATAAATATATGACAGCCTCCAGCTTCCTCCCCCTCTGATGGGCACCCAGGCAGTGCACAGAAAAGAGACAAGCAGAGAACACAGGGTCCAGGCTCTCTGGAACCCGGCCATCCAACAGCCAGCTGGGGAATGGACTGACACCCTTGGTGGACAGGAGGCTATCCCGAATGTCGGTCAAGGCTGGCGCCTCCTACTGGGCTGTCCAGCTATGGAGGAAACTCACCCAGCCCTGGGAGGGATCAGCCAGGACAATTAAATTGAGGTGACCTTACTGATGGTGCTCAGAGCAGTGTGGCATAATGGATGGAAAGCCAGCCGTAGAATCATGCATACATGTACTCTGTAATCCGTGCCTTCCAGGCAACTCTCTTAAGACCATAAGTGGCAGGGCGAATGCTTTTCTGCACTGGTAGAGGGAATTTACCCACTGGAAGTTCCTTATGTCAGTGAAATCAGAGGTCTGGTTTCTTTTTTTTAATGGCCAATGTAGGATCCGGGGTGAATGTGCCTTAGGGTCTCACAAAGTATCCAAGAGATAAGAGCATCTCAACATCCATTCCAGCCCCCAAATTCAATGGTCCTGAGTTCAAGGAACATTTTTGTGTTAAAAAGATCCCCTCTTTCCCCAAATAAGAACCCTGACACAGCCCCCCATCTCTAAGGCTACATCCAGGTCAGACGCTTCATTTTTTTTTTGAAAGGGCAATCGGGGTTAAGTGACTTGCCCAAGGTCACACAGCTAGTAAGTATTAAGTGTCTGAAGCCACATTTGAACTCAGGTCCTCCTGACTCCAGGGCCAGATGCTTCATTTTAGAAGGATGTCAATAAGCAGGAATATGGCTAAAGGAGGGTGCCAGGATGGTGAGAATTCAGAACCTTTTTCATACAAGGACTAGTTGAAGGAACTGAGAAATGTCGAGCCTGGAGAGGAAGAAGCCCAAGGAGAGAGATCTCGTTTCCAGATATTGGAAGAGGAAGCAGATTTGGTCTTTGTGACTCTGGGGAGCAGAACTAGGAGCCTTGAGTAGGAGGCAGAGAGAGGCACGTCTCAGCTCTGTGGAAAGGAAGATGTTTAGCCATCCTGGCTGCTGACCCAGTCACAGAGCTGACCAACGGTGAAAAGGGCTGACTCATGAAGATCCAAGTTCCCCATCACTGGAAGGAATCAAGCGTGAGGCCAGATAATCAGAGACTTCTCCATTGGGTGGGAGATGGGCTAAGTTGCCTTTGACTCTTAAGGCTCTATTAGACCCCCAAACCCAGAGAAGTGTTGGGTTATACCAGGGGAAGCATCCTCTCTGCCAGACTCATGGGCTCACCTTTCAGGGTCTTAGGGAAGCATTTTTCTGTCACCCTCAGGGACCCTGGAGCAAGACTATTCTATTGGAAGAAACAATATGTCTGTACATGGGGTGGTGAATGGAGAACTGAGTTCATTACCAAAAAGACCTGGGTTCAGATTCTGCTTCTCCAGAACACTGCTGTTGAGTCATTTTCAGTGTCCAACTTTTCGTGACATCTTTGGGGATTTTCTTAGCAGAGACACTGGAATGATTTGCCATTTCCTTTTCCAGCTCATTTTACAGATGAGGAAACTGAGGGAAACAGGGTTAAGGGACTTACCCAGGGTCACACAGCTAGTAAGTGTCTGAAGTTGGATTTGAACTCAGGTCTTCCTGACTCTAAGCCCAGCATTCTATCCACTGCACCACCTAGCTGTCCCATACTGGCCAACTGATCCTGAGAAAGAACAACTTAACCTCTCAGTGCTCTAGATAACAAGGTCTATAAGCTTCAACAAAGGTGATGATCTGCATTGGTGAAGGGAGTCTCCAAATCTGGGAGTTCTCTATCCCAGTGAACTCACAGGTTTAGTCCCTACACCTTATAAGTTCAATATATAGACAAGATAAATATGGAGTGACAGGGAGGAGAGAGGAAGGGCACTAGCAACCTGGGCAATCAGGAAGAGCTTAATGTGGGAGATGGCAGGATCCAAGCTTTGAGAAACATCCCAGATAGGAGGGAGAGCCTGTGCAAAGGGCTGGAGGTGGGAAATACAGTGTGGGTGACACCATGCACAACAGTTTGGTTGGAACAAAGAGCGTGCACACAAAGGGGACTCATGGGCAAAAGTAGTCTGGAAAGGGAGGCTGGAATTCGATTGTGAAGGGCTTAAAATGGCAGAAAGTAGAGTTGTCATTGGATCATGTAGGCAACAGGAAAAGGGAACAGGCATTTATTAAGTGCCTACTGTATACCAGGTGGGCACTGTGCTCAGTATTCTCCAAAGATTATCTCATGTGATCTCTGAATGGGGAGCTGCTGGAGCCTTTAGGAGAGGGAAAATGGCCTGATCAGGCTTTGCTTTAGGAAAACCAATCTGTCAGCTGTGGAGAGGATGAGCAAAGAAGGAAAAAAGGTCTCAGGTCTCATTTTCTTTCATGAAGGTAAAAGCGTTTGAGTGTTGTAGACAGAGGCAAAAGGAGAAGATAGAGCATTCCTTTTTTTCTCTCTGACTTAGAAACTTGGAGCATGTGCCCCCAGCCAAGAGACCAGAGTCCAGCCATCCCCTAGTATCCTTGTGGGAGGTGAGGGTGCAGCAACAGCAGAGGGCCTCCCCAGACCATCGGGGGGACCACTCCATCTCCCCTTATCCATCCACTCTGGAGTCACCAGGAATAAGAACATGACAACAGGCTCTTTATTGATGGTCCAGAGGACCCGCTTTGCCTTTCATCTGAGCACCCCTACATGTTAAGGAGGCTCCAGCTGGAGGCATCCCCTCCCAGGACCACCAGCCCCTCCGCCAGAGTCCAACCTTTATAACTTCTTCCTCCTTCAATCAAGCCATCCCTGCCAGCTGCAGCCTGTCAGCTCCCCTCTCCTTCCCCCCAGTTACAGAGAGGGATTCCTACTGATTAGTGTTCCAGCTGCACAACAAGATAGAGCCCAGCATTACCAGCATAATTACCTCCCCTCTGGGAAGCTCATCCTCTTCCCTTCCCCATGTTGTACGTTATATCCATGGCCTTGCCTGTTGCTGGGCCAGGAAGGAGACGGCAGAAGAGAGGAGGCCAGTTGGAAACTTGTGCTTTTAACCAGCCTCTTCCTTTACACAGGAAATCCTGGCTCCTAACATACATAGCATGGTCCTCTGCAGCCTGTGCCCATTGCTCAGGGAAGTTTTGTGCCCCAAGAGCCAAAGGGCACCACTTTCTGCAGCCTGGGAGCTCCATCTCTCCTGCAATGGTGGAAGAGAGCTAATGGGCATAACAGGGGCATGAGGAGGGCATCCTTTACCCTCCCAGGAGATAGTCCATTTGTGCCAACCCCCATTCATCCTTATCCCCTGCCTGGACCAGTCTTGAGAATTTAAATTGGAGTCCTTTGTGGAAAAGAACTTGCCCTTGGAATCCTTAGCTTTGGGACCCAGTTTTGACCTTAGTCGGAAAGAAACTTCTGAGCCAAACAATGACTTTGGACTGTTTCAGAGCTTTCTCCTGAAGCTGGGAAGGAGGCAGCCTGGAAGGACAGGTAAAATGTTGTATCTTCAACACCCAGAAGATGGTTTTTCAAAGGGAAGTCAGGAAGCCTGCAATGGGCTTTTCAGAAAATGTTGCCCCTTCACCAAAGGGGTCTCCAAGGGAAATCCTTGCTTTGGTTGCTGGTTACATCCTGCTAACCTGGTTATAATTCTCCAGTTTGCTCTGGGATAGACCTTCCCACCCAAGCCAATGACCATATCCAAGATCTATACCTGGGGTGGGACAGTAGAGTCTAAGGACCTTCAGCTTCTCTTGTACTTTTTCTAAGGGTAGAAGGGTTGAGTTGGGGCTAGGTAGAGTTGCAGTGGAGGTGGGCTGCCCAGTGGACCAGCTTTTGGGGAGGTTGCTCCACCCACACTTGGCCCCCATCACTCTGGGGGAATCTAGATCTGGGACAGAGACAAGCTGACCTCCAGCCCCTCACTCTACCACGTCACATCTTGGTTGATTCCATCAGGTTCCAATCCCGATCTGGTAGGGGCTGGTGGATGACCGGCCCAGGATGCTGAGAGCCAGGCCGGCCACGGCGGAAGCTGTGAATAGATTGGCGGAGGGAGCCAAGGCGCTTCCAGAAGCGGAGCTGGGGCTCACTGGGTGTCTCCGGGTGGTAGGGCATGCATTCATGAGGGCTGTGGCGGGAGGGGTCCATGGCTGCCGGCTTGCAGAGGGTGACAAAAAGCAGGAAAGTTGCCAGCAGAAGAAAGATGCAGGCCAGAGCAATGATGATGGACAGGGGCTGTGGAATCTCCCCAGGGGGCAAAGGACTGGGTGGAGCAGGGTCAGTAGAGGTCGTGTTGGTCAAGAAAACAGGGCTGAGGGTTGGGGAGTTCTTGTGGTTAGGCTCCTCAGTGCTCATCTCTCCTGTAATCCACATATAAAAGAAGGGCTCAGAAACCAAGCTTGACCTACAATCCTCTGAAGTACTAACTCTAGGCATCATCTCTCTTCAATTTACAAATGAGGAAATTAGATTACAGAGGTTAAGTGACTCACCAAGGTCACACAGCCATGAAGTTTCAGGCCCAACATTATCCAGTCTCCTGCCTTCTCTCTATAAATTAACTCCAGGAAAGAGAGCTGGACATGGGGTGTACAGTACAGAATCTGGGCTTTCTAATCAGTTCTTGCGGCTCAGAAGGAAAAGTCCTAAGTTAGCAGTCCTAGGATCTGGTCCTTGCCCAGCTAGCGATATTGTGTGATCTGAAACTTCTTTATACCTCTCAAAATCTCAGCTTTCTCCTCTACAAAATGAGAAGAATCATCTCTCCTTCCTTCCTTCCCTTCTCCTTCTCTCCTTCTCTTCCTCCTTCCTTGTCTTCCTTTCTTTTTCCTTCTCTCCCTTCCTCTCTTCTTCCTTCTCTCCCTTCCTTGCTCCCTCCCTCCTCTTCCTACCTCCATTTCTCCCTCCTTCCCTCTCTCTCTCTTCTACTGTTCCTCCCTCTTGTCCTTCCTTTCTCCCTTTCTTTCTTCTTTCTGTCCTTCCTCCCTCCTCTTCCTCCCTCTCCCTTCCTTCTTTCTTTCTGTACTTCCTCCCTCCCTTCCTTTCTCTTTCCCTTCTTTCTTTCCTCCTCCCTCCCTCTTTTCCTCCCTCTTCCTACCTCTATCTTTCCCTTCCTTCTGTCTTTCTTTCTTCCTTCCTTTCTTCCTTCCATAACAAGGATGGAAGGGTACATTTGAGGTTTTTGTTTATTTCTTTGTTTTGGTCTATAATTTCATTGGTATGAGGAATTCCTGGTGAGGAAACTCCTTCTAATGCAGATACTGACTGCTGACTACCAATTCATCATCTTAAACTGGTCAGAAGTCAGATGACCTGTCTAGGGTCACACAACCAGTATTGGCAGAGATGGGTCTTCCTGGCCCAAAGGTTGGCTCTCTACCTACTGTACCACAATGCCTCTTTTCAGAGCAAAGATGTTATTTATAAAGACAAAACAAAATCATGGATGTGAAAACAGACAGATAACACAAGGTCAGGGGACAGTAAGAATGAATGCTGCAGTATGTAATGATGAACAAGAAAGAACAGACACCTCTCCAC
Source organism: Petaurus breviceps papuanus (assembly GCF_028583685.1). Taxonomy (NCBI): domain Eukaryota; kingdom Metazoa; phylum Chordata; class Mammalia; order Diprotodontia; family Petauridae; genus Petaurus; species Petaurus breviceps. Next base: position 1,510,722 of record NW_027187353.1, on the reverse strand, counting down.
TGTCCTTGTTTGTGGAGGGAAGCAGGCGCATTCCAAAATTAATTTCTTTTTGGCTTGGGATGATGTCATATTTTAAGGACAACAAATTAACCTCATAATTGGTATTTATCTTGAGAAAATATTAAATCAGCAAGCATTGAGTGGTCTTCATTTCCACCTGCTTCTATAGGGGATAGCCTGGGGTAGCACCAGACTTGGATCCATTGGAGCTGGGGTCTTTCTTTTGTTTTTTGTTTCTGGGGTTGGTTTTTTGGTTTTGGGGATTTTTTATAATCGCTGTGGTCCGTAGAGTGTATAAACCACAGATCAGTGATAGTTGTTGTGCTAATGCGTCCTAATCATGAAAGTAGCAGCCCAGCTTCCCCACCCATCTCCTCTCCCCCTGCCACTGCTCCCATCCATCCTTAGCACTCACCAACCATGTCAGGAGCAAGCTCTGGGTCCCTGCTTCTCCTTTCTCAATCCTGCCTATGGTTTGTCCAGAGGCAGGCTGGCAGCAAGCATCCTGACCCTCTTCCTTCTGATCATTTCCAGGCAGTGGCCCAGCTCTCCCAATTCAGGCCCTGTGGAAATTCTGATGTCTGTCTAGTAATTCAGGGGCCTCCACCTCTCAGGCAGCAAGCCCAGAGACCAGTCTGGTCTCAATTCAAATCCCGGTTTTTTGCTCATTTCTAGGAGGGAAAGGAGTCCAGGTGCTCTCTGTAGTTTGCCCTGGAGTCTAAGATTCCCCCCCCCCCATAGTGTCTGCAAGCTTCCCTAATGTGGGCTGACTTGGAAGAAGGCCTTTCTGAATTAGGGAGAAGTTTAAAATGTTTGAAGCAATATTATTGTATTACCTTTAAGACAATACATGGTGATGCTGCCCTCCAACTTGCCTTCCCCAAGATAGTGTCTCTGAGTAAGATTCTTGGTGGAGACACCAGTCCACTTCAGTTAATAACTCCTAATTATTTCTAATTAGTAGAGGAAATGTACAGTAAAAGGTAAATTGAAGATGCTGGATCTGGGTTTGAATCCTGTCTCTACTTCTGATCTGTGTGACCTTAAACAAGTCACTCCTCTTGTCCTCATTTTCCTTGCCTAGAAAATGAGGGAATTGGAATGGAAGACCTTGAAGTTTCCTTCCAGTTATCTATGATCCACATACTTATAGTCGGTTAATTATGCCAGAATTTAATGAAGTAAAAATTACTTGTAATTAGTGAAAGGCTTGGATTTACATATCTGAATGTTTATAAAGCATTTTCCTCATGATGACCCTGTGAGCTCAATAGTACAAGGATTCTTGCCCCCATTTTATAGATGCAGAAACTTAGATTCAGAGAATAAAATGATTTGTTTAGCTCATACAGTAAGAGATAGAGAGAGAGGAGAGAGGGAGAGGAGGGAAAGAGAGAAAGAGAGAGAGAGGGAGGGAAGGAGAGAAAGGGGGGAGAGGAGAGAGAGAGAGGGAGGGAGGGAGAGAGGGAGAGAGGGAGGGAGAGAGGGAGAGAGCTGAGAACTCAGATCCCTGACTCCCAGTGCAGTGCTCCATCCCCTACACCACATTGCTGAAAAATGCAAAACTACTTTCTCCTAGAGACTCTGAGCTGGCTGGGCTGCAGGCCCTCCTCCATTTATTCCCTTCTAATGTCCCTCAAATGACAGTGGCCACAGATGTCCTGGAGACAGAACACTGGGAGAGAGGGAAGCTGCCATCAAGTGGTGAATGGGGTGGGGGGCAGTCTCCGGGGCCGCTGGTCTGGGTGGTGAGGGGGTCACTTGGTAGATATCACCATCAGAGTCTACATCCCTCCTCTGACCATCCCTGTGAAGACACATTGAACAGACTGATTGTCTAACTAACTCCCTTCCTTGATAACTTCCCCAAAGTGAATCTCCTGGAAACTCACAATTCTCAGGCCTTCTTCAGAGATGCTATTTAACCAAATACTTTCTGAGGAGATGAAGCAAGGACAAGTCTGTGCTAGTAAAGGGCCACCTGACTTGGGATGGCCCAGATCTGGGGGCACAGTAACCCTCTGCTTCCCCTCTGCCTCACTGCCTGACTCCCCACCAGAGAAGCCCAGGAATCAATCCACTCTTAGGGTCCCCCAAACATCTTTCAGCTCTTTCTGGGGAGAAGGGGGTACATGAAACTGACCTCTTCTCAGTGCACTCAGCCAAAAGACTTCTCGAAACGATTCCACCCTGTCCTGGTCACTCCTCAGTGGTCCCTGGAGATGGGTGGCCAGGCTCTCCTCCCTGGTGACCTCTTCTTGAGTTTCTGGAGTTTTAACTGCTCCTGTCCTGCTCTGGCTTGAGCTTTTAATTTGCTTTTGTCCCCCAAAGGACAATTCTAAGGAGGGGGATAAAGTGGGCCTCTCCCCACCCCCACCCCCCTCTTCTCTCCCAGGGCTGTTGGTCCTGACTTTGGGGGAAGGGAAGAAGATGAGGGGATGGGCAAAGGGTAGGGATGGCAACTGAAACGTGGGAAGTTCCCCAGCCCAGCCTGGGAGCAATCAGGACCCCCAGCCTAGGGGATTGTCATGATTTCCTTCATTCCCTTGAGGACAGACAGTGGTAGTGGCAGAGTTAGGGCTGAGAGTGGGAATATGGAGGGGAGAAGGCCAGAGCAAGTGAGAATTGGCTCTTTTCTCAGCCCTTGAAGACCTCCCAATGCTCTCACCTTCCCCTGGTGAGAGTTTGAATGGTACAGTCTGACTATTCAGTGCCTGCCAACCTCCAGGTTACTGAGGGAGTGGGAACCATGGGAAGGCAGAGGGAGGGAGGGAGAGAGGGGGAGACTGGAAGTGGGCCCCTTTCCCCCGGGTTACCGGCTGCTTCTTTGGCCTCCCAGCATCCCTTCCCTGCCCCCCCCCCCCCCCCCCAACTCTTCTTTGGGCATAAACCTTTCCCTGTATTTCTTTCCTTTCCCCCACCCCCAGCCTCCCAGTGGAAAGAGTTATGCAGAATAGTCAGTCCAAGGCAACTGACAGGCAGAAGAGATGATGTTTGATGGTGATTGAAGTTGATGCCCTTACGATTTGGGTGGCCCGTCCCCAAGACCCTCCAGGCAGCAACCATCCCTCCCTTCCCCCATGCCCTCTCCCCCAGTGTCTCCTCAGCACACACACACACACACACACACACACACACACACACACACACACAC
>NW_027187353.1:1493578-1507558 GCF_028583685.1 Petaurus breviceps papuanus | reverse complement strand
CACACACACACACACACACACACACACACACACACACACACACACACCGTCCCTCCTCCCTGACTCTTCAGCCTCCTTTCCCACAGAAGCCAGTGTGTAGCAGCTGCCCCTAGCAACAGCTGGCTGGTTCACGAATGAGGAAGACAGATTCATCAGTTTTAGCTAAAGACCGAGACTACCCAACCAGGAAGGGAAATAACAACAACAGCTAACATTTATCTGGTGCTTTAAAGTTGGCAAACACTTTACTTACATTATTTGATCCTCACACCAACCTCATGAAGTAGGCACCGTTATTATCCCTGTCTGACAGATGAGGAAACAGAAGTTAATTGTCTTGCTCGAGCACTTAGCTAACATCTGAGGAAGGATTTGAACTCAGATCTCCTTTATTTCAAGTCGTATCTTCTTTCCATCACACCCCATGGCTCTCGTTTTACTCAAATGCTAAATAATGTGAAATAGGGCTCCTAGAAACTCCAGAACCCAGGGAAAGCCTTTACTCCACCTCCTGTAGTACTTAGAGTTCTGACTCTCACTCCCACCACCTCCTTCTCCTTCCCATCCCAGAGTCCCACAGCCTGCACCTTTGATTCAGCTTCAGTTTGAATGGAAAGTTTCTGAGAGATGAGGTTGCCCAGGGCTGCTGCAAGGGGAGAACAAGTGTGTCTGTTACCCCCACCATGACCATAGTTCTCTCCTCCTTCATTGTTCATACACCTCCCACACCAACCTCAGTCTTTTTAGTCCCCCCTCCCTGCTCTGATAAGGCCATGTGTTATTACTGGTTTGGTGGATCTGAACCCTAATTCTGCCTGCTTACTGTCTTTGAGATTTGGGGGATTCAATTCAACAAATATTAAGTACCTGCTATGTTCTAGGTCCCCCAGGGCCAAAAAAGACCAAAAAAAAAAAGCACTTAAGTTTTAAATACTTTAAAAAAAATTAAATTCAACTGGGGGTGGGTAAGTACAATACTTACCAATATATCTAATGTAAAAGGGAGGAGAGGGGGAGAGACAGACAGAGCTAATAGTGAGGAATACCGAAAGGCCTTGGGTGGGAGGAGGCATCTACGCTTTCACTTAGGATTTTAAGAGGTGATTGCTGCACTTCTGTGGACCTCAGTTTCCCCATTTATAAAATAAGGTGGCCTCATTAACCTCCTAGGCACCTTCAAGCTCCAAATGTGTGGTCCTTTGACTCAAGGAGCAGGGACTGGCTCCCCCAAGCCAGCTCTGCTGGGTGAGGCAGAAGGGAGAGGCAGTGGTAAGCAGAATGAAGTTACCCCCCTAAGGACGAGGAGGTCTTCACTTTTCCCTGGGTCGGGTTTTAAATGGGAGAAACAGCAGATGCCCTGGAAGGTCTGTCTGGTTATCAAGTGCTGTGGGAACTTTCCCAGCCCTGGCAGGCTGCATTGCCAGAAAGGCAAGCAGGATTTGCACCCATTTTCAAGTCGGAAACGAGGAAGACAATGCCTCGTAGTAAAAGGGAGGTCTCCGGTCAGGGGAGCCCTGCAGTGTATGGTAGAGGCACCAGGTGGAACCACTAAACTACATTTCCTCCCAGGGCAGAATTGTCCCAGTCCTTCTGCTGATTTGCTCAAGGCCCTTAGATGATGGAACTTCCCGCTTCCTCCTTCTCATCCCCCAACCCTTCCTGTGGAGTGTTCACACTTCCTGGGGAGCTTGAGGGGGAAGGGAGTATAGTCAGTCAGCGAGCTAGGGCACCTCCAGCTCCTGCAGAAACTAGGAAGGCCCCCTGGGGGGAATAGTGAAGAAAGCAAACCTAAGTGCCCCAAGAGCCTATCTGAAAAGACTAGAGTGGACCCGCCCCTGCCCCAGGCTCTTCTTCCTCCAGCCTTCCCTAGGTTTCTGGCAAATTCCCTTTCTATCCTAGGGCATTCACCATCTCTGACTATGGACCCTGCTGTCAGATTACTTCCAGGATGGGTGATGTCTTTTGGTGTGGACACTCTCTCCACCAATGACAATCACTAGCCCTCGACGCTTCACTTGACTCTGTTAATTATTGTGATGGAGGAAAAAAATCATCATTCCCCTTTAACCAGCCTTTGGTTATAAACCTCAGATTTTAGCTAGACCAGTTCTTAAAACACAGGCGTGGTCTCCCATCAAACCCATACTCCTAGATTTAAATCCTAAAGGGAGTTTCTGGCCCATCCCAAAAGATGAGGAAATAGAGGCCAGAGGTGAGGGCAGACCTAAGATTCGAACTCAGTTTTTCTGAATCCAAATCCAGCCCAGTTTTTTTTACACTGACTCCTACTTTAATGCTGGGTTCTAAGGCCAGTTGTGTCTTCATACTCGGCATTCAAGAAGCATGACTACTGAGAGTAAGAGAGGAGTAGTTATCCTCACAGAAAATAGATATATGCTTTTGGGATGAAGGAGGATTTGAAACCAACCCCTGCCCTGCCCCCCCCCCCAGCCCTCCCTGAAGTATCCCATTAGAAGGCAGAGCTCATCATATCCGTCCAAGTACTTAATCTTACCGAACAGGAAACTGAGTCCTGGAGAAGGACAGTGATTTGTTCACAGTAACAGAGAAAGGTTCATTCAACATAATAGAGATTGAAAGCCAGCTGTGAACCCAGGGAGACCTGGGTTCAAGACCTGCCTCTGACATATCCCGGCTGTGTGACCAGAGTCAAATCACTTAACGTCTCCAGGTCACTCTCTAAGAATGAAATTGGCAGAGGAAATACTGAACTACTTTGGGAAGGGAATTTGCTTTCCTGAGAGTTCCCTGTACCAATGAAATCACAGGTCTGCTCCCTATCTTGGTATGACAAGCACTGCTTGTACAAAGATAATAAGTAAACAGACCCTGCCCTCAGGGGATGCGTATTCTATCAGCAGACAAAATCGAACCCATTGAGGCTTGGAAGGGAGGGTACTTCCTAACCACCTCATATTTCATTTCTGTGGACATATCTTCTATGTTGTTGAGTTTTCTTGGCAAAGACACTGAAGACGTTTGCCATGTCCTTCTCCAGCAAGCAGGGACAAGTGACTTGCCCAGGGTTACACAGCTAGTGTCTGAGGTCTGATTAGAACTCAGGTCCTCCTGACTGCTGGGCCAGGTTCTATGTTTCTTCTATATTGTTGTTATTCATCCTTCATCCTCTTTTGGTTAGTAGTTGGTGGTGATGGTAGTAAGGAAGGTGATCACTCCCCTCAATCATGGCTGCTGGGGTCAGGCCAGAAGCAGAGCTGATGGTCTAACCCTTGGGTTCAGAGTCCTGAGCTGCCTCCATCAGGGCCTGAGGGGAAGTGGCATTCAGGGGTGGCTGGTCTCCTGTCACACACTGCCTTCTGTGTTTCCAGCAGATTGCCTTGCAGCAAGAAGACAATCTCCCTTTTCCTGCCTTGTCACCCTGCCTAAAGGGTCCCCTTCTCTGCTTCAAGGCAGCCCATGCTGTTGGCAAAAAGTAAGACCAGTTCACTGGGCCAAGGAAGAAGAGACACCTACTCTGTGTCCTGGGCTTCCCTCCCCACCTCTAGACCATGCTAGAATGTAGGTTCCACCAGTCCAAACCCCAGCTGCTTCTCTGTTCTATCTCACTATCATTCCAGCTTGATCATAGCCCCGTCGCTGGAATACCATCCTGCTTCCCAATCTCTTTCTTAGAGTACAGTTTTTGTTAGCTGTCCTTTAAATCTCCAACACTGTGCTGTAGGACAATTTCCCACCTTGGTGCAAAACCCCCGCTACCTACCTTTGTTATAACTCTGAGTCAGAGAACCTGGGTTTAGCTACTATCTCCTTCACTAGTTGTGTGACTTCACCATTCTGAGCTTCAATTTTCTCATCTGTAAAATGGGAGAAATAACACATATAGTTCCTACCTCACAAAGCTGTTGTGAGGAACAAAAGAGATAATATCTGTAAGTGTTTGAATGCTACAAAACTTGATATAAATGTAAGATATTGTTACCAGGACCGGACACCACATTTTGAGAAAGATGTTGACAAACTGGAATGTGTCCACAGGAGGGCATCTGAGACGGCAAGGGGCTTGGAGGCCATATCAGTGGGAAGAAATTAGTATGTTTAACCTGGAGAAGAGACAGGGCAAGATGGCTATTATCAGGTATGTGAGGGGCTATTTTGGAGGTAGGATGAGGCTTGCTTTTCTTAGCCCCAGAGGGCAGAACCAGGGACAGCAGAAAAAAGGTACGGAGAGGAGATTTAAGTACGATGTCAGGAAAATCCTCCTAACGGTTAGGTCTGGCCAAAAGTCAAAAGGGCTGCCTTGAGAAAGAGTAGATGTCCCATCTCTGGAGGTCTTGAGTGGAGATTAGATAACCATTTATCAGGAATGTTGTCAAGAAAGAATTTTCATATAACTATGGGCTAGAACAGATCCCCACTGAGGATGATTCTATGGCGTTCCTAGCATCAAGAGTCATTGCATGCAGTGGGGCTGTTGATAACAAGGAGAGCCCTGGGAAGTACCAAGGAGAGGAGCAGTCTATGGGGAATGAGTCCAAAATCCTCTGGATCAAGCAAAGCTAGCAAAGACCTCGGGTGGGATTGGAATGATCCTACATTCAATAACCAGATGCCTTGAAGAATGTGTGGTTCATCAATCTCCATATTGATTAATACACTTAGCTAATGCCCATTATTTGTTAAGACAAGGCTAATTTTTTAAAACCAGGTAAATTTGAACAATTAGTAGTAATTAGTGGTAAGATGTTGGCTCTTTCTCTTCTAAGGAAGAAGCAGGAGCATTAAAGAAGACAAGACAACAAGAGACCTGGGTTCCAAATCTGCCTGACACTTACTAGCTAAGAGCAAGTCACTTTGCCTCTGTGAAGCCCAGGAATCTCTTCTCTACCGTGTTTCCCCAATAATAAGACACTGTCTTATAATTTTTTTTGGACAGGAAAACACCAGAGGGCTTATTTTCAGGGGAGGGCTTATTTTAATGAACATTGACAGCAATTTTAATAAACAGGTAAATGTGAACAAAAAAATGTATCTTTATTCAACAATGAATTCAATAAAGAACAGGATGACGCGCTCACTGCTGCAACTCTGATTGGATGCAGCTCAGAGCGCAATCTCAATAGGGCTTATTTTTGGGGGAGGGCTTATTTTAGAGGAATCTTACACAGTAAGGGGAGTGCTTATTTTCGGGATAGGTCTTATTATCGGGGAAACACGGTATATATGACTATCATACTTATCTCCCAGGGTTGTTGTGAGGCTCAAATAAGATAATACATAAAAAAAACTTTAAAACAGAGGTTATTGCCCTACAATGAGGAAAAAATACATCTTTATTTTCACTAACCTTTGTTTTCCTTTGCAATCCTATGTATTTTATTTGACATGTTAAAAAAATATATATTATTCTGAAAAGGGATCCACACGTTTCACCAGACCGCCAAAGGGGATCTTGACATGAAAAGTGGTTAAGAAAGCCTGTTTTCAAGTATTACATAAATATATTATTAATCACAACAATAATCCTAACTATGACTTTTGGCATTTCTCTGGGCCTCAGTTTTCCCTTCTGTAAAATGAGAGGATTGGGTTAGATGATGCCTTAATTCCTTCCAGTTGACTTTTGTATATCTCTTTGTAAGAGTGACATATGACAACGCTGGGAGGGAGCATCTGTGATTTCATCTATAGGGGGAATTCCCAGTGTGGAAACTCTTTCTACCCTGTCTATAACTCAATAGGTAAGTCCTAGGGAGCTGTTGGAGACACATAGTGATTAAGTGAATAGTCCAGGGTCACACAACCGCTAAGCACCACAGCATCAAACCCAGCTTTCTTTGACTTCAAGCCCAGCAATCTATCCATTATGCCAAGACTGCCACTATGAGGTAAACAGGCAAGGATTAATGATGCTCCTTTTATAGCTCAGCAAAGTGATTCAGTCATTTAATTTTGTTAGGGTACTGAGAGGGATAAGAACCTTAAGATGAGGTCCTAAAACATTTGGAGAGATACTTAATACTTTTTTAAGGCACCCCTTTCCATCACCTTTCTTCTCTCACCCTGATTCTACCTGCTTACACACATGCCCCTCATTGGTGGTAAGGACCAAGAAGCAGCTATTTTAGAGGCAGCCCAGAGCCCCACTGTGCAGGCGGGAGTTCTGGATCCTGGTCAATCTCTATGATGGTATGAGCTATACTGGATGTGTTTATCCCCAAACTCCCTCTTTGGACAAGTTTTAAATAGGGTAAGGGACCAATGGAGGTGGTGGGAGGGGGGAGAAAGAATGCCATAAGAATAATTTCTTCTAGAATGATCTAAATGTAAAGAGCTAATATCAACTCTCCTTCTCCAGCTGATGGCCACAGATGCGGATGAGGGTGATAATGGGCGTGTGTGGTACCGTATCCTCCATGGTAAGTGTTATAAACCTTTATTTCTAAAGGATAGGCATCATCATCTCCTGGTTTAAAACCTTAGTCCCCCTCCAAAAAGGTCCCTGACTTGCCCTGACACCCTTGTAGTCTATAGATAACCATGAAAAGGTTGGGGAGAGTGGAGAGAGAAAAGGACAAACTTTTTTATTATTATGCATGTGTGCATGTGTGTATTGTCCATGGGAAGGGATAGATAGAGGGAGAGGGATGGAGAGAGACAGAGAGACAGAAACAGAGAAGGAGAGAGACAGAGAGACGGAGGGAGAGGGAGAGAGACAGAAAGACAGACAGAATTACATTTGCAATAACAAATTGTATCTACAACACCCTTGCACACAATGCCTGGCACATAGTGAGTACTTGGTAAATTCTTAATTGAGTGTTTTCTTGTTAATCCTTCCTGGGTCCTCTGAAGAACTGAAAAATTCAAGTTTTGTCCCCAGCTCCCCAAGCCTGAGAGGGTTCAGTGCTTCAGGGGTCTCTTGAGAACTTTAAAGTATTGGAATCAACTTCTAGGTTTTCCAAGTGCTGGGGGTTCGACACCCCCAGGCAATCAGGATACTATGACCTTTAACATATGCATTACCAGGAGAATAAAAGTGTTATCAAGGACACAACCATCTCTGACCTTATGACCTAAAGTCATTTTGATGTATTCCTTAAGTCTGCCACCACCACCCCACTCACAATTTACATTACCTACTACATGAGACCCAACCCTAACCCCAAAATACACACATAATGTAGGAGAACACAAGCCTGGCCCCTTAAGGAAGGCCATCCAGTTACTTGACTGCCAACATTGTGCTGCTTTACCACACAGAGAACTCCCCCTGACTCTCTTGCTTTCCTTCAGCCTTCAAACCTGCAATATAAGGAAGTTATATTGCAATATAAGTTTAGAAAAACCAACCCAGAAACCTGAGTTAATTCCACTGTTAGAGGTTAATTGCAGGAAGCAAGTCTGGAGCTCAGGTCAGGATTATTAGTGGCAGACAAATCCTTCCTTCCACAGATTATTCACCCTACCTTTCAGATCATGGTACTATAAGTCCACCTACCTACCTCTAACCCATCTTCCTCCCTACCCTTTCATTGGAGGGTATATGTGCTTGGATTTCCTTACATGGACCTGAAGCATCTGAACTCATATCAGCAAGGGCATTGACCTCATTGCTGCATTTTGTATGCCTTCTGGTTGCCAAAGTCTTGACACCTGCCTGCTGTTTGGACTCACTAATCCACCCAACCAAGTCATTCCTGTCAATGCATCCATGCCCAGCATTTTTCTCATGGCTTTTCCTTTTTGCTTTTCTCTTGAATAACTCGTCCATGCCAATGACCCCTTCTGGCCTTCAAGGTCTTGCCAGGAGGAGCAGATGACCAGCTCCCAAACTTCTTTTTTTGATTGCCTTGCCTGGTCAGAGGCTTGAATTTCACAGCCCTATAGATAAAATCCCTAGGCTCTCCTCTTCATGGCAAGGTAGACCCTGGTTAGCTGCTACTAATGGAGTTTGGGAAGGAGTTAGAGCATAGGTTCCCAAGGGTGATACTGCCCCCTGGGAGCACTATAACAATCCAGGTGGGTGGCAGTAGCTTCTGGTGCAACTGGGGGGCATTGATTAAAAATAAAGGGACCATGGAAACATAAGGAAAGAAGAGATTTTTGAAAGACTGCTAATTCATGTTTCATCTGTTATGTAACAGAGTTAAAGTCATAGTGATTATATTATTTCCCAGATAAACACACAAAATGCAAGTTATAACTGATCAGTGGTCAAATCCACTTACAGGTCTTAACAAGCAAGTGTTGGCAGGAGAGTCTGTCTATCCCTATCTCCTCTCATTATATTCCTCTCTCACCTCTTAATTTCACCTTTTAAGTATCATCCCTTCCTGTTAAATTGGTCCTGTGCCCTCTATGTATACCTGTAAACATATATACACACAGTCACATATGTATTCATATGCCCTCATATATATATATATATTTCTAATCCCTTTAACTACTGAGAAAAGTTTCATAAGTTACAATTATTGTTTTTCCATGTAGGAATGTTAATAGTTCAACTTTGGTAAGTTCCTTATGATTTCTTTTCCCTGTTTATCTTCTCATGCTTCTCTTGCTTCTTGTATCTGAATGTCAAATTTTCTATTCAGCTCTGGTTTTTTCAGCAAGAATGCTTGAAAGTCCTCTATTCCACTGAATGACCATATTTTCCCCTGAAACATGATACTCAGTTTTGCTGGGTAGGTGACTCTTGGTTTTAATCCCAGCTCCTTTGACCTCTGGAATATCATATTTCAAGCCCTTGGATCCGTCAGTGTAGAAGCTGCCAGATCCTGGGTTATCCTGATTGTGTTTCCACAATATTCAAGTTGTTTCTTTCTGGCTGCTTGTAGTATTCTCTCCTTAATCTGGGAATTCTGGAACCTGCCTATAATATTCCTAGGAGTTTTCTTTTTGGGATCTTTTTCAGGAGGTAATCGGTGGATTCTTTCAACCTCTATTTTGCCCTCTGGTTCTAAAACATCAGGGCAATTTTCTTTGAGAACTTCCTGGAGGATGATTTCTAGGTTCTTACTTTAGTCATGGCTTTCAGGTAGTCCAATAATTTTTAAATTATCTCTCCTGGATCTATTTTCCAGGTCAGTGGTTTTTCCCATGAGATATTTCACATTGCCTTCTATTCTTTCATTTGTTTGGATCTGTTTAACAGCATCTTGATTTCTCATAAAGTCATTAGCTTCCATTTGCTCCAATCTAATTCTGAAGCAATGATTCTTCCCATTGAGCTTTTGAGATTCTTTTTCCATCTGGCAAATTTGGCTTTTTAAGGCATTCTTCTCCTCCTTGCCTTTTTGAGCCTCCTTTGCCATTTGAGTCAGTCTGTTTTTTAAGGTATTATTTTCCTCAGTCAGGCTGTTGACTCTCATTTCACAATTTTCTTGCATTGTTCTCATTTCTCTGCCCAATTTTGCCTCCACTTCTCTTATCTGCTTCTTAAGGTCCTCTATGGCCTGTAACCAGCTTGTATTTTCCTTTGAAGATTTGGTGCAGGAGTTCTGACTTCACTGCTTTCCTCCTGTTCCATGCTTTGCTCCTTTTTGTCCCCAAAATAGGAATGTAATGTTGGAATCTTCTGTCTGCTTTGTTTCCTTTGCCTGCTCATTTTGCCACTCAATTACTTGACTTTTGGGCTTTTTGCCACAGTAGGACTCTACCACCAGACAGGGGAGCTTTCGTCCCAAACGCTGGGGTTTTTAATACTAAAGGTATTAGATGGGTGCCCTCTCTGAGGTCTCCACACGCTCTGGCAAGCTAGACACACACCCCAGGACCTCCACCCTAGACTGCAATCCAGATCCAAGCAGGTTAAAGCAAGAGCAATTACCCCTCAGACTGGTGCTTGGTTTCCCTACACTCTGCAGGCCAGGAGCTGAAGCTGCCACATGGCACTGGCTGGCTGTGCCGGTGTCTCAGCGGCTTCTCGCCCTGGAGGTAAAAGCCATGCACTCCCACTTACTGGTCCCAAAGTCCAGACTGCACTGTCCTCTCACTTTGTCCTTCACATCTATGTGTTGATAAGTCTGGAAACTGCCACAGCTGCTGCTGATCTGGAGTCCCTCGGGCCCTCGGCTGGTCAGGCCCGCCCTGTGGCTAAAGCCTCGTGTGGGCCTGGGCTCGGCTCCCAGAGCGCTGAGCTGGCTGATTCCTGCCGGCCTGCCAGGCTGTCCTCAGTGGGAGGTTAGCTTCTCTGTGTCATTTTGTGGATTCTGCAGCTCCAAAGTTTGTTTAGAGTCCCCTTTTTACATGGATTGGGGAGAGTGGAAGCCGGAGCCGCGGGAAGGTGGTGCTTCTACTCTGCCATATTGGCTTCACCCCCTTCACTTTCTTTCTTAAGGTTGATATAATTTCCCAGAATTGAATGGTCTGTACCCTGGCCCCGGCCCAATCAAGTGCAGTCATACCCCAGGGGAATCCTTTGCCTGTGACAAGTAGACTTCCTACTCCTTCTTTCCCTCCCCCAACATGCTACCAAGTCAGACTAGGGTTTCCTGCATCACAAACACCAGCCCTGGTGAACTTAGAATAGCAAGTATTCCCTCTGGCTGGTCTCTCTTTGTCTAGTGTTTGGGTTGCTCTCCTACAGTCCCTAGCACAGGGTCCACAGCACTACTGGCCCGAATCATGAAGGTTGCCATGTTGTAAGCATAGTTCATAGTGAGGCTGGTACTCTCTCCTGTAGACAGCAGCCATCTCTGACTAACTGGAGCCCCAGGTGCACCGGCTTGGGACTCTCCAGCTGTCCCAGGATGATTCAGGATGATCCCAATCTGCCCTCTCATGCTGTGTTCCAGTCAGCCATATGGTCATGTCCAACAGAGCTTCCAGTTCTCTACATACAGGCTGTCCATTTACCCTGACACAGTGCCTCCCTGCAAGCTCATCCTTCTCCCAACTCCATGAATCGCCCTGGCTGTTCCCCATGCCTGGAATGCTCTCCCTCCTCATCTCCACTTCCTATCTTCCCACCTTCCTGATCCCCCTTCATGCCCATGCCTTTCCTCCCTTAATTGCTTCCTATTTATCCCACAAGTACCTTTCACCCTCATTGGACTGGGAGCTCCTTGAGGGCAGGGAACATTTTGCCTTTCTTTGTGTCTCTAGCCTTGACACAGGGAGGGCACTTAATAGATTGTGGCTGACTTGACTTGAATAGTGCAAGTGTTGCTATCCCCATTTTACAGGTGGGGAAAGTGAGGTTCAGAAAATTCAAAAAAGGTTTGCCCAAAGCCGCACAGCCCAGAGTTATCAGAGCCAGTTCTCCTAACTTGGGGTTCAGGGCTCTGTTCACTGTGCCATACAATTCAGCTGCTAGAACTTCCCAGAAGCTTTGTCCACAAACAGAATCAGAACAGCATGTGCCAAGACATCCTAACTGCTAAGGGGTTCATTCACTGATTCCTTTATTCCCCTTCTGGCCTTCCCACCCCACCCCCATGCTCTCAGCCCTTTCTCAAAAGTATCAGCTGTTGGTGTTTTGGTTGATTGGGATTTTTGTTTTCAAAGAAACTGGTTATGAAATCAGGAAGGCCTGGGTTTGAATCCCACCTTAAATACTTACTGTGTGACCCTGGGCAAGTCACTCAACCTTCCAGAGTCTCAGTGGGTTCATATTTAAAATGAGATGTGATCACAAACATCAAATAAAAGGATACAAAATATAAAATAAAATGAGATAAAGGTCTTTGGACTCGAGGGTGTCACATAAATGCCAACCACCATAATGTTTGCCTCTGTGTGCATCTGTCCAGGTAACCAGGGAAACAACTTCCGGATCCATGTCAGCAGTGGGCTTCTGATGCGAGGTCCTCGGCCCTTGGACCGAGAACGAAACTCCTCCCACGTGCTGGTGGTGGAGGCCTATAATTATGACCTGGGACCCATGAGGAGCTCCGTCAGGGTAAGACCACCCTCCTCATGATGAAGGGTCCATGGGGTGGGGTAGTGTGGCACAGTGGGTACAGCCTTAGACCTGGAGGTGGGAATTTCTTGGTTGCTGTGGGACCCTGGAGAAGTGATTTAAGAGCCTCATTTCTTCTCTAGTGAAACAGGCTGATAGTCTCCTTAGAGCCTTCTTTACAGCTTTGTAAAGTACCTCACACACCTCAAAGTGTCATTTAAATACTAACTATCTGTTGTTATTTATTCTTCTCTACTCCCCAAAATAAAGTATAATGACTATTATATTTACTATTTAGAGACTGACTTTTCCATAAACTTTTAAGGTTTTCATAATGCTGTATATACACTATCGCATTTGAATCTCCCAACAAGCCTACAAAGTAAGTGCTACAAATATTATTATCCCCATTTTACAGATGAAGAAACTGAGGCAGACACAGGTTAAGTGACTTGCCTAGGGTCATACTGCTAATGAGTCACAGAGGCAAAATTCGAACCTAAGCCTTCCTAATTGCAGAATTCCTTCTTCTCTATCCACCACGCTATATTGTCTCCCTAAAGCATCAAGGACATGGCATCCATCTGTGACATTAACACCAGGGCCATGCCAATGGGGTAGTGAGCATGGATTCTGCCAGAAGAGGTTAAAGTGAGGGGCAAGGGATTATAAGTGTCATGGCTGCTAGGTGGCTCCATAGTGCCCAGGACCTGGAGTCAGGAAGACCGGAGTTCAAATTTGACCTCAGACATTTACCTGACCCTGGGTAAGTCACTTAACTCTGCCTCAGTTTCCTTATCAGTAAAATGGAGATAATAATAGCACCTACCTCCCACGGTTGTTGTGAGGATGAAATGAGAAAATAATTGTAAATCGCTTAACACAGTGCCTGGCACATAGTAAACACTATATAAGTGATGGCTATTAATGTTATCATTATTAGGGTTTCTACACAGAATCTGGGGCTCTGATTACTGCCATGGATTCAGCTTTATCTTCAGCCTTGGATAAATCCCTTTGTTCTGTCTTTGCCTCGGTTTACCCACCAGTGCAAAGAATGCACTGAGTTACTCATAGTTGGAGCAGAGGTGGAAGAATGATAAAAATAGGCATCAAAGTAGGCAAATAGATGTGGGAGATACCCTTACTGTTCACAGGTTTTATCCATACCTAAGCTCTTCCAGTTCCCTCTCCAGTTCTTACCTGCCCTCTTCCCATCAGTCCGAAAGAGATAGGAAATCAGCATCCTTTCCCAATGATCATGATCTTGTGAAACTGAATGGGAGAGAGACTTCAGGCCAATCCCCTGAGCACGAGACTTAACTGAAGGTCTGTGACCTGGCCCAGGCAGGACACAAGCCTGGATGTTTATTTGAAGGAATAAGCTAGAAGGAGGCCACACAGCTTTCCTTTGGGTCAAGTGTGTTTAGGTGGAGAATTGAAGCCTAGGTCTTCATGCCTTTCCAAGGAAAGCAAGTAGGGGGTGTGAGCCTTCTGTATGATTTAGGATTTGCAGATTGTCTTTCATTGCTTAATTCTGTGGAATGAGTAGCCTAGGGCAGTTGGACAATTCTTGGAGATGAAAATAAGGAAGGAAAGAAGGAAGGAAGGGAGGAAGGAAGGAGAAGGAGGAAAGAGAGGAGGATGAAAGAAAGAAAAAGAGAGAAAGATGAAAGAAAGAAAGTGGAGGATAAAATAAAGAGAAAGGAAGAGGATGAAAGAAAAGAAGGAAGAAAGAGAAAGGAAGAAAAAAGGAAGAGGAGAATGATGAAAGAGAAAGGAGAATGAAAGAAAGAAAAAAAGAAAGTGGGAAAGAAAGAAAGAAAAGGAAGAAAGGATGAGAGAAAGAAAGAAAAGAAAAGAGGATGAAAGAAATTGGAGGGTGAAAGAAAAAGAAAGGACAAAAGAAAGAAAAGGAAGAAAGAGGAGGATGAAAGACAAAGGAAGAAAAAGGGAGAGGAGGAAAGAAAAGAAAGAAAGAAAGAAAGAAAGAAAGAAAGAAAGAAAGAAAGAAAGAAAGAAAGAGAAGAGAAGAGAAGAGAAGAGAAGAGAAGAGAAGAGAAGAGAAGAGAAGAGAAGAGAAGAGAAGAGAA
>NW_027187353.1:1480204-1493568 GCF_028583685.1 Petaurus breviceps papuanus | reverse complement strand
AAGAGAAGAGAAGAGAAGAGAAGAGAAGAGAAGAGAAGAGAAGAGAAAAAAGAAAACCAGCAACACACAGGCCAATACATTTTCATCTGAATGGGTGTTTTCCACAGGGGCAGGGAGATGGGTGAGGTGATCTCTCAAGGTCTCCTAAAAGGTTCCATGTCTCCAGCCAGAAAAAAAGACTCCCAGACCCACCCACCTCCCACCACCATAGAGCCCTTTCCCTGGGCTAGGCGGGAAGTGAGTCAGGCCAGAGAGGCAGTGAGTAGGAAGATGGGGAAAAAAGAGGAGGGGACCCTGTAGGGACTTTTGGCCCATGCTGAATAGGGCAGAATCGGCCCTTCTTATCGTCTTCATCACTGCCCTCCCTGCGCCTGCCCCGTGCCCACATCAACAGCAAGGGGTGGAAATAGTGAGCAGAGACTGGGTAGAAACCCTGGGGGCGTGTCTGGGGGAGGGACTACTTCTCATCGCTTTTTGCCCACACACCAACTGATGTCCTAAGAGAACTAATTGTCACACCTCAACCCTTTGTAGCAGCTTCTCCATGGAGAGAGACGGGCCTGGCCTGACTGTGGGTTTTAGGAGGAGAAAACCTGCCAGTGACTTCATCCTTCCCCCACCCAGCCAGGTGTTCCAGGAGACAGAGGGCCATAAGCCTTCTGGGAGCCATAGGGAGGTGTCCCTCTGTGGGGGAGGGGTTCTCAATTTGGAAGTGATTTGGAACAGGATCCAGGTGACTGATAGTCACATACTCTCCATCTCTCTCTCTCTCTCTCTCTCTCTCTCTCTCTCCCCTCTGTCTCTGTCTCCCTCTCTCTCTCTCTCTCCTCCTCCCTCCCTCCCTCCCTCCTTTCTCTTCCTCTCCCTCCCTTTCCTCTCTCTGTCTTTATCTCTGTCTCCCTCCCTGTCTCTCCCTCCCTCCCTCTCTCTTTTTCTCTTTCTTCCTCTCCTCCTCCTCTCTCTCTCTCTCTCTCTCTCTCTCTCTCTGTCTCTCTCTCTCTCTCTCTCTCTCTCTCTCTCTCTCTTCTCTTCTCTTCTCTCTCTCTCTCTCTCTCTCTCTCTCTCTCTCTCCCTTTTCTCCCTCCATCTCTCTCTCCCTCTGTCTCTTTCTCTCTGTCTCCCCCTCTCTGTCTCTCTCTCTGTCTGTCTCTTTCTCTCTCTCTCATCCCCACATCATAACACACATCCATGCTTCATGATATACAAGGACTGCCTCAAAATGCATTCATCCTCAAGACATAAATTTCAAGCTGCTGGGATATTAGCGTTATTCTGTGCCAATGTCTTCATTTTACAGACAAGGAGCCTGAGGTCCAAAGAGTGACCATGAATTGCTTATGGTCTCCAGGTTCCGAGCCTAGATCTTCTGACTCCAAATCCAGGCCTCTTTGCCCTGTGCTCCTTCCCCAAAAGAGCGCGATGGATAGCAGGAATTCCAGCCTGAGGATGTGGGGCATGGTGCTTCCTGTGACCACCTACCTATTCTGTATCAGCATCAGACCATCTCTGGTCCTTCCTCTCAGAAGACACTATGGCCAACCTACTGTTAGTGATGGAATTAGAATTATTTTAAGTTACTTATTTTTTTAAATTAACAAGTATTTACCTTCTCTCCCTCCTATTGAGAAGGAAAAGAAAAAGAAAATTCTTGTAGCAAATAGACATAGTCAAGCAAAACAATTTTTTTAATTAAATTTCTTGGAGTTCTTTTCCCCAGCAGCAGCGATGAGTTTGAACCAAACCAAACCAGTGTCTCTTGTGAGCAATAACGTGTTTCTGAAGCCGGCAGTCAGGGGTTCGGGATGCAGCCCAGGACTGAGGAACCAACTGTCTTCAGTGAACTCTAAGAAGCCTGCCCAAAAATGGTGCCCACAACCTGAAGCCTCTTAACACATGTATAGTCATACATGCCCACACCAAGGCACTAAGCTTTTCTGAGCCTCAGTTTCCACATCTGTAAAATGAAGGATCTGGACTAGCTGAGCTCTGGGGTCTCTTTCCAGCTCCAGAGCTCCCTAACATCGTGTGTCCCTATGTACACGGACACACGATGGTCAGACTTGCCTGTTTTGAGCTCCCCGGACAAAAACAAAGTTGAGTCAACACTCGGTCCACAGGGTTCTTGTCACAACTACCTGGTGAATAAGAGGCCTATGTGTGTGTTTCCTATGTGCATGTGACGACACCCCATCTGTTGAAACCACAGGCCCTCTGGCACAGTCTCTACACATCTTCCTTTACACCCCATATAAAGCCAGAGAGCTATGAGACTCCGCCAGACCTGCCTCCCTGCAGCCTTGCTCTTGTTTTGTGAACACTGGTGCCCCTGATTTTCTAGGTTTTGTGTTTTTCCCATGACCCTCAGCTGGCAAGGCCATTTGGAGATCAGACACAGGAGGGGCCGCTGTTGTGATGTATGCATGTTTACCTTCCGCTGGCCCCAAGAGTTCCCGAAATTCCTCCAGGCAGGACCCCACCCCACTTCCCCATCAAAACCTCCCCAGCCAAGTTGTTTGTAGCTACGGCATCAGGTTTCAACCTGGAAAGCAGCTGCATCCTGACCTGGTTGTTCTAATTTGCATATGGAGTCTGGGTTCTTGTAGTTAAAAAATAATTCTGATGACACAGCATTCATTGCTTAGGGCAGAGGGGCCCCGGAATCAGGGGAAACTGAGAAAGAGAGTTTCAGAAACCACACTCAGCTTGTCTCTGCCCCCATGCCAGGCTTCTGGCACTGGCAGCCTGCCTTCTCTCAGGTCCCTCCCTGCTCCAAATTGGATAGTTTTGTGATATTTGGAGATTATTCACAGCAGTCCATCACCAACTTCTCCTCAACCTTAAACTCCCCCCCCCCATTCATATCTTAGGCCAAGTCAGGAGGTGTGGTGAGGGCTGGACCCAGAGGGTTGTGTGTGTGTGTGTGTGTGTGTGTGTGTGTGTGTGTGTGACAGAGACAGAGAGTCAGAAACATAAAGACTGAGTGTATTCCAAATAAAATACAAATGATTTCAAAAGATCACAGGATTATGGAGTTCCAGACTGGGAAAACTCTTACCAGCCAGTGGAGAGCTGACCTTTCCCAAAATCTCTGCCCTTCAACACTGGCCTTGTGTAAACTGAGGCTGACAACAGCCAAGTAGGCAAATATCTATTGAGCAGCAGATCTCTGAAGACCCCCCCATTCCTCAAAGGCAAGAATGTGTCCTGGCCAAGTCCTTTGGGTCACCAGACCCCAGCTCCACAAGAGACATTCAGTTCATCATCTTCATCCAGACCAGTCAGTGCCTCAGAGAATCAGAGAAGGTGCTTGGGCCCCAAGTCTGGCTCTGCCCCCCTAACCTGGGCCATATTAACTGCCAAAATCATTCTCTCCTGCTTCTACTACCTTGTGGCAAATACAGGGCTGTGGGATTGTACAGAGGGTGCTGAACAAGGACCTCCCAGGTGGTGAATCTGCTCTTTGCTGGCTCTGTGGGGGTCAGAAATTTTTTTAAATGACTAATGATACTGGGGATTATGATGCTGGTTAGCTTTTCCAATTGTTTTCCCATGAATCATCTCATATCCTCTATACATGATGGACACAAATCTCTTTGAGAGAGGCAGGGTGATATACAGCTAGAAAATCAGTGTTGGAAGTTAGGAAGTCCTGGGTTTGAATCCCACCTCTGACCCATACTGACCGGATGACCTTGGCCAAATCACTGAATCTCTCAGGGCTCTAGGCCACTCTCTAAGACTCTCAGTTGTGGGGCAATCACTGATCTGCATTTGTAGATGGAATCCCCTCTCTGGGAGTTCCCTAAACCAATTATGTCAGAGGTCTAATCCCCCCCCCCAAAAAAAAGGAGATTGAATCCCAGAGAAGTTGTTACCTGCCTAAGCCCCACATAACTGAGACCCAGATCCCAGCCAACAACTAAGTTATTCCCTCACAACCCTCCCTTCTGGTGCTCTGTTCCACTCCAGGTCATTGTATATGTTGAAGATGTCAATGATGAGGTCCCAGTTTTTACCCAGCAACAATACAGCCGGCTGGGGCTACGGGAGACTGCAGGCATCGGGACATCTGTCATTGTTGTCCGGGCTACAGATCGGGACACAGGTGAACCCTTCCTTTCCCCCTCCACCAAGCAGAAGTCCAGTCTATGTGTACTTATCCATTGGGAGAGACACATCATGAAATTTAATAGGGATAAGTGTAAAGTTCTACACTTTGGTTCAAAAAACAAATTTCCAGATGGGAAGCACCTATCTGCCTCAGCTGCAACTTCCATGTTAGTGAAATGAAATCTCAGCATGAGCCAGCAATGTGACCTGAGAGCCCCAAAAGCTAGTTAGACAATGATACTAATACCAAATAACTAAGGATGATGGTGATGATAGCTGGTATGTATATAGCACTTGAAAGCTGACATAGGGTTTTTACAAATATTTTCTCATCTGATCCTCATAACAACTGTGGGAGGTAGGTGCTTCATCCCTGCTACTTACAGAAAAGGAAACTGAGGAAGCCAAAGGTTAAGTGACTTGCCCGGGGACAGTCCAGCTAAGACACCAAGGTCATAGTCTGCATTTGAATTCTGTGCCTCAACCCTTAATACTAAAGGTTAAAAGTTTGACTCGTGGGGGAAAGGGGTACTTCCTCGAGAAGTAAAATCCTACAGGTATAAATTTCCACCATTTGCAAGATAAGAAAATGGAAGTTAAATGATGTTCCCATAGTC
Organism: Petaurus breviceps papuanus; assembly: GCF_028583685.1. Classification (NCBI taxonomy): domain Eukaryota; kingdom Metazoa; phylum Chordata; class Mammalia; order Diprotodontia; family Petauridae; genus Petaurus; species Petaurus breviceps. Next base: position 1,488,841 of record NW_027187353.1, on the reverse strand, counting down.
ATATAGCTTAGGGACCATCTAGGTTAGGATTTAAAGCCCTAAGTCCAGCCCCTTATTCACTGCACCACGAAGGTGTCATTGTCTTCTCCAAATTAGCATCTACCTACCTGTGAAGCAGCCATACTTCAAGTCCCCTGATTGATATGGAAGTTTACAGTTGACATTAATTTTTAGCCATTAGCAAGATGGCCTTGCTGAAAACTTCCATTTAAGGAAATATGCAAAGATTTGTAATACTGTTCCTGAAAAATAGCCCTTTCTGCTCCTGCTCAAATGCTTTCAGGTTTGAAACTCCATTTAGTTGTGTGAATCTCAGCTTTTGTAATGATTAAAGGTATGATTGACAGAGGACTTGAGATCATAGATTGTCTTAGAACCAACACACGGTATATGGTCTCTCATTCTTCCCTACATTTCATACCAAAATCCAGACCAGAGTATGGGAAGCAGTGCATGCTGTGGCCCTCCATCTCCACGGGTCCCAGATAAGATCGTGGGGTGGGGCAGGAGAAAGATTTCACTCATGACCAACCTGAGTTTAGAGTAAGTTGTCTGGGAAGGGGAAGGATTATTTTGTAAAGGAAATACAAAAACTTCTGCCCTACTTCTAGGGGATGGTGGGCTGGTCATCTACCGCATCCTGTCGGGCTCAGAGGGGAAGTTTGAGATTGATGAGAGCACAGGTCTCATTATCACCATTGACTATCTGGACTATGAGACCAAGACAAGCTACCTGATGAATGTGTCGGCTACGGACCAGGCACCCCCATTCAACCAGGGCTTCTGCAGCGTCCATATCACTCTCCTCAATGAGCTGGATGAAGCTGTGCAGTTCTCCAATGCTTCCTATGAGGCCACCATCATGGAGAACCTGCCCTGGGGCTCTGAGGTGGTGAGGGTACAAGCATTCTCCATTGACAACATCAACCCGATAGTCTACAGGTTTGACCCTTACACCAGTCCTCAGGCCCGGGCCCTCTTCAAAATTGATTCGGTTACGGTAAGTTAGAGGATATGGCAACAATGGGTGTGGAGGCAGTGGTCAACAGACTGCCTATTTGCTCCCTTTGGTCTCTCCCCATCTGGATCTTCCCTCTCCCCAACAGGGTGTGATCACTGTCAATGGCCTGGTGGACAGGGAAAAAGGAGACTTCTATACCCTAACAGTCATGGCAGATGATGGGGGTCCCAAAATTGATTCCACTGTGGTAAGTCACCTAGAGTGATACAGAAAGCTAGCCTGATTGACAGCTTGTAGCTTTGACTGACCCTGAGAGGAGGACAAAGTCTAAACAGGAGAGATGACGTAAAAGGGATGGGTATCAGTTCAGGTTAGGAAAACAGGATAAGGAATAGATTCCAGGATTTGTCCTACAGTCTTAGTGACCTAGAATAGCCTTGTGCCTATGATATTCCCAGAATTGTCCCATTCTTCCCAGAATCATACTGTCCTGAGCCTAAGTTATAGTATGGAACACACCCTTCTCAGGGCCCCCCTGGACCAGATTTCCCAAATTCACACTCTGGGCATTAGAATCAAGGCAGGGGGGAGTGAGGATGGTATAAGACAACCAGGGCATCCTCTCCCATACATTATTAAGTCAGACACCCCGAGTTCTTCTACTAGGCCCTTCTCCCATTGACCAGATGATTATCAGCCAGAAGGACCAATGGAATTAATAACCATTGTATTTCTCTCCACTTCTTTCCTGCTGTCCCCTCTGCAGAAGGTGAGTAGAAGAATGCTCTGGTTTCTTCTCCCTTTCTGTCTTCTGGTCTGCGGGTGCTGTCTGCTCGGGACCCTGCATGAGACTTAGCCATGAGCCTTCAGCTCGCCCTCCTTCCTTCCAGTGGACAATTCTAAGCAGAGGGCTTAGCAGGTCTTCACCCCTTCCCTGCATGAATGTTCTCTGTTCTGGTCTTTTCTTGCCTTAAGCCAACTCTGCCAAACAGTTCAATAAGTATTGATCACAGTCTTCTTAGGTGCCCAGGTCAGTGTTAAGTCCCAATAGGAGAAGGGCAAGTACAAAATGAAGAGAAACAAGGGGGTGTTGCCCCCAAACATTTAGACTAGGCTGACACACAAAATGGAAAGCATAAGAACAGTTCTCTGCCAAGTGCTGGATTCATTGATACATACATGCTTTGAGCAGATCTCAGGGAAAGGGGAGATCGCCTAAGGATATAATAGTCAGAGGAGACTTTTTCAGAATTGCAAGACTTGAGAAGCAGGTTGGTACAAGGGGAAAGTTCTGGCTTTGGAGCCGAAGGGTCTGGGTTTGAATCCCAGCTTGGCCACTGGGGTTCTCCAAATAGATTCTCCCTTTGCTCTTGGGATCCCTCTGGGTCTCAGTTTTCCCATCTATAAAGTGAGGAGGTTGCCCTAGATGGCCCCCAAAGGCCTTCCAGCTCCAAATCTATAATCCTATAACTTCAGTTGGTTTTAGAGGAAGGGAATAATTTGTACTGAATTGTTAAGGACATTCTAAGAGGGAAGGAGAAGGGAAAACATAGCCCTAGAAAAAGATGCAATGGCTAACCAGGTAAACATGAGTGCTTGGGTTTGGGAAAAAGGAGGAAGAGGAGGAGGAGAAGAAGAATAGCTACTATTTATATATAATGCTTTAAGGTTTGCAATTTATAATTATTACTTCATTTGATCTTTACAATAATCCTGGGAGTTCAGTGCTATTATCCCCATTTTAAAGATGAGATAATCTTCGTAAAGTACTTGGCAATGTTACTGGAATATAGTAGGCACTATGTCAATGTTAGCTATCATTATTATTTTACATTTGGGAAAATTAAGCCTGAGAAGAGTTAAGTGACCTGCTCAGGGTCACACAGCTAGTGTGAGATGGGATTCAAACTCAGATCTTCCTGACTCTACACTTATTTACTAGCCACCTACCTGCCTAAGAGAATCAGAGAGTCCCAATTATAGACAATTTTCTATTATCCAGGTGTGGCTAATTCACTATGTGAATCCCAGTTGAGGCAGGATCCCCCTATCATCCCAGTGTGGGCTTTGGCAGCTGCTCCTGCCATCCCCTTCCCCTCCTGTGGTCAGTCGGTGTTCACTCAGGATAGATAGGCTCATTTTAATATTGGCCTAAGAGAGTCACTGGAAAGGAAAATTTGCTGTGGGAGAAATAACGTATCGTGCATTTCAAAAGCCAGACATAGCTATCTTTAGGCTATTTGCATCACTGCCTCCATCAAGAAAATTGAGAATCATCCACGTCTGGTTGCCGGTAGTTTCCAATGCAATTCGTGAAGGGACAGGTTGGCTTTGAGCAGCTGTCATGCCATTTGGTCTGTGACACTGTAAGGAAATTGGTCCCCTGACCCACCTTTCCTGAGTGTTTTCTCCTTCCTGGTAGGACCATAGAGTTGGAGCTGGGATGGACTTTCAAGGTCATCTAGTCCTCATTTCATACCTGAGGAACTGTAGACCCCAAGAGGGTGTAGACCCCACGGTCACACAAGACTTGTCTCTACTGGACCATGTCCCCTGAACTGCTGTTACAGGCTGGCTCCCTTCTGTTCCCACCAGTGCTTGTGTGATTCCCCCCCCCCCAGAATCTCCTGACCTCAGAACAGATCCCTCTTACTTCACCTCAGCCTCCCTGAGACAAAGATCAGCCACATATCCTCAATATGCCCAAAACCGAAACCATCCGTCTGCTGCCGCCTGCCCCTTCTCCTAACTCCTCTCTTTCTGGCAGTGACACCACCACCCCCAGTCACCGCCAAGCCTCATCGATGTCATTTGGCAACATCTTCCCACTTCTCTATATTCATACGGTCACCACCATAATAGTTCAGGTCCTTCTCAATTCTCACCTGAATTATTGCAGTGACTTCCATTACAGTCTCTGTGGTCTCTCCTTTCTCTCTTCTCCATTCCTTCCTCCACACAGCTGCCAATATCACCTTCCTAAGGTAGTTTCCATTTTAATGTCACTATAGTACTCAAAAGCCCTTAGTAGCCTCCGCTATCATCTTGAGAATAAACTCCAGAAGCCTTGTATTTAAGGACCTCCAAGATCTAGTTCCAACTTACGTTTCCCTGCTAGGTCCCCATAAGTATACCATATTCCAAGCAAATGGCTACTCCTCAAATTAAAGTGTCATCTCCTGCCTCCCTGCATTTACTCCCTCCTCGTCTCTCTGCCTTTTGGAATGCTTCCAGAATAAGTTCAAGCACCAATAATGTTCCCCATAGAGCTTTTACTGATTGCTGCCCCCACCCCAGTGTTCTTTTTTTCTCCCCCACATTTTGCTAGGGGTGATAGGGAGCCATTGGAGTTTATTGAGCAGGGGGATGACATGGTTATATCTGCTCTTTAGGGAAATCCCTTTGACAGCTGGGTTGCCAGAAGCTTGTGGCAGGGAGACCAACCAGCAGACTACTGCAATAACGTGGTGAGGGGAGGGTCTGCACCAGGGTGGTGGCAGTGTTAGAGGGGAGAAAGCAGTGTATACAAGAAGCATCATAAAGGTGCAATAGACTGTCCTTAGCTATAGTAATGGGGGAGTTTGGGGAGGAGGGTCAGTTTTAAACATGTTGAGTTAAAGATACCTATAGGACATATAGTTTGAAATGTCTGAAAAGCAGTTGGAGATATGAGGCTGGAGGTTAGGAGAGATTGGGACTGGGAGATTGGGAGAGATCTGAGAATCATCAGCTTAGAGATGGTCATTGAATTCATGGGATCTGATGGGAGCCCCTAATAATATAGCCTAGAAGGAAGAGAAGAGGATGCAGAACAGAGCCTTGTGGGAGGTCAACAATTAGTGGGCATGACCTGGTTGAAGATTCAGCAAAGGAGACCTAGAAAGAATGGTCAGAGAAGTAACAAGAAGAACCAGGAGAAAGCCTAAGATCAAGGGGAAGATGGCTATCAGTGTGCCCAAGGCTTCAGAGAAGTTGAGCATAAGGATTGAGAAAAGGGCATTCAATTGGACCATCGAGAGTGTTAGGGACTTTAAAAGGAGCAGTTTCAATTGAGCAATGAGGTTGGAAGGCAGACCACAGAGAGATGAGAAGAGGGTGAGAGGAAAGGAAGCAGCAGTGCCCATTATAGACAGCCTTTTAGCTACAGATGGAAGGAGAGGAATGAGACAATAGCTACTGGGGATGGATGGAGCAGATGAGGGTTTTTGAGGACGAGGAGACAAAGGCAAGTTTGTAGGCAGCCAATAGAATGGGAAAGTTTGGAGATAAGTGAGTGGATGACAGGGGGAACAAGTTGCTGGAGAATACGGTATAGAATGGCATCACATGCATTTAAAGGGGGTTGCCTTGGTAAGGAGAAGGGCCCCCCCATCTCCATCCTCCAGATTCCTTGCACAGAACCTCAGTCAAGGTTGCTGCCTTAAATATACCAACTCCTTTTCCCTCCAGCCCCAAACTCTCTCTAACACGTGGGGGAGGAGGGGTGTGGGCAGGGGCCTTTTAAAGGTGACACAGTTTCCTCTGCTAGGTCTCAGATCAGGAACCTGAAACCACAACTCGATTCTACCTTTCTCCACTCCCCAGAAGCCTCTTCATCCTCTGCCCTGAGCCTAAGATGCAGGACCAGGGCAGGCATACTCAAATGCAGGGGGTCTCTAATAACAGCCAGGGTGGATTTCAGCCCAGAGCATCTTCTCACCTCAAGATGTTGTAAACGGGAGCCGGGAGCCCCAGCACAGAGGATGCAGAACAGAGCTGGGAGCCCCAGCTCAGCCCCAACACACAACCACATTCCTGGACTCCTCTTTCTGTGATTCTCCTTCTAACCCTTCCATTGGTCAGCTTCGCCACTCAGGGTCCCAACTCTCCTCCTGACTAGCAATCTGCCTGCCCCTTCCTAAAGTCTCAGCCCACTCACCATGGCCAACGTCAAAGGACCCCAGTCTTGGCACTGCTCTCTGCAGCTTTGGCCACAAGACAATCATGAGAAATGAGCAGATAAAACAGACCCTGAAATAAGTGTAACCCTCATTTTGCTGCACCCCCAGAGGCATCAAGCCTTGAGGACCCAGGACCCCTCCTGCTAATTGGTCAAACTGTTCGAAATTCCTTGTGTTCCAATGACTTTTCCTTAATCAGCGACAGAGGAGGAGTTCAATGCCATGACATTGAACACAAAATTGAGCAAAGTAGTTTGAATACTATTTCATTACAGTGAAATAAGGAAATGGGATGCTTAAGCCTCAGTTTTCTCATCTGTAAAATTATCTCTAAGGCTCATTCCAGCTCTAAAATACTATAACTAGTTGTGGGTGGAGAGGGGGGGGGAGGAGCAAGTAGAATGGTTTGGCCGTGAAGAAATGGAATAGTTTATCCAGAAAGGAATGATGGTGAGATGGTTTTAGGCCCTTCAGTGAAGATGCCTTCACACACACACACACACACACACACACACACACGTCCTGAGCTTTCAGCATCAGATAAAGTCAAAGCCACACCCAAGATCCTTGGAAGGAGCACAGACGACAAGTCCTTCCTTTACATGTTCCCTATAAAAAGAGAGGGGCAAGAGGGAAGAATCAAAGAGGGGCAGGGCTTTGGGATCTTTCCTTTCTCTTCCGCCACTGAAGGCCTGGGATCATGGAGAATGAAGTTAGGCCAAAAGAGGGAAGGAAAACAATTGCAAATGAACAGAGGGGAAAACCCTATTTCCGCTGAAATAAAGAAGAGTACAAATGCTCACATAATCTATAGGAAACCATGCAAAGCCCACAGTGCATGGATCAGGAAAAGAGGCTCAAAGCTAAAGGCTTTATCACGCTTCTCCCCTGCCAGTCCCCAGCAAATCACAGAGCCGCATAAAATGGGAAGCAGGCAGGGCAAGGAATACTGTGTGTGTGTGCGTACGCGTGTGTATGTGTGTGCATGCTTGTGTGTGCGCGCTCCCGTGTGTGTGCGCCCGTGTGTGCGTGTATGTGTGTGCACGCATGTGTGCGTGCATGGGGGTAATTTATTGCATGGCTATCATGAGGAACACATCCTGGAAACCTACTCAGCATGATCAGCCACTTCACAAAAAGGCCAGCACTGTTGACTCAAAATAAATGTGTGAATTTGCATGTACTTTGCATGTTCCTTATGTTACATCAATAAGTTATATTAGCAAGCATGGAAACCCTCTGTTCCTTCCTCTGCCCCAGATCACTCCACCTCCTCCTACCCTACACCCCATCCCCTACTCTGCAAAGAAAAGCCTGGGCCCCTTTCTGTAAAAACAACAGGCTGGGTTAAAAGTGGTAGAGACTCAGCTCCACCCTAGGCCACGCCTGTCTTCCAGCCCCAGCAGTTTTTCTCGTTTTATTCCCCAAAGTGGATTTCAACCCACATCAATCAGGATGCCGTTGTGAGTTCCGTGAGGAATGTGGAGCTGCATGGCCTCTAGCAGCCCACCTCTGGGCTGAGGAGGGCCTGAGTCAGAGAGAACAGGGGCCACAGACCACATTTCTCCACCTTCCCAGGTCTACATCACGGTGTTGGACGAGAATGACAACAGCCCTCAATTTGACCCAACTTCTGACTCCCTTGTCAGCGTGCCTGAGGACTACACTGTGGGACGCCGGGTAGCAGTGGTCACAGCTCGAGATGCTGATATAGGCAGCAACGGGAAGGTAAGGGCCACACCACGCCACCCAAGTTCCCTCCTGAGTGGGAAGGACAGTGTGGACAATTCAGCTAGAGGGGAGGAAGGTCATCAGGACTTCCATTGTTCGTCAGCACGGTCAGTTCAAACTTGGCCTTGACCTGAAGACAAAGCAGGCCAGATGCAGTCTTCATTCAAGCTCTTAGACCAAGTTTGGACCCAGCAAGGTTGAAAGTGGGGTCCAGGCTCCCAAGGAGGGAGCCCTGGGCACCAGATGGCCCCTCCTCAGGGTTTGCATCCTCAGTGTGATACCCATCTCAGGCTGTCAATCATATGAGCTACAAATCACAGCAAGCATGTTTGCACACACTATGTATACATCACAGGAGGCACGTGCCTACCCACAACCCCATAGCTCCCAAATCATCCAAGCAAATTCAAACAAACATTTACCCAGAATGTGTCTGGCACCTAGCTAGGCACTGTGGGTATTCTTTTTGTCCCGTTCTGTGTTTTCACCATTTGGGAGCTCCCAGGCTGGAACCTGCCTCCTCCAAAGAAGACCCCCAATTTGTCAATAACTTAGCATCTCAGAATCACTGAGATGTTGACTGACCTAGCCACTATCACACAATGTTAGAGGCAGGTGCTGAAGCCAAGTCTTTCTGACTGGGATCCACTACATTAAGCCACACACACTGCCCTGGTGATACAAAAGGTAAAAACAACCCAATCCCTGCGCTCAAGGAGCTTACATTCATGGTGTGAACATAGTACGATCTTTTGCCTTTCTTTGTAGCCCCAGCCCTTGGCACAGTGCCTGACATACAGGAGACACTAATTGACTGACTGGCTGAACCTGACTAGGCCGTATCGTCCCCTGCACTTATCCATCAAACAACCAAACTACTAATAAGCATTTATTAAGTCCCGGTTCTGTGCTTGGCACCAGAAACAAAAGGAAAGTGAGACTGGCCCTGCCCTCAGAGAGTTTGCATTTTAATCAGGTGTGAGGCCACAACATGTTAGTTTAAGA
>NW_027187353.1:1467640-1477604 GCF_028583685.1 Petaurus breviceps papuanus | reverse complement strand
AGAGACAGAGAGAGACAGAGAGAGACAGAGAGAGAGAGAGAGAGAGACAGAGAGAGAGAGAGAGATCAGGAGACAAGCAAGTCAGAGTCTAATGTCAGAACCACAGGTTCAAGCAAGGGTCACAGATACAAAGTAGGTTGGAATACAGACAGTGTAAGCCAACCTAATTCTCTGTCTTCTCTTACTAGTTGAATGCACACATGGTCCAGACCAGCCTAGGAGGCAGATGTCAGTCAGTAGGTTCCAAGCTTCCTTCCTGGCAGCCAGCCTTTGTCATCGTTAGATCCCAAAGCCCTTAATCTGCTCCTTCTCCTGTGAGCCCATAATCACCACCTTTTTCTGCTTTCTTCTCCCCCTCCATAGATTGTGGCAATTGATGGCGGCTCCCCTCCCAGAAAGAAAGACCATATCTTGATAGTCACCATTCTAGATGTCAACGATAATCCTCCCATCATTGAGCGTCCCTTTGGGTACAATGTCAGTGTGAATGAGGTGAGTTCAACCTTCAGACACCCACACCACTGTCCTATGCAGTCAAGGATTCTTGCATCATTCCACAGTCACTTCCTCCTTTGCCCTTAGTGCCTACCAGGGCTTACTTACTCATTCACTCAACAAAGATTTGTTGAGTCTCAAGAGTGTCCTAAGCATCCCCAACAGCATTCACTCATTCAGGTTAATCCATCAACAAGCATGTATTAGGGACTTACTATGTCTCAGGCACTGTTCTAAGATCTGGAGAGGCGTAAGTCCATGCCATGTGAAGTTTGGCTGGAGGAACTGGGCGTGTTTTGCCAAGAAAAGAGAAGACTGAAGGAAGATATGACAGTCATACTCCAGTATCTAAGATCTGACAAGTGAACGAGAGATTAGGCCTGTTCTGCTTGGCCCCAGAGGGCAGAACCAGGAGCCATGGGTGCAATTTGCAAAGAGGTCAACTTGGGCTTGATGTCCAAAAGAGCTTCCTAACACTTAGAACTGTCCAAGAGGGGAAAGAGGCTCCTGAGACATGTCAAGTTCCCCCTCCTTGGATGTTTTCAAGCAAATGCTAGATGACCCCATGATTGGGGGTGGTATAGTGGGTTTTACCAGAATATCACTGAGGTCCCTTCCCACTCTTAAATCCTGTGAATTATCTGAGAGTGTGCCCAAGCCATTGTCAGGAGCTCAGAGTATTGAACAGCAATAGAAAACATGGTTGCTACACTCCAGGAGTTTATCATTTCTTTAAGAAACCATATTGGATTTCATGAAGGCTTCCACAATTCACTAAATTCAACACTGAACTCATTGTTTCCCCCCAAAACCCACACTTCTGCCAGGCTTCCCTGAAAACCTTCCTCCGTCACCATCGAGGGCACCAGCATCCTTCCAGTCCTCTAGATTTGCAACTTGAGTGTTATCCTCTATGCCTCACCCTTATTCACCCCACATATCTTGTTTCTATCTCAGCAGCCTCTCCCACACACATCCCCTTCTCTCCACTCACACAGCCGCCAGCCACGTTCAGGTCCTTATTACCCTTCTCATCTCCTGGACTATGACAATAGCTTCTTTTGGGGTCCCCCTGCCTCCAGCCTCATCCTACTCCAATCCATCCTCCATACTCGACTAAAATGATCTTCTTAAAATTCAGGTGTGATCCTGTCACCACTCCCCACCCTCAACGAATTCTAGTGGCTCACTATTGTCTCTAAGATCAAAGATAAACTCCTCTGATTGACATTTAAAGTGCTTGACAGCACTTTACTCCAGCCATACTGGCGTCCTCACTCACCCACCTACAGATCTGAGAAGTTAGATTTCCCATTTCCATGCCTTTGCCCTTGCAGTGCCTTATGACTATACTTCCTTCTAATTCTGCCCCGTCTAATCTCCAGTTTCCTTCAAAATTCAGCTCAAGCCCCACCTTCTTCATGAAGACTTCTCTGATTCCCCCCTACTTCTTCCCCAAACTACCTTGAATTCAGTTTCTATGTGTTCTATACATACTCATGTGTACATATCGTCTCCCCCATAGACTATAAGCTCCTTGAGGGCAGGGACTGTTTCACTTTTGTCTTTGTGTCCCCAGCACTTAACACAATTCCTGGTACATGATAGATATTTAATAATTGCTTGTTAATGGATTGGTTCATGATTCATACACATGAAAGAATAGGTAATAATATTAGGCATTATAGAGTTAAGTGCTAAATGAAGTTTATAAAGGAGTGGGTCCCAATGGGTAGGATATGTTAAGACCAGATTATAGAGGATCTTAAATCCCAGGCTGTGTATCCCTCTTCATCTACAGCTCCTCCCCAAATCCTATTAGAATTACAAATCCTCCCAAAATAGAAGGGATCCTGAATATAGAGTACCTTTCCCTCTTTTTAAAAATTTTCTTATTGCTATTCTTTTTTTTAATGTCTTCGTTTCCCGGTGAGTGCCTCCATCATTCTACTAACAGAACCAATGACAAAGTATAAAGTACAGAAACAAGCCAATACATTGGCCATGTCTGAAAATGTATACCTTGTGCCACTCCTATGGTCCACCACTTTTCTGCAAAGGACCAGGAGATGCTGTCAGTCATTCTGTCAGTCCTCTGAAATCATCATTGGCCCCTTCAGAGTACTCAAGGCTTTCAATGTTGTTTCCTCACATGGTGATATGGTTATCATTTTCTTGGTTTCATTTACTTTGCTGTGCATCATTATATAAATCTTCCCAGCTTTCTCTGACCTCCTTATACTCGTGGTTCTTCTGGTACAAAAATATTCTATTATATTCATGTGACACCATTTGTTTGGTCATCCTCTCTTTCCTTTTTTCCTATCAGTTCCCAAGTCCTGGGAAAGAGAACCCTACTCCATCTCCCAGAGAACAGACAGACATACCCAGAGAGCCAGTATCCAAAGAAGTGGTTTTCTCATGCAGTCTCAAGAATGAGTCAGTCCCGACTCATGTGTTATTGGGCATCATGCCAAACTAGGCATTATCCAAGAGCCCTGTCTCTTTGAGTAACTCTGAGCAATGATAAGGGAGGGATAGCCCATAGAATCAAACATTACGGAGGTTACTGCATATTGAGGTCACACAGCTCTCAAAAACAGGCCCTTGGCCTTGGCTGGGGCACCAACATGTTGATGCCAACACCCTGGATCTGGAGTAACCTCCTTCTCCCTCTCTCTTTCACAGAACGTGGGTGGGGGCACTGCTGTCGTCCAGGTGATAGCCACTGACAGGGACATTGGAATCAATAGTGTCCTGTCCTACTACATCACTGCGGGAAATGAGGATATGACCTTCCGAATGGACCGGGTCACTGGAGAGATAGCCACCCGGCCCTCTCCGCCAGATCGAGAACGCCAAAGCTTCTACCATTTGGTGGTCACCGTGGAGGATGAGGGCACTCCGACTCTCTCGGTAAGTGATGGGGCTGCAGAGAGAGGGAGGGATGGTGGAAGGAAGCGGGATGCTTTGTGGCCATGGGCAGTGGGAATTTTCTAGGACCTATAAGAGTACTGAGGGCAGAGATTCAGTGAATGGAAGCTGGCTGCTGTTACTAACATTTCTCATGTTTTCCTTCAGTAAACATCTATTTAATGTCTCCTGCTGAGCGCAAAGGGGGACAATGCTAAATACTGAAACACTGGGTCATTTCACTTGGTCCTAGTAATCTCTCTGGATAACGGTTCCATCCCTCATCTCACCAGTGACTTGTTGACTCTGACATATGCTTGGAGTTCTCACCCAAGTTAGAGGAGTTGGGGGCCCAGAAAAGGATCATGGGACCAAGTAGAGAGGGACCCTTCAAGGTCATCTAATCTAACTCCTTTACAGAAAGGGAAATTAAGGTCCACAGAAGAATGCAACTTGTCCTAGATCACATAGGCAAGAAAGGAATGATCATGTGTGTAGGGGGACTCTATCCCACAAGATCATGAAATGATCTATTTGGAACTGGAAAGAATCTCAGAGACCATCCAGTACAAGGTGTCAAATTCAAATAGAAATGGGGTCGCTAAACTGTACATAAAGATCCTTACAGGCCACATATTAACTTAGAAAACTACATATTATCATTCTCTATTTTCTGTTATATTTTTTATTTATTTTGTTAAATGTTTCCCAATCACATTTTAATCTGGTTCTTGCTAATCTGGGGGATTGTTAGCAACAATGTAGGCATGTTTGACGCCTCTGATCTTGTCATCCATCTTTGTGTCACTAAGGAAACTGCTTCCTAAGGTCATTAAGTGATTTGTCCAGGGTCACCTACATAGTAAGGATCAAAGGTAAGATTTGAACCCAGGTTCTCTGACCCTAGAATTGTACCATTCTATTTCCTGTAACTATGAATGAGTCCTAGTGAGATCTCCTGGAAAATCAGGAAGTTTGGACAAATAGGCATCATCGTAAAATCTTGACCATGTTGATTTTTCCCAGGGGATTCAACAAATATGTAGCAATAAGATCATGTCATCAGCCACACTCATAGTTGAATAAAATCATTTCCTTGACATTAATGGCACACGTGCCTGGCTTCGTTTTAGCTGAATTTATTTGCATAATAGTTTGGGAAATAGTTCATCCTAGAAGCAGGGGGCTGGTCGTGATGTTCTCAAGATCCAGGCATCTAAGATTCTATGTGTCAAAGACCACCAGCTCTGTTTAGTTCCCAAGGTCCAGTAGACAGACAAGCCTAGAGGAAAATTACAGAGAAACCACCCCTACCTTTCAATTCAGATCTACAAACAGGGATTGAGCACCTGCTGTGTGCACTCAGCACTGTGCTAAGCCTTGGAGACTCAAAAGGTGAAAAATCATGGTATGCTTGCCCTCATGGAGCTATTATGGAGAATGGAGTAGAGAAAAGTACACACAAGAGTAGCCACAATTAAAATATGATTAAGTTCATGACTGAGGTCAAAGGCAGGAGAAATTCGAGGAGGGAGAAAATGCCCGCAGGATATGGGCATAGAGTACCAGGGAAAGTTTCCTAGAGAATGTAATCACCTATGCTGGTCCTTGAAGGAAGAGAAGGATCACAACAGGTGGAGATGATGGGGAGTCCATTGTAGGCAGGGGAAACCACATGCATCAATACACAGAGTTGGAAGGAGATAAAATGAGATTGGGAAAGAATGACTAGGTCAGTTTGGCTGGAGTATGAGGGAATAGGAAGGAAAGTGGTACAAAATGAGAAGCCAGATTTTGGAGGAGCTGATACTGTGTTTAGTAACATGGAGAAGTCACTTGACTTCTAAAGCTGAACTTTAGGAAGATTGCTAAGTTGTTGTTGAGTCGTTTTTCAGATGTGTGTGACTCTTTGTGACCCCCTTTGGAGTTTTCTTTGCAAAAACACTAGAACAGATTGCCATTTCCTTTTGTATCTCACTTTACAGATGAGGAACTGAGACAAACAGGGTTCAGTGACTTACCCAGGGTCACACAGCTAATAAGTGTCTGAGGCCAGATTTGAACTCATAAAGATTACTTGGACAATATTCCTAATAGAGCCTAATGGGCTTTGCAGCAGGTGTAAGAGAGATGACACTAGGTGGCGCAGACCAAGGGGGTCTCTCTTTATCTTTTGAGGGTAGATTGTCCATCTGATCTCTTTTGAATGACCCTGGATCTCATTGAGAAGACCCTGTAGTCTTTCAGGGCTCTACGTAGCCGACACAATGTCATCCACTAATGTGAACATCTGGAGAATGTCATCAAAAGGGAATCTCTCTTCCATTGAGGAGCTGGCAGGACGTCCTTCATGGCGCTGGCAAACACATTTAGCAAACATCTGTCTCCTTGTTTTCTGCCTTCCTGGATATGGATCTCCAGCAGATTGTTGAATGAAGTTATCTTTGCAGTCCCATCTGTCACAGAATCCTGGATGGTTTTAAGTATGCAAGGGAGACACCTTGTTGGAGAAGAGCCTCTATGAGCACCTTTGAGAGCATTTTGTGCAGCTGAGACAAATTGGTGGGAATTTTGTTTTGTTTTGTTTTGTTTTCAACAAATAATAGACACAAAAGTATGTGCATTATTTCCTGTCAATTGTGCCACAGTAAAGATGTGATCTACTAGAGAAAGTCATCCACATCCACCCGCCCATCACATTCTTGAGTTTTCATGGAGGAAGGGCTCAATGTTTACCATCACCATTAGCATACAGACTTTGTAGGAATGGAAAAGCTAGCACATGGCTTGCCATTACTGATGTGTTTTGACCACTTTTTTGCTAATAGTACTTTCTATGTTCTTTTCTGTTCTTTTTGGCATCGCACAGTCTTTGAGACATCTTGAAAACTGATCCTTAAGTGCATATAAAATCATGAAGCTTCTAGCATTATGCCTTCTATATAATATGATGCTGTTGTTGTTGAATTGTTTCAGTTACGTCTGACTCTATGTGACCCTATTTTGGGGTTTTCTTGGCAAAGAGGCTGGTTTTCTATTTCCTTCTGCAGTTCATTTTTACAGATGAGGAAGCTGAGACAAACAGGGTTAAGTGACCTGCCCAGGGTCACTGAGCTAGTAAGTGTCTAAGGCTGGATTTGATCTCAGGAAGATGAGTCTTCCTGATTCCATGCTCAGTGCTCTGTGCACTGTGGCACCACCTTCTTCTGTATGTTTTGCCAAATTTACCTACCTTTCTTTTTATGTGCATCATTAATCACTTTTTCACTTAGTACATAGGACATGGAGGACTAAAGTGGTAAAGTCCGAATAGGATGGTTACAGATGAAAATAGATCAGCATTGAAACGTTCCATTTCATAATTATTTGTTGCCTTCATTCATCTACAAAGGCTCTAGGGAACATTGGGATGTCATGATGAGTCCTCTGCAGATCCAATTTCCCCTTGGACTGCCTTTGCTGGTTTCTGAGGTGATGCTAGTTGTAATATTCTATTACCAGTCTCCTTTGGGCCAAACAAAACCACTCTGCTCCTTTCACAAATAACTCTTCAAGCACTTGAAAATTACTATCGTGCCCCCTCTGAGTCTTTCCTGCCTTTGACACTGAACATTTATTAATGCAAAAAATTTCACTAAAGAATATTAAAAAAAAAAAAAGGCATAGACCCATGATCTCTGCAGCTTACAACTGCGGGGACCGGACACATACACATGGAAAAATTAATCACCAATGCTAAACAGAACACAGTAAGCGTCAAATCTCTGTTGCAGAAAATAAATGTTATACTATTTGAGGGGATGTCACTGTGGGCTGGGGTGATCAGCAAAGGCTTCACAGAAGATGTGGACATTGAGCTAGGCCTTAAAGGAGAAGTAAGGTTCTCCAATCCAGATCCCTCTAATGACTCCTCTTCAGAGGGCAGATGAACTCTCAACTGCCAGTCCTCATTTCCTTGTACTCCCACTTTCCTTCTGCCATCTACATGAGAAGCCTTGACCTCCCCTTCATGGAACCATAAAGTGTGTATGTTAGAAGGGTCTGAGAGATCATTTAACTTAGCCCCACTACCAACCACAACCCATTTAAATGACTTGTACAAAATCACGTCCAAAATTCATGTGGCCAGTAGAAGGCAGATAAATCAATGAACTTTTAGGTATGTAAGGCACTGGTGCTGGGATACAAAGAGAAAAAAGTAATTAAGTTTAAGGAGTTCATGTTATTCCATGGACGTGGGTTAAAATACATATACAACTAAGCAAATACAGAGCTGATAAAAATACAAAGTAATTTCAAAGGGGGATTAATAACTGGGGGTAACAGCAAAGGTCCCAGGTGGGGGGGGGTAGTAAATGAGCTGACCCTTGAAGGTTTATTGAGGCTAAGAAGTGAAGGCCAGGGCAGAGTGAATCCAGGAATAGGACACCACCTCTGTAGATATGCATAGGCAGGAGCTGGAAAATTGAATATATCTGAACATCTAGTAAGCCTACATTGCTGGAATGGAGAGTATGCAAAAAGTAATGATATGAAATTAGCCTAGAATAATTGGTGGCCTCCAGATTACAGAGGGCTTTAAATGCCAGACCAAGGATTTGTTTTATCCTAGAAACAACAGGAAACCACTAAAGATGTTTCAGTCAGGGAATGATCGGGTCTGATCCCCTAGTCCAATGTTCTTCCCTTTTTTTAATTTCTAATTTATCTTCAATTAACAAAAAAAAATATATTTTCTCTCCCAATTGTTGGGAAAAGAAAAGAAAAACAAAATCTTTGGAAAGGATATGCATTGTCAAACAAAACACATTTTTGCATGGCTGTATCCAAAAATTCATGTCTCTGGATTCATCCTGAGTTTCCCATCTGCATCCTGCAAGTCATCTGCCTCTCCGTTAGGAGATGGGCAACATGTTCGATCACCTGTCCTCTGGAATGGGTAGGCAATTGTATTTATCAGGGCTCTTGAGTCTTTCAAATGTGGTTTATTTTTACAGTGTTGTCGTCATCGTGTAAATCACTCTCCTGGTTCTGCTCATTTCACTCTTCATCAGTCCATGCAAATCTTCTGAGGTTTCCTTGAAACCATCCTTTTCATCATTTCTTATGGCACAATGGTATCCCTTTACATTCATGTGTTCATCTATCCCCCATCCAACTGATGGGAGCCCTAGTAACTTCCAGTTACTATTAGTATTCTGTCATTTGAATAAATGAAATTATATTTGTAAAGCACTTAGCACAATTCCTGGTACATAGTAGGTACTTAATAAATGCTTGTCTTCTCACTATTACACTTCTCCATGGCTTTATAGGGGAGAGTGTGAGAGGAAGAATAGTATAGGACCAAAATCAGTAGCTTTGGAATTGGAGTCCTTGAGTTCAAATCCCATTTCTGATACTTAGTCCTTGGGTGGGTAAAGTACCGGTCCTGGAGTTATGAACACCTGAGTTCAAATCTAAACTTACCGTGTGACCCTGTGTGACTTAACTTTTGTTTGCCTCAGTTTCCTGATCTTTAAAATGGGGATAATAATAGTACCTACCTCCCAGGGTTTTTGTGAAGAGAAAATAATCATGAAGTACTTAGCACAGGGGCTGGCATATAGTGAACATTGTATAAATGTTAATTATAATCATCATTATTAGCCCTAGATAATTATTATATTATATAATAACATATTCATATTATAATATATTGATATATTAAATATAAATACTATTATAAATATTAACCATTATTATCTAAGGCAAATTACTGAACCTACTTGGGCCTCATTTTCCCTACCTGGACTAGATGCCCTCTGGGATCTCTGCCAGCCCCAGGTCTGTAATCCTAAAATGCTCAAACTTCTGCTGTCCTGGAGCCTTTGGGCTAAACATAAACTGAATCTAGGTGATGAGAATGAAGACCAGGACCTCCTCCTCTTGCCTGAACAACAAAAACAATAACAAGTCCCAGACCCACAGAGATACTCCCCACCCAAAAGAACAGTAGGAGGGTGGAGGGAGATAGGGATGGGCATAGGTGGGTGGTGATGAATGGAGATGTCAAAGTTTTAAAACTCAGAGTTCAGTTCACTGAAAACAGGAAACCACCAAGACTCATTTTCAGGGGCAAAAATAAGAGAGAAACAGAAAGGCCTGTGCAGGAGGAAGGCCAGCTAAGGAAGTGGGGTATCTCTGCCCCAGCCCTCTTCCTCCCTTGTAAGGAAATGGGCCCAGACAAAAAGAGGTCCAGAGCCCACAGTGAAACCCCAGACCCACCCCTCCTGGGGAGCTCTCTGCATTCTAGTGTTGAGATGGCTCTCTAGCTTTCTACTATTACTTCCAGCCCAGGCCTGGCCTCCAGGTGCTTCCATTCACACACACACACACACACACACACACACACACACACACACACACACACACACACACAAAGACAGAGTCAGCATAGGCACAGGCAAACCCCCTCATCACACCACCATCATAGCTCACCTGAAGGAAAGAAGAAAAAGAAATGAAGAAAGGAAGGAAGGAAGGAAGGAAGGAAGGAAGGAAGGAAGGAAGGAAG
>NW_027187353.1:1449460-1467630 GCF_028583685.1 Petaurus breviceps papuanus | reverse complement strand
AAGGAAGGAAGGAAGGAAGGAAGGAAGGAAGGAAGGAAGGAAGGAAGGAAGGAAGGAAGGAAAGAAGGAAGGAAGGAAGGAGGGAAGGAAGGAAGGAAGGAAAGAAAGAAACTTACTGAGATCAGAACTGAAAGGTATGAAGCATAAGATATTCTTCTAAGATATCATGGCCTAGGGCCTTAGAATCTGTAGAGCCAGATTCATTAAAGCCCTGTTGTCACTAACTGGCTGTATGACTCCAACAAGCCTATTCACCCATCTAAGCCTCAGTTTCCTCATTTGTAAAGTGAGGAAAATTGGGGTGGCTAATTGGCTCAGTGAGTAGAGCACCAGCCCTGGAGTCAGGAGGACCTGAGTTCGGATCCGGCCTCAGACACAACACACACACACACACACACACACACACACACACACACACACACACACACAAACTAGCTGTGTGACCTTGGGCGAGTTACTTAACCCTAATTGCCCTCCAAAAAGCAAAAAAATAAAAAAGTGAGATTATTGCAAAGCATATTTTCAGAATTCAGAGACCAGAGCCTCACTGGCTGGCCATGGATGCACTGCTCCCCCTCTCCTCACTAGACTGTCCATGAGTTATTGTGCCTGGAAATGTCAGCAATCTGCGGCCAGTGTGGTGAGAAATCTCTCGGTCTTGTCTGGGGCGATCCCTAGAGGACAGGTCCTCTTCAGGCCCATCCTCCAAACCTTCCCTGGCCTATAGTGGTTGCCTATAAGGGTCTGCACGTCTAAGGCACGAAAGCCTCCTCAAGGCAGACTGAGGCACCTGAGAAGGCTGGATGGAGGACGGCCCTCTGCAGATCCCAAAGCACCACATCAGTATGAGTCGTGGTTATTCTGGTCCTCATGCCAATAATTAAACTGTGGGAGCGGCCGCAATGACCACCACTATTTATATAGCACTTTACATAAGTTGTCTAAGTCCTCCCAACAGCCCTGAGAACTAAGCTCTTATTACTTCTGTTTTAGAAAGGAGGAGCCTGAGGCTTGAGGTTAAGGGTCTTGAGTCACAGTGCTAACAGACATCGTCCCTCTGCCTCCAGTCACTGTGCTGCCTGGCTGAGCACAGCCAGTGAGCCTCTCATCTGGCCCTGCCCCACCCTGCCCCCCCCCCCCAGCCAGCTGCCAGGCCCCTTGGGAGGAATCCTCAGGGTGAGACTGGGTTTGAGAACCAGAGGCATCACCCACCTGGGGAAATGGGGGCAGAGTGGCCAGGGGTGATAACGGCAGCCATGGGCCTTCCAGCATGCAGCATGTAGGTATAACCCTAAGAAGATGCTGCTTGACAGCTAAGAGTGCCTTCCCCCAACCCCACTCTGGGTGCACTGGCCTCCCAGAAATGGCCCAAGTCAACTTCCTGAGGCCTCTTTCTCCCCACTGCAGGACGATGGCCCAATCACTCCCCATCACCTGGCAGGACAGTTTGTGATGCTTTGCTCAGAAAGCAAAGACTCCTTGTTAGGACTCACCCACAAGCACCAAACCCTATTCTCCCACTTCAAAGCAGGCACCCTTCCATCCTTTGCCCCTCCCATCCAGTTTTTCTAAGTTCCCCACCCACTTCCTTGGTTCACGGGTGATGAGGCCTCTGCCCCCGAGGAAGGGTCTTCCTGAGCCCCATGCAAACAGTAGACACTTCTATTCTACATAACTAGAATAAAATTTCATTTCTACCAACTCTTCTCCTATATTAGGCTCATTTAATCAGACACTGCCTCCTGGCACCTGGGTTGATAGTGCCAAGGCAGGGCTAATAGAGTGAACTGGGGCAGAAGTGAATCTCTGAGGCTGGTGTCTGCTTCAGCAGGGAGGAGAAAGAATCACCTCCCTCCCCCTCAAAGCTATGAAGCTTTTTTTTTCTTAATGGGGGGATGAGAGGGACAGGGGAAAAAAACCTGATCTTTGGAAATAGGCTTGTTTACCTCAGTCCAAGACCCATTGTGAGCTAATCCCAGCTCTAAGTCCAGAAGAGCTTGGCCCAGCAGATGGGCATAGAGAGGAACCATTTCTGTCTTTCCTCCCTCCTCTTCATTTTCCTCACTTCTACGGGGACATGTAGAGATTCTAGACCAGGAATCCCTCCCAAAGCACATCAGCCTTGAAAACCTGGTCCCAGCTTCAGACTAGGTAGGGTTAAGCCAATACAACCACAGAGAGAAATGGACCCCTGGGGAAACCTTAGAACCTAGAACTTCCCACCTACTGGGTCCCATTGGGATCCTACTTGGCATCCCTGGAGAAGGTGAAACTGGGAACTGCCCCCCACTCAAGTCAAAGGTATTTTCTCCCCATCTTCCATCCAATAGAGCAAGCATTCCAAAAAAGGTTCATTGTTCTCTGGCTTCTTTAAAAGTCCTTTAATTGCAACTTCAAAAAAGTGTCCACTTTTTGCTTCTATATCTATGTAAACATACACACACATTTTTATAAACAAATACAAATCCAGGTACAAACCCATACATACAAAGCAGCGAAGGTGAACAGACAGCAGAGTGCTAACAATGCTTTGTATTTACAGTGCCTCTTTATCCTTCTCCTCCTCCTTTTCTCCATCAGTTGAGGACAAGGCAAGGATTGTTCTCCCAACTCGATAGGTCAGACAGTGAAGGTCCAGAAAAGGCAGGTAGACTCTTCAAAGCCACCACGGCACACCAGTGGAGCAGAGCACTGAGCCCTGGCTCTCCAGAGCCTCTCAGCTCTCCTGGATCCCCTTCTGGTCAGCAAATGTTGGAGTTCCTTCTCTTCACTCACCCTTATGACAATGCCCACCACTTACCCCATCACTCCCTGACAGCTGCCAGGAAAGGATATTTCAGCCCAAGAATTCCACCCCCGATTGGCCAAGATGCCAGATTACTCACGGGGACATGGTATTTCCAGCTGGTACTTCTTGTCTAGGATGCAGGGGAGTCTGGGCAGCTTAACCCGGAGAGGCCAGAGCCAAGGGAAGGGAAGCCTCTGAGCCCAAAGCCTTGTTTCACTATGATCTTCTGTGACCTGGGGCTTGTCTTATTCACAGCTGCTATAATGTGAGCAACCTTACAACAAGGTCAAGGAAGTCTTCCTCACTGGCTGGATGGGCTTATTTCCCACTTCACTCTCTCCCCTCCCAAGGTCTCAGTCTTTGTTAAGGAAGGCACTCCCACAGATACACACACCTCAGGATGGGTTGATGGGACCTTGACTGCATAGTGAGAATCAGCTGGTGGGGTCCTTCCCTACAGACCAAGTTCAACATTCGTAGTCTATAAGGGAATTCTTGTTTGCTTCCCCCTGTCCAGGGGCCTGGGGTGGATATGGCAGGAAAGGGAGAGTTCACTACATCCTGGTCCTAAGGCATAATGACAAGAAGAACTCAGAATTATGGGGAGGGTTCTCAGATCCAAGCATTTTGTCCCAGGATGTTGGGTGCGGCTGATGAATCATTAGTCTCTCTGAGGAATAGGTTCCACAGTGTCTCTGGCGACGAGGAGCCAAGGGGAGGCAATTGATGAGGCATTTTTCTTCCCCTATGTTGGATCCTGAGGGATCATCAGGACCTAAGGGTCTCGCATGGGAGGGAGAAGGCCAAGAGAGCACCAAGTAACTATAGACAATGAGTCCAAGGGGGAATTTGTCCACACGGCCAAGCTGCAGACTGCCCAGGCCAAGCCCCTCTCCCTCAGCAATGCTATTATTATCCCCCTATGTACTAAGCAGTTCTAAACTTCGTCTGCATTGGGAGAGTCAGGGACAGGATCTGCAAGAGAACAAACAAAAGCAAAGTAAGACCAGGGCTGTCCTCTCTTCCTCTCCCCTGCTAACCCTGTCTGAGCTAACAAGACAATTAGAATGGGGATGATGCTATGTCTGCAGTCTCTCCTTTCATTCCCATGACCTGCAGGCACCCCTGGAGAATCCTGGCCATTAGAATGGGAAGAATCTGTAACAACTCCCAGAGATTAGGGGTTTAAGAGAGAGCATTTACCTAGTGATGGGAAGAAGACATCTCCAAGGCCAGGAGGGGAGAGTGGAGTATTGGGCTCCGAGAGAAGGTGCCGTCCTGACTCAGAAGGCTGTCTCTGAGCCATGTAGGACAGAGGAGGCTTGGGCTTGGATTCGGGGTTCCCATGAGGCACGGCTTCAAAAACAGGGTTCTCAATACCCTGAGCATTGCTGTAAGAGAAGCAAACAGTGAAGAGACCTTCCACATGTACCCAACCAGCTTGCTTGACCGCATTCCTGACTCCTTCCTTCCTTCCCTGACTCTTTCCCCTGACTTGGGACTCAGGATCCTCCCTCATACCCAACTCATGACCCCAGAACAAGGGCTCAGACCCCTCTCCCATTCTATGACAGAAACCAAGGTAGGGTGGCCAGAGCATCCAGGGACATCAGACTTTCTCTGCTTGGCATCAATCTCCAGAGCAAAAGTGTAGCCTTAAAATATTCTTCATTTCCCTTATTAAACTCTCATGAGTCTGTTCTATTACGCTAATTATTCTACTGATAATTGTCAGCCTGGGATAATTAATCCAGCTTAAGCCCAAGGTGACAGAAGTGGGACTTGAACCCAGGTTATCTGATTCCAAATCAAGTATTCATTTCATGAGACCATGATTAGACAGTACAGAAGACAGAAATGGAGGCAGGGGGAAGAGAGGAGAAAAAGGAGAGGGAGAGAAGGGAGGACAGCAGTGATCCCCCAGTGACGAATGAGTAAAGGATTATTCTAGATGGTCGGCCCTGAGTGACCAATACTACCCCTCCCCCTTCCTCATAAACTCCAGGCTGGGCTTCTGGGTGTGGGTCCAGGAAAGGAAGGAAGAATGGGAGTGTGCCAAGCCCTCCAGCAGGGAGAGTCTTGGGAGAGCCAACAGGAAAACTGAGCAGCACCTCCAAAGGGTCTTACCTCTCCATCCTCACCAGCTCGTGAGCACCTGGAAGAAGACAAAAAGGGTCTAGGTCAGAGAAAGGAATCCTTGGGGAAAGGAAAAATGTGTAGAGAGCTTGGTGTGTTTGTAAACACATGCCAGGGAACAAAGATTAAAGACAGCTCCTACTATGAGCACATTCTTCAGTCTTACTCGTTTTAAAAAGCAGGAAATAAAAATCAATGATTTATGTGTTTGCCCAACAGGTCCTGATTACAGGTCACTAGTGGCCGTTAATAATTGCTTGCATTTCACAAATATGTTTGAAATGTCACATTTCCCAGTGGAAACCAAATCAGCCAACATCTTGATATGGAAACTGACCTAAATAAAGACCTAAAACATGGCTGAGATCACAGTCCTTTGGAGCTGAAGCACAAACCATAGATTTGCTGTTTTTCCTCTCTATAAACATTAACCACTCTTTCTGGCTTTTAGCTTTAACTTACTCATCATGGTTATAGCTGGAAAGTTACTGACTGATGCCTTTTCCCATTCCTTGGCTTATCAGTCATATCAGATCTCAAAAGATGGTAGTGCTCAAAGGGCAGGCAGTTATGAATATTCACACTTTGGGAAGGACCCCTCTGGGACAGCTGAGCTCTACTGTGAGATCCTTGAGGGGAGAAACTATTTTTTTGCCTTTCTTTGTACCCCGGTGCCTAGCCTAGTGAGTGGCACATAGTAGGCTCTTAATAAATTCTTGTTCACTGACTGACTGACTGACTGACTGACTGACTGGATGGCATTTCTATAGTCGCATAAGGTTTCCAAAGGACTTTACATACAATCTTGTGAGGTAGATAAAGGCGGAGACCGACACTTGGGCACATGCCAGAGACCATGCAGCTGATATGTTTCAAAGCCAGGGCTCTCCAGATTTTAAGTCTCTTCACCAAACTTCATCTGTGTCAGCTCTGAAGGGCTTCACTCTCTTTATAGGAAAGCCCCCCATTCCCCCAACTAGGACCAGGGTTGACACCAAGAAGTTTACTCTGTGACCTTTTTAAGAGCATCAAGAGGCAGGATGTTGAGGGATCAGGCCATTCCCACCCCCTCCTGTGTTGATGAGTTTGTTTTCCTTAAGTTCCAGTTCCCTATTCTGGTCCTATAAAGGGGGCAGTGCTGCGGTTTGGAGTAGAAGGAACGGAAACCATCTATTCATCTGGAAAATAAACCTCAGATTATGCAATGAAATTGGCCAGGAACTGTCTTCCCTCTTACGCTTTTTCATTTTTTGCCTTCATGAAAATGTTTTATGGATGAATGTGACCCAAGAGCGGACGCTGGCTAATTGCTTGGCAGTTTTATCCCTTGTGGAATTGAGGGGAGGGGGAGGGATCGCCCTTAATTGGGCCCCTCCCTCTCCTCCTCCTATTCTAAACACCCCTAATGTGAAGCAATCTCTTTCCTGTCAACAGCAGGAACCATCACTGAGGTTGCTTTGGTTTTAGAGAAGAAACATGGGGGCCTTGAAAAATAAAACCACAAAGGCTACAGCTGTCCAGTCTGTGGTCTCTGTCACTAAGGATAAATACCACTCATCGAGCTGAAGGGTTCTGACTTTGCAGATGGCAAAGAGAGGAGTTTACTTGGCCATGGGGGCCACAGCCACACCATCCCAATTAGCCCACACCTGTGTTCCCAAGGTCTAAAGGAAACAGATAGTGAGCAGGAACCTGCCTTCTCCCTCCACCTCCACAGGAGAGGGAGTCTAACCCAAGCACAGGCTTGTATTTGCCTCACAGAGAGGATAGCTGAGGCTGAGGAGGGAGGGAGCAGGCATATAGAGCAGTTGCATTCCCACTGTAGGCTGTTGAGACCCTAATCCAGGGCCCTTGGGTCAGGATGGGAGACTCTGGAGTTGTCATGTAAAGGACAGAGAAGATAAAAGACAACAGAGTTGAATAACTCTGAATCCTATCATCTTCTTGGCGGTTTTTAACTGTCATTCCCATTAGACTGTAAACTCCATAAGGGGAGGGACAGAGCCTTAGATCTCTGTATCCCTAACAACCCTTCATCTGGGCTCACTTAAATCTTACTTAGTGACCCACTGATTTGCAGCAGCTAGATGCTTGTGGTTTCTTAACTTAGGGATTTTGAGGAGCTAGTGTGACTGTGGCTGGTTTGGTGTAAGACCAGGGGCGTGGGGAGAAGGGATGGTATTGGTAAATAATAGGGTAGGATCCAGATTTTGTGGACTGACACCAATTAATTAACATAGTAGATTGTCTCAGAATGCTGGAAAGGACCTGAGAGGTCCCCTAGGACCATCCCTTTGGGTTGAAATTTGGGAAAGGGAGAAAGGATTTTCCCAAGACCACATAGTGGTGTAGTAGCTCTCTCTCTCTCTACAAGAGTGATCAAAGCAACCCTCTCTCTTTAGTGGGACAATGTGACCATATTGGTGCATCAAGGCAGCAAGAGGTAGCTGATACCCAGTGCTAGGAGACAGAGAACCAAGGTCCAATTCCTGGCCAAGCTCCGGCACCCAAATCCCTTGCAATCCGCATCTTGCTTTTCTTCTTTGAAAAAGGAGGATGACTCCTGCCTGCTCCTTTTCCCATTTCCAGTGGAGGTGGACTATGGGTCAGAAAAGTGTCCCACTGTGATTCCTCACGGCTCCCTGGAGGAGATGGTGCCAGAGATACTCACGCCTGTTGGAGGCTGCCTGCTGCTGCTTGTAGACCAAGAGGAGGATCAGAGGCAGACAGAGGATGCCCACAATGCAGGCTCCAGTGGCCAAGGCTGCCGCCGTGATATCTAAAAGGAGAAGAGAGACATCGAAGATGAGTCTGTCAGGCTGGGGCAGGGGTAAGGGTGTGAGACACAAGAGTTCTGCAAATCTGCCTTTCACTTCCTATGGAGAGCTGAGGTCCGGAGAGGCCCGTCCAAAGATGCACAGCAATGGTGGACGTGGAGCTCATGGATGGCACCCCTTGGGGACCTTTCTCTCTCTGTGAGGGATCATGACTTTGCAACCTCAGGGACTAGGGAATCTACTTTATGTAGAGGTAGGCACATAGTTCCCTCTTCAGTGCCCACAGTGCACATGTCTAGCTGTCTGAGAGTTTGCACACAAGAGGCCATATAGCTTCAGGTCTGACCCTTCCAGTATCTTTTTTTTTTTTTGCCTTTTGGAGGGCAATTGGGGTTAAGTAACTTGCCCAAGGTTACACGGCTAGCTTTTTGTGTGTGGGTGTTAAGTGTCTGAGGTCAGAACAGAACTCAGGTCCTCCTGAGGCCAGAACCGAACTTGGGTCCTCCTGACTCCAGGGCCGGCGCTTTGCTCACTGTGCCACCTAGCCGCCCTACCCTTCCAGTATCTTTATACCCTTTTCCCCTCCACAGACTCTGCAATCCAGTGACACTGGCTGCCTTGCTGCTCCTCAGAAGTGACAGTCCATCTTCCAACTGTGGGCATTTTCACTGCTTGTCTCCCTGTGTCTGGAATCCCACCCCCCATTCCCATCTCCTGGCTACACTGGCTTTGTTCAAGTATCAGACAAAACCCAGCCTTCTACGAAAAACCTTTCCTGACCCTCCTTAATGCTAGCACCCTCCTTTTGTGAATTAGCTCAAGTTTATCCTGTATGTATCACATTTGTGCAAAGTGGTTGGGGCAGCTCAGTGGTGAAGTGGATAGAGCACCACGGATTCAGGAAGACCTAAACTCCAATCCTACCTCAGACACTTACTAGCTTTGTGACCCTGGGCAAGTCACTTTACCCTGTTTGACTCAGTTTCCTTCATCTGTAAACTAAACTAGAAAAGAAAATGAGAAACCACTTCATCATCTTTGCCAAGAAAACCCCAAATAGCATTACAGAGTCAAACATGACTGAAACAGCTGAACAACAAAGTTGTCAATATATTGTCTTCCACATCAGACTGTGAGGTCCTTGCAAACAGGCAAGGGTTGTTTTTTTTTTTTACCTTTTTTTGTTTCCCTAAGCCTTAGAACAGTGCCTGGCACATAGTAAGAGCTTAATAATTGCTTGCTGCCGTAAAGTTCCAGCTGGGTTACTTACAACCTGTGAGACCTTGGGCAGTCACTTAACCCCCATGGACATGTGCTGGTAAACACTTGAGTATAGAGGCATTAGAAAAAGATTATGGTTTAATTTCCATTGTCATCATTTTCCCCATTCCTTCTTAAGTCTAAACAATCAACAACAAACAACAACAACAAAATCAAGCCAAGATCTGTAGTCTGATGATTGCTGAGGCTCACCCTGAAAATTTTAAAATTGACTCGATCTCCAAGACAACCTCCATCCATAGCCCTCAGTTTCCTCATCTGTAAAACACAGAAGTTGGGGTTTCTAACGTCTAAAATCTCTTCTGGTTCTTATGATGTATCATAGCTAGACCGTGCCTCCGAGGAAGTAAGAAATCTGAGTACTCAAACTTAAGATAACCACTGATCTACCTGCTGTGACTTTGATCTCTGTGGATATGTTCATTTACCAGGAAGGATAGACCTGGCTTCCTACAAGGACTCAAACCAAACCACACAAGTTTCTAGAACAGCCCCAGCTCTCCTACCCAGAGACCCCCTCCCTCAGTGGGCACTGAGCCTCTGAAAGGCCTGCACCTGGATTCCCCTCCACTCTTCTCTTGGCACTCATGGTAGCCTGTATGGGGGTGGGTGGGGAGGGGGAGGGGAAACATCTCAGCCGAAAAACCAGGAACCAAAACACAAGCAAGGGAAACGTGTTGAGACAACATGCTCTCCTTCCAGTCTGTGAGATCTTAGCTAATTTTAACACCCCCGACATGTTGATTCCAAAAGCTGGCAGTTAGCACATGTCCCCTCCTAACCACAACCAGCTACAATTCAATTGCCTCCTCAGCCTCTGTCCATGCCCTGGGCAGCATCTGAGCCTGGCCTCTAATGACACCAGAAATAGACAGAAACAGAGAATCTCAGGGTCTACTTGACCCGAGATTCAGAGTTGGAAGACATGGGACTCTAGAGGCATTAAGTCCAACCCTCCCATTTTACAGATAAGGAAACTGAGGTCACATGGTTAACATAGGTCTGAGGCAGGATTGAATCCAGGACTTCCTGACTCTAAATCCATTGCCCTATCCCCTACACCACTCTGCCTGGGAATAACCTCAGCTGTCATCCAGTCTGACCCCCACCCAAGAAAAGAATTGATACAGAATCAGCATTTCAACTCAACAGAATTTCAGCATAGCTACTGTTGCCAAACCAATGATCAAACAGAAGTGTAGAATGATCCACTTAAAAGCTTACTTTTCATGTATTTTATTTTTCTTAGCACTTTTATTTAAAGTTTTGCATTCCAAATTCTAACCTTTCCTCCCTGCCTCCCCTTACTCCTCCCCAAGACAGTAAGCAATCCGATACAGACTATACATTCGCAATCATGTAAAACATTTCCTATTATTCATGTATTTAAAAATACTCATCACATAAAGAGTGTCCCCTTGTGACCTTAGGAAAGGCATTTACTCTATCTGCATAGTTTCCTCATCTATAAAACAGGACCTCAGTTTCCTCATCTGTAAAATGGAACTGAGCTAGACAACCTCCAAGATCCTTTCCAGCTTTAAATCTGTGGACCTGTGACATGTTGATTGCGAAACATTTTTCGTCTTATTTACTAAAGCATGTCCTTTAGGAACCTCCACTAGAGAATCCTTTGCTTTTGTTAATTACAGAACACTGTTGAAAGTGAAAATATTCTGCAATTCTGACATTTCATTTCACCAGCTCCAACTTGGTTTTCTCTCCTTGATCTGCACATTGAGGAAGTTGGATTGTGAGTCTTAGACTAGGCACAGTACTGGAGGGAGGTGCAGAGAGGGAGGGAGGTGGCTGCTATCTGCATCCCTCTAATCAGGTGGTTTCTCGGTGATTTTAAAAGGAGGAATAATAGCCAAACATGTTCTTCTTTAATGAGTATCCAAGAGATTTTCGCTCTGTACCAAGAGCCACCTTTATTCTCCTTCCAAAATGAGTCAGTTTTAGCTCATCCTGAGGAGATGATCCCAGTGGGGGGTGAAGAGGGGAGGAGCCAGTGAGGAGGAAGGCGGCAGCTGCCCACTCCAGGATCAAGGAGGTGTGCCAGACCATTAAAACTGCAGGGCTTTGTGGGAAGGACTGGACCATAGGTAACTGGCTCCTTGCTCTAAGGACATACCAGGAGCCCCAACTCTGCAGGAGGGGAGAAAGGAGAGGAAGCCTAGCAGGACAAGGAGGCTGAGGGATGCTAAATTCCCTAGGGCAGGAGTTCTTAACCTTCTTTGCCATGGACCCCCTTGAGCAGTCTGGTAATGATGGGGTGCTCAGGCCCCAGCCCTAAGATCATATCTCTGGAAGCCTCTCAAAGCATGTGGACTCCTTCTCAAAATCATGTTTTTAAAGACATAAATGCATAGGATTACAAAGGAAATCAATTCTATAGAAACATAGTTATCAGAATATTTTGTAAACATCTTGTTCTTGCTTTCTCAGTGGGTAAGGGTCGGGGGAAGGGAATTCAGAACTTAAATTAACTGCAGAAATTAAATTTTAGAAAAACAGCAAGTTCCCCCAACCCCTCCCTCTAAGAGAGGCACTTTGGAAAGTGTAGATAACCCAAAACAACTCCATCCTCCAAAAGATTTTTCTACCCTGTGGGTGTGGCAGCCTGCACCCCACCCCTTTTGGTGATTTTGAAATAATCCTTCTGCAACACAGAGACAGTTTCAAAAGTATTTCCTCCTATGAGGAAAACCAGAAGAGAGGCTGTTGACAAGGATGGGTCTCCCCTCTCCCAATCTAAGTGGCTCTTCATTGCCTTGGGCACGTCTCCATCCCAGGCAAATGAGGGACCCTGGAGTAATTAATAGATGGGAGACAATGACAGTAACAATAATCACTCACATTTTGGGTTGGCATAACAACATCTCATTTGACCTTCAGAAAGTGTATGTAACCCTGGAGGGTCACAGAATTGTACATCATTCATTTAGAGATGGGACTTTGGAGGCCATCTAGTCTAACCCCAGCTCTGTTTTACTGATGAGGAAATATGTGACAGAACTGGGAGCTGATCCCAAGCAGTCAACTCCAAGGTCCTCTCCCCTGTACCATGCTGACAGATGCTACCATTATCTCCATTTTACAGATGAGGAACTGGTTAAGTGACTTGTCCAAGGTCACACAACTAGTGAGTCATCTGAGGTGGGATTAGAACCTAGGGCTATGCCACACTGAAGATGATGACCCCCTGTTGTCTAACTTTCCTTAAGGTGATTTGGGCTTGAAATTCATACACCAGAAAAAAGATAAAGAAGTTTCAAATTTCTCATTGTGCAAGCAGGATTGTCAATAGAACAGATTACCAGGCATGGTTGCAGAAGCTCCCTGGAGAATTTAGTGAACACATAAAGAAGTAAGTCAAGGGTCTCACGCTCATTCTTCTGGAGGAGATGCTGCTGACCAAGGACTGGGGTCATGAGTGTGTTACTATGACCTCCGTCAGGGTGCCCTTGGGAGCAGGTATTGCCATGTTGGTTTGGGGCCAGGCTGACAACAACCAGTCAGATCTTGTCTTAAAGATTATGAAACAGTCTAGCTGCAGTCCTGCCTGGATGCAGGGGGATGGATAAATTGGTCCACAAAACCAGCTCAGCAGTAATAAGCCCTTGTCCCCCTGCCTTTCTGGCAGCTAGCTCTTCACAGAGGACCCCACTAATCCTTTCTTTGTCCCGGCGAGGGAAGGAGACAGATAAAAGCATTCCCATTTCTCAGACAGGTAAATTACCACACATGAAGAGGAAATGAGTTGGCCAACACTGCACACCAAACCCAACCACAAAACCAAACTTGTACCGTTGTTTTGTTTATTTGTTTGAGGATTCTTGCTGATGATAAGAGAATCCAAGTAACTGGCAACAAAGCTGAGGCATTCGGGCAGTACAATGGATAAGCTTCTGGACCTGGATTCAGGAAGACCTAATTCAAAGACTAGCTCAGACACTTACTATCCATGTGGCCCTGGGCACATGGATTAACTTCCCTGTGCCTCTGTCTCCTCTTCTGTAACGTGGGGATAATAAGAACACCTGCCTCTCAAGATTGTTGAGAGGTTAAAAAGAGAAAATATTGGTAAAGCATTTTGCAAACCTTAAAGTGCTATATGTGTTTATTATTTATTACTAGTATTATGGAATCTCTGCGGTTGACATGAGTCCCCAGAAAAAACTGAGAGGGACCTTCAGAGGTCATCTAATCCTATCCCTGGGCACAAATCAGGCATTGCCTGAACACCTTCTGACGTGTGTCTTCATGGCCTTGCACAGAAAGGGAAAGGCAAGGCTAGTTACCAGTTGAAAATGTCTCAGAGGGGCAAAAAATGTAGGAGATTTAAGTCCACATGTAACCGAGAAGGACATTTTCCATCAAAGAAGGGCTGAAGTTTTGCCGAGAAAGGATGACCACCCTGGTCAAATTCCTCTAATGCACCTCTCTATGCTGGCCAGTTAATCTGATACTGTAGTGATAAAAATATTGTAAACTTCCTGAGTAAGCTCGCTTCTGAGGGAGGGTCAGTAAGAACCACCCATACACTCGCTCCCTTTCTGTTTCTTTCTAGTTTTTCTAGTCCCTTCCCTTTTGGGATCACTCAGTACCATCCCCAAGGCCGTCCCAACTAGACAGCTAACTTTTAGATAATCAGGGTGTGTGTTCTAATGGAAAGAATATTTTGAGTTCTGTGATCTGGCTTCTAGGCCCAGCCCAGACACTAATGAGCTCTATGACCTTGGACAATTTCCTGATTTCCTTATCCATTAGCTAAGCAGTTTGGGCTGGATAAAATGTAAGGCTCCTGCCTTACATTCTATAAGGCCCCAAGAGGAGGAGAATGGAAAAGGGAGGATTAGAAGCGAGTCTATAGCAGGGGAAGTGGCCAGTGATAGACTCATGAAAACTGTGACTAAACATAGGAGGTATAACGGTCACAGAAATGATTATCTCAGAGGAAAGAGGTTGGGCCAGCATGGCCCTCCTACCCCACACAGGCAGGCTAATTCAGAGTACTGAACAGTCCTCTACTCATTGGTAAAGAGACTCTAGGAGCCTCAATTTCCTCAACATTGGGGAGGGAACATTTGAGATGTCCTCTAGGTTCCTTCTTGCTCCAAGATCCCACAATCCTTTAGGGTTCAGAGAGTTCCTACCACTGTGAATAATTTCTCAAATGAGAGAGGTCTGCGAGGCAGAGCTTCAAACTGATGCCTGGTGGGAACAGTAGCAGTGAGCTGGGACATAACCTTTGTCACATGTGGAGATCAGGGACCTTAATTAAGTGAGATATCAGCTTGATTTGAGTCTGGCTCTGGCAATATTTGGTATTCTAGATTGGTTCCAGGTCAGTCCTTCCAGAAAAAGAAATGGCTTCCTTCTATTCACATTACTGGAAAGACAGAGCTGGGAGCACCCTTAGAATGCAGAATGTCCTAATGAGGAGCCTTAGAACACAGAACAGAAATGGAAGAAACCCTAGAACACAGAATATCAGAACTGGGAGGGGCCTTAGAACACAGAATATCAGAGCTGGAAGGAATCTTAAAATATCAGAGCCAGGAAGGACCTTAGAACATAGAATGTCAGAGTTTGGAGGGGCCTTAAAACAGGATGTCTCAACTGGAAGGGATTTTAGAATATAGAATGTTAGAGCTGGAAAGGACCCACAGAACATAGAAAATTAGAATTGAAAAGAGCCTTACTGATAATCTAATTCAAACCTCTCATTTTTCAGATGGGGAAACTGAGGTCACAAGGAGGTAAAAATGAAAATTGATCACATAGTTTTAAAAAATAACTAGTTGATTCAGTCAAAATTTAACATAGAGGGGCAGCCAGGTAGCACAGCAAGTAAGAGCATCGGCTCCAGTGTCGGGATGACCTGGGGATCGAATCCAGGCTCTGCCACTTAGCACCCACACAGAAACACCTGGCCGTGTAATCTTGAGCAAGTTACTTAACCCTGATTGCTTAAAAAAAAATTTAACATAGAGATTCTGTTTGGGGTTTAGCCAGTAAGCATATTTTAGTTCATTGCTGGGTTTATGGTGAGGAAGATGGAAATCTTAGGGTCTTTTGGTGTCCAGACTATAGAGAAGAGGAAGGATCATTGGATTTCCCCTCTTGTTTACTAGAAACTAGACTCTACACTTCAGGCATGTAGGCACCCCATCTGACTCCCCACTTCCAAATGGCCTGGGTCTTTAGAAGTCTGTCTCCTTCCCTAACCTTCATCCCCAACAGTGAACATCTCCCTGTGAGAACACTGTACCCTGAGACAACATATCCCCCAGATATGAAAAGAGAACCCTAAGGTCTCCTCTACTGCCCCCTTTTATGCCCCAAGCTTGAATTCCTGGAATGGGAAGGCAACCATAGAACCCCCAAGGCCAAGAAGGCCTGAATTCCTTCCCCATCCCCCTGCTGAAGCAGGCAGTCTTAGGTGTGGAAGTCCAAAATGAAGGACACCTCCGAGAAGTTGTCTGAGCCTGAGAAGTTGTCTGAGCCTTCCTCATTCCCATCCCCCAAGCAGCTGTACTCCATGCCTGGAGCTCTGTCTGTCTTCATCTCTGCCTCAAGGTTGCCCTGGTTTCCTTCAAGTCTCAGTTAAAACCCTGTGTATAAGAAGCCTTTCCCAGTCCCCCTAAATGCTGGTGCCTTTCCTCCAATTACTTCCAAATTCTCCTGTATTTGTCTTGCTTGTACATCGTTATTTGAATAGTTTCCCCATTAAAATGTGAGCTCCCTGAAGGTAGAAACTGCTTTTGTCTCTTTGTTCCCACTGCTTAGTACCATACCTGGCAAACTGTAGGTGCTTAATAAGTGTCTGTAAACTAGGTGCTGAGTGGCTATAAAGTGCCCACCTGTAGACATGAAATTCATTGAAAACTGTCTGGGCTGGCCCTGACCCTTCTGCTCCAGAGCTAAATAAAGCAGCTTCATAGTGGGATAATGGGATTTAAAAGCCCAGGACAATGACAAGGAGATCCTTGTGGGGATGTCTCCACTGGCATCCCGGCTCCCTGTCAGGGAGGTCTATGGGGAGTCTTCCCAGAGGAGGCCAGGTAGATTCCATAGGGCTAGATGGCCAGACAGGTCTGACCACTACTGCTCCTCAACCTTGTTTTTAAATGCAGAATCTGACAAGTTACTTCAGCAGACCAGAGGCCTAACCCTTGTCTTCTCCCTGAACTATTGTTCCATTTCACAGAATTTGATCTTTCCTGATCTTGAATTTGGGCCCTGGAGGCAGTCCGGGTAGAACTGATGGAGTCTAACTTTCTTGCTTTTAGAAGTGTGGAAAACGGAAGCCAGTGTCTTGTCTTTTCTATAGTGAGCTGATCCTTTTCCCTTTCCACTGATTCCCTCCAGGAGACATAGCCTTGGGGAGGCCAAGCATCACCCTCCCACCCCCGTGGAAAGCCACCAACCATAATTAGGGCAGAGAGGGCAATAGGATTAGGGTGGGTGGAGATGAATCACCTCCCCTTTCATGGTCCCTACATCCCCTAAGACTTGTATATGACAGTTGATCTTGGGGCAAGGGGTGGACAGCTCCAGCCCTGGTTGCCCAAGAGTAGCTACCATTAATACCCTCGGGTCAGATGAAGAGGGAAGTGACCAGGAAAGGGAAGAAGTTACTGTCTCTAAACAGAAAAGCTACTGGAACCCTCTAGAATGGGATGCCAGTGGCTAGGCCCTCAGGGCCCCTTCCCTCTTCTTCCCTGAGGTTCTCCCCAATAATCTATTTTCTTGGGAAGTAGATGGGCAGCCATTTAGTGTCCAGGCTAAGGGTGAGAGCTCAGAAGGAGGGGCAGGTGACTCAGGCAGAGTTCAGGATTGGGGCAGGGCTCAGAGACAGGTGACATAAAGTATAACAGTCCACACAGATTTAGCATCAGTGAAGGTTATAGATCCTCAAGGTGTATGAATTACAAAATAACTTACATAGGTTATAGAATCGGAAGAGACCCTAGAGGTCATCCAGTAGGACCCCCTCAGTGTCCAGATAAGGAAACTGAGGCCCAGAGAATGCAAGCGACTTGCCCAGGATGACCAGGTTGTTAGGATTGGAACCCAAAGCCCTCATCTCCACGTCCAAGGTTCTTTCCACCATGCTACGGTTCTTCACATCTGACATTTTTATTCTTGTTGCGCTTCAACCAAGTCATGGAGATCACAGATTCAGAGCTGGAAAGGGCTTTAAAAGTCATCTACTCAGGGGAGGCTAGGTGGCACACTGGCCCTGGAGTCAGGAGGACCTGAGTTCAAATCCGACCTCAGACACTTAACACTTACTAGCTGTGTGACCTTGGGCAAGTCACTTAACCCCAGTTACCTCTCCAAAAGCCAAAAAAAAAAAAAGTCATCTATTCCACGCATTATCTCCTTTTTCTCTCACAACAAGCCTGTGAGGCAAATGTGATTATTAGCCCCATTTTACAGATAAGGAAACAGACTCAGCGCCTAGAGCCTTATAGCTAAACAGTGTCAGAGGCAGGACTCCAATCCTGGTTCTCCTAATGCCGGTTCTAACATTCAGTCTTCTATGATACACTAACTACAGGGTCTAAATTCAAGTGTGGAGAAGGGACAGAGTTCTGTGAAGTGCAATCATAGGCCTTCAACTCAAGGAGAAGGCCAGGATCAGACACATGATCTACTGGGCTAACTGGTAGGTTTGGTATTGTTTAAAAAGAGGGGGTGGAGGGCAGACCTGTCTAGACACCTAGCATAGTGGGAACCATCCTGTTCTCTTCTGGGAAGGAACCCCACAATCCTCCTAGAGCTGTTCTTTGTCAAGAACTGGGGAGCCTAGGGGGCATTCCCACGGGGAGCCTCCTTCCTTCTGACTTGGACCTCCTGTGGCCTGATTGCGGCCTGTGGCTCTAAGGGGCTCTCCTGCTAAAGAGCCTCTCACCAGGCTTCCAGGCCTGCCCAGTCTGATCCTATGCCCTAGTTCACTCCCTCCCTATCACTCCAAAGGAGGTAGAGACCCCTGGCTTACAGGACACACACACACACACACACACACACACACACACACACACACACCAGCATTGATGCTGAGCAAATTGGCTTCTGTTGGTTTTGGCCCGAAGGGATCAACAACATTCAAGGACATACTTAAGGGAAAAGGAGAGAGAGAGAGAGAGAGAGAGAGAGAGAGAGAGAGAGAGAGA
>NW_027187353.1:1392086-1449360 GCF_028583685.1 Petaurus breviceps papuanus | reverse complement strand
GTCCATGCTAATGGGACATGCCAAGGCCTTTGCATTAATACACTCAAGGTCAGGAGAGGAGAGGAGAGGAGAGGAGAGGAGAGGACTCTTACTTTCACTTTCCTGGGTGGAGGCTGGGTGCATTGTGCATTTGGAGAGTGGAGCTTGGCCTACAGAGGGAAAGAGAAAACAAATGAGGTGAAAACCCCCTTCCTGTCCCTACTGTTAGGTGAGAAGCCTGCTGAGGCATTGACCATACACTCTCACAGATCCTCACACTCATGCCTTCATGGCATTAAATGCATGCACATGCTAACACAAACACACAGCAGCATCTTGAGTGGTCAGTCCATGCTAATGGGACATGCCAAGGCCTTTGCATTAATACACTCAATCTCACCCATCATAGGAACAAATATAATGTTGTATACTTCCCTATTTAATGACATTGTCCCATAGTTATATGTCCCCAGTGTGTGCATGTATGTGTGTATGTGTGTATAAGTGTGTGTCACACACACACACAGAGAGCTTGGGTTCAGATCCCAGCTTTGCCCCTTATAACTGACTTGAATTTAGCAGGGCAGTTCACCCATCAAGACCTCAGCTTCCACACTATATAACATGAGTGGATGAGATTATCTAGAAAGCCACTTCCCATTCAGAAGCTGACAAGTGACACTCCCGCTCCCATAGTCGCACAATCACACGCTTACTTTCCTCCCCACTTCCCCAGGGGCAAACATATGCCAGGCTGGCACCTGTACACAAGGGCTCACCTTTCTGCACCTGGAGCTCCACAAGACCATGGACTGTCTGCTGAGAGTGATGATGGTTAAATTCCACCACCACACAGCAGTAGATGCCGCTGTCCTGCAAAGTCAGGTTGAGCAGGGTGATGGAGAAGTTCCCATGGTGGTCAGAGCTCAATTCTACCCCATGGTGCAGAGCGGGGTCCTTGTGCCCAGCAAGATTCTGGCTGCTGTTGGTGGTGTGATGCCCGCTGTGGTGTGGATGCAGCTCTCGGTCTGTAACATTGCGGATGGGCCTCCTCTCTGAGCAGCTCTGGTTCTCTTGGTGGCCCATGAACCATGTCTTATAGAGTGAGTCATGTCGGTCTATGAGTGGACCCAAGACCTTGCAGGTCAGGCTGACGTTCTGCCCTTCAGGACAGACATAGAGGGAATATGGAGTAGTGAGCTTGAGGGCTACCACGTGACCTGCGTGAAGAGATGAAACCCAGTTACCCCTGCCTAAGTACCCACATAGGTCAGTCAACACACATTTGTGAAGCATTTACTTTGTTCTAAGCAGTGGCAAGCCCAAACCCAGAGCCCAGTCCCAACACAGGGTTAGGCTGGTCCCCATCCTGTAGAAAAGTATCTGTGTGCCAGAGGTCAGACTACATCCCCAGAGAAGCACCCCAGCTCTGTGGATCTCCATCCTGTGTTAGCTGGTCACGACAATAAACATTGTCACTGATACATTCATCCATGACACAGATGCCTGTAGAGCTGGGCTTTAAGTAAACTTCCAAGTGCTATGGAATTAAAAGGACACACATTAAAAGGACAGATATTGGGGCGGCCAGGTAGCACAGCGAGTAAGAGCACCGGCTCCAGTGTTGAGAAGACCTGAGGATCGAATCCCAGAAACACCTGGCCGTGTAACCTTGAGCAAGTTACTTAATCCCAATTGCTTAGGGGAAGCCAAGTGGCTCATCGAGTAAGAGCACCAGCTCCAGTGTCGGGATGACCTGGGGATCGAATCTGGGCTTCGACACTTAGCACCATACCCAGAAATAACTGGCTGTGTAACCTTGAGCAAGTTATTTAACCCCAATTGCTCATAAAAAAAAGGACAGATGTCTGTCAATCAGTCAACAAGCATTTAGTAAGCACTTTCTCAGTTCTGGGGATATGGAGAAAGGTAAAAACAGGGCCCCTACCCTCAAGAAGCTTACATTCTAATAGGGGAGACTATGTACAATAGCAACAACAAATGTTCATATAGGATACATGCAGCATAAGTGGAATTTCTGAGGGAAGACACTTGGGTGGTAAGGAATATGGGAGGGAGAGAGGGGAACTGGAAAAGGCATCTTGCAGAATGTGGGGTTTGACCCAAGTCTCAAAGGAAGCCAGGGAAGCCAAGAGGTGAAGCACGGCAGACATGGGCAACAGTCAGTGCAAAGTCAGGAAGTGGAGTGTTGTGTTTGAACAACAGTGAGAAGACCAGTGTTGCTGAATTGAAGAGGATATATTGGGGGATAAAGTATAAGAAAATTGGAAGAGTTAGGGGATGCAAGTCACAGAGGAGAGGTCCAGGGTGGTAGCAACCACCTTAGAGATCTTGCAGGTAAGGGAATCTGATTTCTTATATTTGGTTCTAGAGCTAAAAGGGATCCACCAGAGATTATTTAGTAGGGAGATGACAGACACAGGTCTGTCCTCTCTGAAGATCCCTCTGGCGCCTGATTGGAGGATGAATGCAAGTGACTGAAAATGGGCTTTTAAGTGTGATTAGTACCTAAGCAAAGGAGGAGGAGGAGGACCTTCCAGGAAGCTCAGGCAGAACATTCTGAGTTAAAAAGCAAAAAGGACATTCACAGGACTTCCACCAGAGTCCTCCTCTGACACTCACCAGGGCATACAGATGACCTTGGGTTCTTGAAGACTATACCTGCAAGGTGTAAACACCAACTGGTGCTCCAAATTACCACAGTTTTAAGCAGTTTTAAGGCTCCATGATGGTCTATGAGTCTGCTATCTGAAGACCAGGCTGTTTACTTGTTAACAAAATTGCTAGTGCTCAGCTTTCATTTTCACATAACCTTAATTTCCCCATATATCTTTCTTCTCTCCCCTCCCCAGTCCTTACAAAGACAGAAAGAAAAAGCTTCTCAGTGAAACTAGCCAATACATCTACTCAGTGTTCCACACCCAGAGACCCCCTGGGCAACCTCTGCAGAGAAGAGAGGGAGGGCCCAAGGTAAGTTTAGAGAGGGCTCTCCATTGCAGGTGGGGGTTTCAGCCACAGCAGTTCTCAAAGATGGACTGTTGAGTTACAGGAGGGTGTGCTCACTCCCAAAGAATGATGGGCACTAGAAGAGCTATGGAAGCATATTCAGGGAACTGTAGATAAGATGACATCTTCTGCAGCCACCCCACTGCCGACATCAGGACCATACTTTACAAAGCTGAGTTAAATCTGGGGTTCTTAATGTGGGATCCACAGTTAGATTTCAGGGGGTCTGTCAACTCAGATGGGAAAATATCACATGTTTATTTTCACTAACTTGTAACAGAAATTTGGCATTCCCTTCAATCATGAATTTAAAAAAAAAACATTTATGAGAAGGGGTCCAGAAGCTTCACCAGACATTGCCAGGGGGATCCATGATCCAAAAAAAGGTTAAAAAACACCTGAGTTTGCATTCTTCTAATCAAACAAACTTGGAGAAAGAGAACAATCCTCACAAAATTTCTCTTGGGGAGGTAAGCTGAGGCAGAGCAAAGCTCTGACCATTGATCAGAATTGAGAGCAAAGCTGACCACTGACCAATACAGCCCCAGCTAGGCCAGATGAACAACCCTGTGGGTTGTTCACACACGCACACACATACATATATACGCACATGCACATACATATACATGCCCACACACATAACACACATGCACACACACTCTCATACACACATACACACACACACCACCCAAGCTCTTGGAGTAAGCAGCTTGTACATCCTCTCAGTCCACCCCACCCTCCTCCCAAGCCTGGGACTAAAGCCTTTGTAGGGGGCACTTGCTACATTCAGCAATGGCCCATTCACCATCCCTGAATGAAAGAAAACTCAGGAAAAGACTGGTTCCTCCCAAGAGAAATTGAAAGCAGAGGCTGTTCCTAAGCCGAATAATCTCCCTGCACAGCTGCCAAGGCTAACTGCTGAACAGGCAGGGTGGGAAGGTCAGCCAGTGGACTTCTCCATTATAGCAAGACAGAGGGAACACCAGCACCCTGTGTCCACTGGCCTCTTATGAACTCAGCAGAGACCTTTAAGGAGGCAGCTGGGCCAGAGTGGACTGAGCCTTTGGCAGCAGGCTTGCATCCCAGCTCTGCTCCTTGCTAGGTGCACGACTTTGTCCCTGTGAGCCTCAGTGCCCTCAGCTGTAAGAAAGGGAATGCTAAGTAACACTATGCTGTGCACATCCTAAGGCCTCTGGAAGGATTGAGTGAGTGCCATATTTTTATTTCCTTTGGATATGTCCTAGACTCACAGGTCTAGAAGGGCTTCCAACAAGTCAATATACTAGCCTTTTTCCAGTGCCCACTAGGTACAGGGCCCTGGGTGGTCAAGACTCTCTCTTATTCTCCAGGATACCCAGACTTCACTCTTCCTTTTATTAGCTGTGACCTTGAACAAGTCACTTGGTCTAAACCTCACATTCCAATCTAGAAAATGGGAAGAATATCCATACCACCCCTCCCAAGGCTATTGTGAGGCCGCCATTTTGTAAATCTCAAAGTACTCTAGTAATAACACATCAAATAACCCTTTAGGATTTTCAAAGGGCTTCCCTCTTCCAAAGATACTTCCCAAGTGTCCCTTAAGGGAGATAAGTCAGGCATTAACATTCCTGTGTTACAGATAGGGAAACTGAGTCTCAGGGAGTGAGAGCCACTTGCAGGGGACCCCACAGCCAGTTAGGTGTTACGGCCAAGATTCAAAGTGGGGCCTCCTCACTCTAGGTCTAGCTCAATGTCAAACAGATATTGTTTTTCATGCCAAGAGAGGCAAGGAGAAGTGGAAGAAGCTGGGGGGCATCTGAGCAAGATTTCTTTCAGATGGAGGTGGGAGGGGGGCCACCATGGGCAGGCTTATTTTGATACTTCCCACCTCCCCTTTCTCTCCCCTGCCAGGGTTCAGTGCCATGTTTGGACCTCAGGTAGCAAGGTCCCCACTGGACAGAATTAACCCTCTGCCCAACTATGTCAAAATGCTTGCTCCCTCCAAGGCCCTGCCTCCAGCTACTTCTGGAACCTAGACTCCCCAACCAGTAGGTTGGGTTCCACTAAGAAACCTGACTCCCTTCCCTGGAAGATCTCTAAGGCAGCTGCCACCTCCCTAGGCCTCTTCTCTGTGGTTTTCTGAGCTTCCAGGGTGCCCACTATGAAGAGAAGCCTGGACAAGGCACTATTTGGGCAACAGTCTTTGTCATCTACCACAAGAGCCAGCCTTGGCTCTTTCCCCCATTAGCTTCAGCCTAGGCTAGTTGTTGAGTGGGAGAGGCAAGGAATGAACATAGATAGTAAGGTTCTCTCTCCTATCTCAGTGAGAGTATTTGGGGCAATGCCCCGCCATCCCCTCCACATACCCCTCACTCTCTGATCTCAAGGCTCTGAACAGTCAAAAGTAGCTTATTTAATTAAATTCTATGAAGTAAAAATAGTTTAGGAATCTGAAGGGACTTCAGTGAGGATCTTCTCCAATCCACCCTTCCCCCATGTTATAAGGGAGGCCCAGGCAAGTTCAGCAGTTTACCTGAGGTCTTAGAAGCAAGATAAAGGCGGTGCTGGGATGGAATCCAGGGTCTTCCCCTTCCTAGCTCCCTTCTCTACCTACAGCTTACATTTGCCCAGTTATCGCTTACAACCTAATTCAAACTTTCAGCTTTGCACCTTACATTAATGATCCTTGTGACAAGCTTGTTCTGGCAGGTGGTGTGAGTGTTATTACCCCATTTACAGAGGCATAAACTGATACTCAAGTTGATGATGATGGTGATAGCTAGCATTTTTATAGCATCTATACAAAGGCATCATGTTAAGCACTTCCCAAATACCACATTTGATCACCTCAACAACTGTGGAAGGGAGACATTATGATTATCTCCATTTTACCATTGAGAAAACTGAGGCAAACAGAGGTTAAACTAATTGCCCCAAGAAAGGCATCTAATCCAGATCTCCCCTTTTTACAGATGAGTAAACTAAGGCCCAGAGAGATGAAATTGTTTTCTCTAGCCCTAAGGAGACTTTCCAGAGACAAATTCATTTGTAACTGAATTGAAGAGACCTTGTGTTGTCTGGGACATTAGCTGGTATTGCCATCTGATTGACTCATTAGAACCTACTGTGACCAAAGAGAAGATCTGTACCTGAAGGCAGAGAGATACAGGACTAAGTTTTGGTGAAGGGAGGGGGAGGGAAAAGCCTGGAGCCTCATAGAAGTTCCAGAGGGGTCAGAGGAAGGGATGGACCCAAGTAATTGAGGAATAGCATAGGGACCCTGTGTACCTGTGGGAGGGGGCCCCTAAAGGCCGACCTGAATTCTATGAAGAAACATAAGAAGGGCTTCCATGAAGGCCCCAGGAAGGATCAACCCTTATACCTCTATCCAGACCCCATCTTCACCACTATTACCTCTTAAGGTTTGCCACAAGCCAGCCCCGCCTTCTTCCTGAGCCTGAGCATGCCCCAAGGATGCTTTTGTGGTCAGTGGAGCAGAAACAAGCTGGGGTCAGCCAGGGATCTCTGCTCAAAGGGCTAGAGAAGA
Source organism: Petaurus breviceps papuanus (assembly GCF_028583685.1). Classification (NCBI taxonomy): domain Eukaryota; kingdom Metazoa; phylum Chordata; class Mammalia; order Diprotodontia; family Petauridae; genus Petaurus; species Petaurus breviceps. The sequence continues at coordinate 1,442,825 of NW_027187353.1, read as the reverse complement.
GTTTAGATAGTGGAAGGCGAGCAGAGAAGGTCAGAGGGCAGGAATTCACGCTAAGTGTGCTAGTAATAGGAAGACAGAGGAAAGGCCGCAGGTCATTAAGAGATAATACCTGGGCAAGAGGGATAAATTCTAGAGATAGCCCTTTCCAGGGCCTCTTCCAGCTCTAGACCTTGAGACTGAGACAAAAGAAATCTGTTCAGCTGCCTGTCCCACCCAACTTTTGGACCTGTGCCCACATTTTTCCCTTTCCTCTTCTTCTTCCTCTTCCTTCTCCTCCCCCAAAGTTCCCGAGAAGAACTCAGCCCAGGCACTATTTCTCACCAATATGGTCTCCACCCCCTCCAGACTGTAAGCTCCCTGAAGGCAGGGACTATGTTTGATTTTGTTTTGTTCTTTACCTTTCTTTGTGTCCTCAGCACTTAGCACAGAGCCCTGCATATAATGGACACTTAAATGCTTGTTGACTGAGGGACTGAGCTCTGGAGAGGCTGGGGTGGCTGGGACAGTAGCAGGGAGTTCAGAAAGAAGTGAGGGAAAGGGGCGGCCAGGTGGCTCAGCGAGTAAGAGCACCGGCTCCAGTGTTGGGACGACCTGGAGATCGAATCCCGGGCTCAGACACTCAGCACCACACCCAGAAATAACTGGCCGTGTAACCTTGAGCAAGTTACTTAACCCCGATTGCTTAAAAAAAAAAAAAAAAGTAAGGGAAAGGGTTGACAGAGGATGGAGCTGTAGAAGGAAAGGGATAAAGTAGGCAGAAAATGGTGGAAATAGACTGGAATGAAGGTGTGGGCATAGGTCAGATTAAGGTGCCTGGAGTGGAACTGTGGACAGAACAAATAGGCCGGGATCAAGTATGGACAGGGGACAGAGAGAGAGTGTTGGGATGGGAAAATGATAGGGACAGAGAGATGGAGATGTGGAAGAGGATTGGGAGGGGGTGTTTGTTGGGAAGCTGGGACAGCAGCAGGGGTGATTCAGGCCTAGGTGGCCCCAGATTTTTGCCAGGTCCCTCCAGGCGTCCTCACAATTCTGGGATGATACTACACCTGAATTCAACTGGGTAGATAGGCCTTCTGGCCTGTGTGGGAGCAATGGAAGGGACCTGCCCTGTTTACAGCATTCAAGGCTCAGCAGCCTAATCCCCTGCCTAATAAAGAAGGGCCAACCTGACCAAAAATAATCTAGGGACAAATTTAGAAGAAGAGGCCTATATAATTCAAAACAACAGATAACACAAAAAGCCTTCGAAACATAGTCAGAGAGATCCACATTCACATAGCTTATGTTCTCATCATTATCTTTCCACACTTTGCCCTCCTCTCCTGGTGGCATCCTGTGTCCACACTTGCCAGTCCACATCTGTAGCTGTACGCCACAGAATCCCTTCACCAGTAGCTAACCAAGCAGTCAATGAGTGATTATCAGGAATGATCCTCAAAGGTGGGTAGTCTAGAGTTGGCTCCAGTAGGAACCAGAGGAATTGTAGAGAGAGCATTGCCCCATGGGAGGTAGCCAGGGGATAGGGCAAAGCCTGGGAACCAAAACATCTTGCTGGGCAAGAAATTGGCAGATCCAGGAGGAAGCAATGAGGCCCAAGAACATGGGGCTGGAGAAGGAAAGAATCTGTACAACACTCATCCCCAGGTCACATCCCCACCCCACCCCCAGTCCTCCAGAGAACCTCTTCCCTTTTCAGAGAAAGGAGAAGAAAACCCAGGAATTCAAATTTGTGGAGCTGAGGGGAGGGTGGTCAGGGAAAGAGGGGACAGGGGCAGAGTACTGGGAGTGGGGATGGGGGGTAAAAAAAAAGTAGGAAGAGGGAGGAGAAGTATTTGAGATTTCAAGCTTATTGAGAAACAAGCTTGGAGCCAACTCTAGACTACCCACATTTGAGGATCGTTCCTGATAACCACTAATTGGCTGCTTGGTTAGCTACTGGTGAAGGGATTCTGTGGGATACAGCTACAGGTGTGGACTGGCAAGTGTGGACACAGGATGCCACCATTTCTGGGTGTTGGCCCCTCCAGGGTGAGATCCCACCCTATACCACTGCCAGAAAGACCAGCAGATTTCAGGGGTTGGCCCTGAGTTAGAAGAAAATATCCCTTTGGGGCAGCCAGGTGGTGCAGTGAGTAAGAGCTCTGGCCCCAGAGTAGGGAGACTCAACACACCCAGAAATAACTGGCAGTGTAACCTTGAGCAAGTTACTTAACCCTGATTGCTTTAAAAAAAGAAATAAAATATCCCTTTGGTTGGTTTGTCTCAACCCATGATAATTTCAAGTTTGGGTCCAAGGACATGGGGTAGTTTGTTCTTTGCTGGGGTTTTCAAAAGGTTAGATTTTTTAAAAAGAAAAGTTAAAATATGGATAGACAAATACATTTTCCTAAATATGTACACATACACAGTATGTCAAAGAATTCAATTCAATGGGAAATTAAGGGCATGCTAAATGCACAGGGGGTACAAGACAACCCCATCTCAAGGACCTTTGTTCTACCGGAAGTAGATAAGAACTAGAAAATATTAGGAGGGAAGGGGCTACAGAGGGGATCCCTCATTTTATAGAAGAGGAAAATGAGGCCCAGAGATGTCAAGTAAGCTGCTCAAGGAGCCACAAGTAGTAAGCAGCAAAACCGGAATTCTAACCCAGGTCCTGACTCTGAATCAGGGACCCTCTCCTCTTCCCAGCATCCACATCCTTATTTTACCCATGGAAATTATAGGAGGCCTGGGTCGTGGGAACTAAGGCCAGGGACGTGAAGTGACTGGTCCAGGATCACACAGTTAAACAGACTCAGGGCTAGGATTCTAACCTGACTAGATAGCGAAAGCCCTTTTAAAGGCAACGAGGCAGTGCCGTGGACAGAGAGCCGGACCTGGACTCAGGAAGAGCTGAGTTCCAATCCAACCTCGGACATTTTGACTAGCTGTGCTACACTGGGCATGTCATGTAATTTCAGTTTCCTCAGCCATCAGATGAGGATGATAATGGTGGTGGCGCCTACCTCTCAAGGTTGTTGTGAGGATACAATGAGATAATATTTGCAAAGTACTTAGTGAGCCTTGAGGACCGCATAAATGTTAACCATTTTTATTATTCTCTTTTCCCTGTACCAAGCTAAATCTTTTTTTATTGTATTATATTATGGGAATTCTTATTTTATTCCATAAATTAATAATAATTTTTTTAAAGACAGCATGGCACAGTGGATAGAATGGATGGCCCAGGAGCCAGAAAGACCTGAGAGCAAGAATTGCCTTTCTCACTTAGTAGCTTGTGACCCTGGGCAAGTTATATAACCTCTCCAAGCCTCAGTTTCCCCATCTGTAAAAATGAGAGAATTAGGCTAAATGATCTCTAAAAGTCCCTTCCTATATATATGCCTATATGTGTATATAGGTATAAATGCATACACACATACATACGTATATATATATGTTCATATATATATATGCGTGTGTGTGAAATAGCATTGCTGGAAGGGCCATCATATTAGCTAGCTTGAGGATGTGTTTTTCTATTGTTGGTAGCAGCATGGCTTTTAGAACAGACCAGATTATTCCCTGTGCACCTGGGACATTGCTATGGGTCTTGAAGACGGAGGGAGAAGGGAAAAAGGGAGCTCCAGCTCCAGAGTTTTTTTAGAAAGCACATCAGGTAATAAAATAGTCAATGTATCCACACACACCCAGGCCCAAAGCCAACCAGGCCCATGTATCAGCCTCCGGAGGCAGCCACAGTTGGCCCCATGCACATAATGTGCATCCACAGAATGGGAAGGTAGCCCCTCCCTACCTCCTTCTGGGAAAGAAAAGCAGAATGGAATCCATGGGAAGTTGGTGCCTCCCTCCTCCCTTCTCAGCTTCCCCCACCTCCCCCAAAGCAGAGCCAGCTGGACAGAGTGACCTTCTATTGGCCCTGAGCTTTGTAAATCTCTGTTGGTACCTCAGCATTTAACTATCTGAGGGGTGCTGGATAATCCCAGGCTGCTTTCCACAGGCCTCCCAGTCCTGCTCATCTCATACCCCAAAGATGGTTTGGCTTTGCTCTCGAAGCCCTCTGCCTCTTTCAGGGATGGGGCTTGAGAAACACCCCAGGAGACAGTGTAAGATAAAGGGGGATTTGAGGAGTATAGTTGCCTTGTCCATGATAGTAATCTGAGCCTCCACTCACAGTCACTGTAGGCAGAGGCTGGTGTCCTCCTCTGGTCAGGGTTTACTGCCCAGGCTTAGGATGCCATCGTGGAACCACTTCTGGCATCTGGGAGGAGCTCCTTTCTGCCCATAGAGCACCAGTGCCCTGTCTCTACCTGGCCCAAGGGCCCCAAAGACTGCCAAGCATCTCCCCAGGGAATGGTGAAGATGGGTTAGAAGTACTATCTCATTGGGCCACTTCCCTCTAAGGCTCCAAGGAAAGTTCTCTTCCCTTCTGAGAGGAGTGGGCCCATAGCACTTGCCTCCAACAGGGGCATTGCAGATGGCCCAAGTGACCCTTTTGGGGACCTCTATTATCCACTTTATGCTGCTGAGAGAAGGGGGACACTGTGTGTGTGTGTGTGCACGTGTGCGTGCACACTTGGTACAAAGGAAGAGAAGTTGTGGTACCAGAAGAAGACTGACTAAGGAGCCAAAAGAGAGAAGGACTCAGAGGCCAGTAGACCTGGGAAGCCCCTCCCTGACTCCCCAGAATTACCCTATTTCTTTTGAAGAAAACAAAGACAAAGCTATAATCTGCTACATGCTATGACTGCCAAGAGGCAGGGTGGAGATGTAACTAGAAATCAGGCCTTTGACCCCAGCCGGAAAGACATGGTGTCTCACCTCTGGCACACACTGACTTCCCTGGGGAAATTACTAACCACTTGTTGGCCCAGCCACCTCTGAGACAATGAGTTTCAGAGGAGCAGGTGAGAATCAGTGTTGGCAGGGAATTTGCCTCTGGGATTTTCCTGTTCTGATGGAATCATGTCTAGTTACAAGGTGGGGGGGGGGAACCTGTGGCCTCCAGGTCACATGTGGCCCTCTAGGTCCTCAAGTGCAGCCCTTTGACTGAATTCAGTCAGGATTTTGTTGATTTGACTCAGTTTGACTGAATTCAGTCAAAGGGTCACACTTGAAGACCTAGAGAGCCGCATGTGGCCTGGAGGCCGCAGGTTCCTCATCCCTAGTCTAGTAATGACTCTTACACCATCCCTCCAATCCCCTTCCCCAAGGGACCTCAGAGACCATCTAATCCAGCCCCCTCTTTTTTTTTTTTAAAGCAAACGGGGTTAAGTAACTTGCTCAAGGTTACACAGCCAGTTATTATTTCTGGGTGTGGTGCTGAGTATCTGAGCCCAGATTTGATCCAGGTCATCCCGACACTGGAGCCGGTGCTCTTACTCGCTGAGCCACCTGGCCGCCCCTCAGCCCCCTCTTTTGACAGTTGAAGAAACTGAGGCCTTCAGAGGTTATGATTGCTACTGAAATGCTCCAAGTGCCTGGATAGAGCCTGGAATGATCCTACACCAAGGTTTTGTTGCTGTGGAGTCATTTTTCAGTTTTACACAACTCTTCATGATTCCATTTGGGGTTTTCTTGGCCAAGATACTGGAGTGGTTTGCCATTTCCCTCTCCAGCTCATTTTACAGACAAGGAAGCTGAGGCAGACAGTGTTAAGTGACTTGCCCAGGGTCACACAGCTGGTAAGAGTGTAGGGCCAGATTTGAATTTAGGAAGATGAGTCTTCCTGACTTCAGGCCCAGTCCTCCATCCACTGCACGCACCAGCTAGATGCCCATAACAAGGTCAGAAAATGGCAAATCGATTCTTACTTATTCTTGAGAGGGAAACTCTTCTTCCTTAAGTCTGACCTAAATCCCTCATCTATGCATCCTTCTATAGAAATGGGATATACCTGACTCTCCCTTTCTTATACCCTTCAGTTTTCCATCTATAAAATGGGAAGGTAATTTGGGTTTTGACAGTAAGACCTAGAGTCAGAGGGTGTGAGTCTGAATCTTTACCATTTGAAATCTGCCATTTCCTTGCTGTGGGACATTGAACAAGTCATTTAACAGTGTAAGTGAGGACCTTAGAAAAACTGAGAGATGCTGCTGTTTCTGGGTGTCTCTGGGGTAAGAGCAGGGACCAGAGTCACCAAGCTCTCAGAATCCTGCTTGACTCCTCCAATCTTAAATCCACACTACTGATAACCCTCAGTTCAGCCCAGAAGGAATGTGGCAGTCCAAGAAGCAGGCCAGGCCCTGGGGCCCAGCTGGTTTCTGGATGGTGGCCTCAGGGGGCCTAGATCTGAGCCTTCCCTGGGGCCCAGCAGCAGGAGCTCTGTGAGGGCCAAGGACAAAGGGAATCTCAGATGTGTTTATTGATACCTGCTCCAACAGGAAGGGCCTCATTCACATCAGGGGCCCTGAGGGAGACAGGGAAAGGGAAGCCTGAACTCTATTGGAGGAAGCAGCACTTCCAACACCTTGGAAAAGGGTCCGTGGGATTCTGGATTGTGGGGCCTCTCTATAGGGACCTCCCCAAGGAAGGTCCTGGGGGCCTAGCCCCCTTTCCCAACTCCCCAGATCTCTCTTCAGTTGCCAGACCCTGCTTTCCAATTGTCTTCCTAAAGCCCAGCCCAGGATAGCTCCAGTAACCCCACCCCAATACATCAGGCACCAATAACTCATAGGAAGAGCAGATAAATGGACGTGTGCCCAGGCCAGTGAGAACAGAGGAGGCCAAGGGCCCCTGACCCTTGAGGAAGAGCTCAGTTCCCCTCTTTCTCTTCCCTTCCTCCCTTCCCCTCAACTGTGGCCGAACTGAAGCCTGGATGACTGGTTGATCCCAGCAGCAGGGAGAATCCCCCACAGCTTACCTCAGTGATTATTTATTCGTCCTCTTTACTTTGGATGGGATCTCTAGCAAATGGAAAACCCCAGACCATGCAAAACTCAGAAAAACACTCACAGGCCTTCTCAGAAGGGACCCAGCTGAGATGGAAATCATAGGTTCCCCTTGCCAGCCCTGCTCCCTTCGGGAAATATTTCCCTTCCTAGAGTGCAGAGCCAAGAGAGGAGGCTGCCCAGGAAATCTGTCTGGGGACAGGAAAGGCATCAGGGACTGAGAGTATCCTAGAGTTAAAAGGATCCATGAGAGGGCATCTTATCCAGGCCCCTGCTACTACATAGGACTGCCCTAATGCAATTATCTGAAGACAGACAGGGTCATTATACCCAAAAATGGTGTGACCAAGTTTACTGGCAAATAATACAAAGAAAAGACCAAATGGCCTTTTCTCACTCTCATAGTCACCCACTAGAACAGAAAGACTTCTTGAGATGTCTTCCAGTCCCCAGAACTCTAGGAGTTGGTATATATGTGATAGGAAGAACAGTCACTTCCTTCCTTGCCCCAGATACCCTTCAGAGCTCTGGGAGTTGGAAAGGACCAGTGGGGACCCTGGATGGAGGCAGATGGACAGGAAGCCAATGACATTTGCCCCCTATTGCCTAAAAGGGTTTTTAGATTGGAAGCATCAACAGGGAGGAGACCAAGTCTACTTGCCTCCCTTCACCTTGAACCAAACAGGAGCTGAATAATGCCTGAGAATGGAGATGATAATAAAAGTGATGAGACAGGGTAGTGATCATTGATGGTAATGGTGATGGTGATATTGTCATCTCAGTGCCTGGCACAGAGTCAATGCTTTAAAAATCCATACTGATGCATTGATTGGGGATGATATTGGTGGTTCTAATGGCAGCAAGAATCCCATTATCAACCCCTAGCCCTCCTGGCCTTCTTTCTTACTTTCTTTCTTAGACTACGATCAAATATCTTGTCCATACAAAAGCCTAGACTGTCCTGCACCAACAGGACCCAAAGGGATCGGTCCCCTCAGAGCTGGATCTTAACATCAGCTCTTACCATCCAGACACAGCTTACCAGACCTATGGGGAAGTATGATACTATCTGAAGTGCAGCAGACTTAGAGGCAAAAGACATGAGTTCTAGCTGTATGAATACACTTCTAGCTTTCTGGGCCCCAGTTTCCCTATCAGTAAAATAGGGATATTCAGATTATCCCTCCCCATCTCAAAGAATTGTTGGGAGAACCCAATGAGAGTATATTTAAAGGTCTTTGTAACTACACAAATCTTATGTACCTGTGAACTCCAATACTTCAAGGAGCTACGGATTCATCAGAGTGGGTTCTCCCACACACCAACCCAGACCAAAGCCCACTACATGTGATCAGATAGTCTCGGAGAGCTGTTATGCCCAAAAAACTCATCATGCATGGCCAACTTGGTGCTGATCCTCTGCCAGCGTTGCAAGACCCCAATCTGTCACTAGACACTCAGTCTTTGAAAGCACAGACTGTCTTTTTTCTTTTCTTTGTATCTGCAGCACTTAGCACAGGGCCTGACACATGGTATATATGTTATAAGCACTTATTGAATGATGTTGACTTAAAGTCTTTCTAGCTGGTGGTAGAATTCACGGGCAGAGCTTTGGAGAACCCAGGAGCCCTTCCACACCACCATAAGACATCAGAATAGGGACATGCATAAGCTATAATGGCAAGGATGAGCCCCCAGTATCAGGAATCCAGACCTTTCAGCATCATGCCCTGTTCCTCCAGAGGCTAGGAGTCTGGTCCAGGGAGAACTATCTGGTTAGTTCTTTTCTAGCAGAGACGATCCAACTCAGAAAACTCCCCAGATTCTTAACAGCTTAGAAGAGGAAAGTGAGAGCAGGTGGCAAGGGGATGAATACAAAGTGGGATGGAGTACTGTATGTGAGAACTTTGAAGTCAGCAAGGAGAGCCAATACAACAAAAAGGGTTTTTTTTTTAAAAGCTGTATTTGGGAAAAGAGGAGAATCTAAGAAAGGAGACAACTCATGCTTGGAATAGAAGAAATAATGCCAGGGGATACAAATTTGGAAGAGGAAAAATCTTTTTTCTTCAACATGATTGGCCTCCTTTGCAATTTTGTGTACTGTATTTGATTCATTTAAAAACATGATTGTGAGAAGGCATCCCATAGGCTCCGCTCAACTGCTAGAGGAGTCTTGGACACACACACACACACACACACACACACACACACACACATTCAAAAATCCCTGGTTTAGAACATTGGACTTATTGGATCTAATAAGGTGAAATTTAATAAGGATAAATGTAAATTCCACATTTGGGTTCAAAAAATCAACTTCACAAGCACAAGATGGGAGAAGCATAGTTAGATAGCAGTTTGCCTGAAAAAGATCTGGGGGTCTTAGTGGGAATACAAGTTTCTGGAGTCCACGGTGTTTAATACAAGAGCCAAGAAAACTTGGGCTACAGGAAGAGAGGTGTAGTCTCCAGGAATAAGGAAGTCGTCATTCCACCTCAGTCCAACAACAACTGGAGAATCTGGTTCTGTTGTGGCATCACAAATGAGGAAGGGCAATGATAAACTAGAGACTGTCCAGAGGAAGGCAACCAGAAGAGTGAAAGGCTTTGAGTCTGTGCAATAAGAGAATTATCTGAAGGAACCCAGAGTGCTTAAAGAAGAGAAGGTTGGAGTGGGGGGAACCATATGACTGTCTTAAGGTGCTTGAAAGGGTATCATATGGAAAAGGAACTATATTTGTGGGGTTTGACCCCGGAGGTCAGAGCTAGAATAGTGGGCAGAAGGTACAAAGGGACCAACTTAGGCTTAATGGGAGAAAAAACTTCCTCACAATGAAAATGGTGGAAACAGCTGGATCAGAAGTGGCTCCCTCTCCCTGGAGATCTGTAAACAAAGGCTGGGTGACCACCTGTCCCATCTGTTGCAGAGGTGATCCTTTGTCAGGTGTGAGCAGACTAAACTGGATGACCCCTGAGGTCTCTTTGAAATCAACAATTCTGGGATTACACCAAGGAAATATATTACAAGCAGCCTAAGGCAGCTGCTGCCAACCCTTTTTGGTCAGGGACCTTTACCAGTGAAATGTTTTTAAGTGGACACCTCCAATATTTAGATACTTATAAATGTTGTCTGAGTTACATATAAGGGTGTGTTTAAGCCAACTCAGAGAATTGATTGTTAAATTTTCAGTGTGAAAATTTACGCCTCAGAAATCAGAAAATACTACCAATCAGGGTTTGATTTATTGTTTTGTTGAGTGACTACTGTGTGCTAGACATTGTGCTAAGTACTTTTTTACAAATATTATCTCAGTAGATCTTCATAACCCCCCTAGAAGGTAGGTGCTATTATTGTCTTCATTTTACAATTATGGAAACTGAGGCAAAGAGGGGCTAAGTGACATGTCCAGGGTCACACAGCCAGGAAGTATCTGAGACTGGATTCGAACCTCTCCTGTGCCACAAGCTAACTCTATGATTAATTTAAAAGTGTGTTATTTGTTTTCAGAGAGCTCATTGTTAAGCATTTATTAGCACACCTCTGGTTACATTATTATACTAATAATTATGAAATACAAAAAAAAAGACATTTTAAAAGGATGAGATGAATATGAAATAACATTTGGTCCTAGAGTCAGTCAAAAGCACTGAAGTTTATTGAGTAGGGGACTAACATGGTCAAACCTTTTCTTTAGGAAAGTCCCTTTGGCAGCTATGTGGAAATCATGGATAGAGCTGTGCCATTGTGCACAGAGCACTGAACCTGGAGTCAGGAAGACCTGAGTTCAAATCCAGCCTCAAATACTTCCTAACCTTGTGACCCAGGGCAAGTCACTAAATCTCCATCTGCCTCAATTTCCTCATCTGCAGAATGGGAATTATAATAATAGCACCTATGTCCCAGGGTTGTTATGAGGAACAAATGAGAAAATATAAGTAACGCATATTTGTAAACAGGAAAGAGAAACATAAACGTAAAAATGACCTCAAGAAGAGACCCCTGTCCTGTGGAACATAGGTTAGTACCTCTTGTCTTTGTGGTCCATTCTAGCCATCTGTGTAACTTGACCACAACTACATCAGAAGCTTGCACCACTGGCTTTCACAATCTGAGATGCTGAAGAGGGAAGACAGAGGGCTTCCCCTTTCCTCTGGAAAACAAACTAATGCAATCTCAGCCTGCTTGAAGACACGTATAGAGTCCAGGATGCGGTTGGGAATGTTCCCACTGTGCTCTGACCTGGTCAGGCTACCTGGGGGGCATCGTGCTCAAGCCTGGGAGCTACATTTTAGGTAGAACATTGATAAGCTACAGAAAGCATCCAGAGGGACAAGCCTCAATGGGAGGTGGTGAGGGATCCCCAAGATCATCATTGTATGAGGAGTCTTTAAAGAAACTTTGGGTGTTTTGCCTTTAGAAGAGAAGGCTTGGGTAGAAAGGGAGGAAGTCAAGTGAGGAACTCATGGTAGCTTTCTTCAAATATATTTGAAGGGCTGTCCCTTGGAAGAGGGCTTAGCTTTCCTCTGCTTGGCTTCAGAAGGCAGAACAATGAACAATTGGCGAAGGGTACAGAGGCAAAAATCTAGGCTTGATAACAGGAAAATTGTCCTAACAATTAGAAGTAGATATACAGATTACATGCTGTCTTGGGGAACGGGGAGGGGAGATGGGGGGGGGGTAATTTTGAGAACTTAATATCTTATAATAGAGAATATTGAAAACTAAAAATAGATAGATGGATAGACAGACAGACAGATTAGATAGATAGATAGATGATAGATAGATAGATAGATAGATAGATAGATAGATAGATAGATAGATAGATAGATAGATAGATAGATAGATAGATAAAAGGTGGAAAGAAGTAGATAGAGAAAGGGCTGCCTCCGGAGGAATGAGTTCTCCTTCCCTAGAGGGCTTCAGGCAAAAGCTAGAAGACAATTTCTCAGGTAAGCTATAGCGGGCTGCCAGCCTTGATAGTCTTTGAATTCCCTTCTCACTCCTGAGATTCTGTGATTAATCAATAAGCATTTATTAAGTACCTACTGCATACCAGATCCAGTGCCAATGCCAGGGATGCAAAGAAAGGCAAAGACAGTTTCTGTTCTCACGGAGCTTACGTAAGGAAAGGTGGCCACTTCAAATGAACAAATACATTTTTCCCTCCCTTGGACTTTGTCTTCCAGCTTTAGCTCTGTCTATAAAAAAAATGGAGAAGAGGCCCTATTGTTCTCCATTTCTCTGAACCAACCCCCTCTGCTCACCCATCTTGGTCTGGGAAAGAGCTCAAGCATCATAAATAATAGATAATAGCTAGCATTTATATCCCACTTAATGGTTTGCACAGTACTTTACAAATATTATCTCATTTCACATCACAATAACCCTGAGAAGTAGCTACTATTTTTATCCCCATTTTATAGATGAGGAAATTAAGACTGAGAGAGATTATGTTGTTTGCCTAGGATCACACAGCAAATATGTGTCTGAAGCAGGATTTGAACTCAGGTCCTCCTGACTCTAGGGCCGGTGTTCTATTCACTGCACCACCTAGCCACCACTAAACTCAGGTCTTTCTGACTCCAGGTTCAGCACTCTATTCATTGAACCATCTCCTACATCTTTAACTTTGGTATATCTTCCCTAACCATACCCCATAAGGTGATCACCCTCTTCCCAGCCTGGTTCTGCCATTTCAAAAAATTTTTTAATTTTCCCCAGTTATATGTAATAACAATATTTAACATTCATTTTTAAAACTTTGAGTTCCAAATTATCCCCCTTCCTCCCTCCCCATCCCACCCCCATTGAGAAGGCAAGCAATTTGATATAGGTTATACAGTTCTGTCATCTCAAAGAATGAAAGAGATTCCCCCAACATGCCCCAAGTCCTTGACCAATCATCAGGACTGTTTGTGTTCATCATACATTAGACCCAGCCACTAGCCTCAGTGTTCTTCAGTTCATAAGCATTCACAATGAGGGCTGTCTTTGGCACTCTCAGCTAGGCCCTCCTGGCAGAGTTCAGCTGCAGGCTGTGCCTCATGCCAGCACCTTCCAAGACCTAGTCAGCCCTTCCTATTCTACAGATGGGGAGAATCGAGGCAGGAAATCACTAACCAGGGCTACACAGTTGGTTAAGAAGGAGCTGAACCAGGATTCAGATCCAAGCCCTCTGACTCCAAATGCTGTCCTCCGTTCTGTGAGTAAGAAGCCTGTGGTCCTGAGCCTCAGCTCTCAATCTTAGAAATGGAACAGAAATCAGTATCAAGCTAGTCTAGCCCTTCCTGAATAGGACCCAGACTCTGCAGAGGAAAGTCTCCAGTAAAGGGAGCAAGGCAGCCTAGCCAATTGCAGACAGCTCTAACAGGTCAGCCCTACAATTGCATCAAGAACCTGTGATTTTAGAAGAGTAGAGCGTACCTACCCCCACCACCATGACGATAAACACTGCTCTGCATCCATAGCTAACCTCATTGGAGAGCAGTTAGGGACTAAAAACTCATTACACTGGGCCCATCAGGAACTCCCAATAAGGAAACTGCCTCCCTCCTGTTCTGAATGACCAAGTTTGACACTGGACCTCCCTCTCCAGCCCTAACTCTTTGTCTTCTCCAGGCTATGCATTCTTCAAGCTCATTTGCTTGGTCTTTCTGTGCCTCAGTCTCCCCAGCTGTAGAGTGAGGGCGAGGCAGCAGGAGATACAGTGACCCAGCTTGGTGTACTGGGATGACCTTAGGAAATAAGCACCCAATGCCATCATTTTAGGGAGAGAAGAAAAGATGATTACTGTTACGTGGCACAGTGGTTAGAGTGCTGGGCTTGGAGTCAGGAAGAGCCAAGTTCAAATTCGACCAAAGACGCTATCTGTGTTGACAGTGGGGATGATGCTTAAACCTCTATTTCCTCATCTTTAAAGCGGAGATAAGAGTAGCACCCTCCCAGGGTTGTTGTGAGGACCAAATGAGGTCATATGTGTAAAGTGTAAAATTTGTAAACTTTAAAGTGACATTTTTCTTATTTGGAAAATACATAGGGCTAGGAATTTGGCCTGGTCTGGTCTCAGTTCTTCTCCTTTTTCACTGCACAGTGTTTAGCCAAGTCCTTTAAACCCCATGAACCTCAGTTTCTTCATCTGTAAAATGGGGGTAGTGATGCCTGCAGTGCCTACCTTACAGGACTGTTGTGAATTTCAAATGAATATCAAATGAGAAAGTGCTTTTATAATTGTAAAGCACCCAAAAGTATAAGATTTCTCTCTCTGTCTCTCTCTCTCTGCCTCTCTCTTTCTCTCTCTCTCCCCTCTATGTGCGTGTGTGTGCATGCGGCACGTATCTGTTTCTGTCTCTCTTCTTCTCCTCCTTTGTCTCTCCCCTTTCTTCTCCCTCTCTCCCTTTTCCTCTCATCTTCCCCCTCCCCTCCCCATCTCTCTCCCCCTCTTCCTTCCTTCCTCTCTCTCTCCCTTTCTCCCTCCCTTTATTTCTCTTCTCTCTCCATCCCTCCCTTCTCTTCTTTCTCTTCTTTCTCCCTCTCTCTCCTTCTCTGTCTCTACCTTTCCCTTTTCCTGTCCTCTTTCCCCTCCCCCTCCCCTTTTTCTTTTCCTCTCCCCTTCCCTACTTCTCTCTACTTCTCCCTCCTTTTCTTTCTCTTCTCTCTCCTTCTCTCCCTGTCTCTGCCTCTCTCCCTTTCTCTTTCCCTCTCTCCTCCCTCCCCTCTCTCTCTCTCTCTCAAACCTCCAGTGCTCCCTAAAAACATTTTCCCAATTCATTTGGTACAGAGGCTCGTTGCCTTTTCTCTTTCCTTCTATTTTCCTCAACACTGTCCCCCATTGGCTGTCACTTGGAGCAGGGTCTCTCATTCTCTCCCTCCTTGGGCTCTGGGTCAGTGGGCTGCAGCCTACCCCCTTTGCCAGCCTTACTTTTGTGCCTCTCCCTGCTCTCTGAGGCCCTAACACAAGCTTATCTGAGGCCCCCAGAGTCTGGGCCTCCTAAGGACAAAGATAAGAAAGAGGCTGCCTTCAGAGTGGAATATGTGAGGCTGTTTCTGGGGTTGTACCCGGCCTCCCTGCATTCTTTCTCTACAGCCCTGCCAGCTTCCCTCAAATCCAGCTGGTCTGGCTTCCAACCCCTCTGAGGCCTCACTGCAGCCAGGGCAGGCTTTGCCCCTCCTGGATGGTCAGGCCTCTGGCTTGGGCCCCTAACAAGAAAGTCTTCACCTGTCCCACCAAGCTTTGGTGAATAGAGACATTCTTCATGGGGTTAGCTGGTCCCTATCTAACTGAGCTCTCTGTGGGCAGTCCCTGGGCATAAGAGAGGTGTCAGGTAAAGAGGGAGATGCAAAGGAAATAGCAGCTGAAGTCCCACCTTCCAAGTCCCCCCCTCAATCCCCCAGCTCTCTGGCCACATCTGAAGGCTTGGCATTGCAGGGAGGGAGAGCTGGGCTAAGAAGTGCATGGAGGGGTGGTCCCTGCTTCTAGTGAAGCCCTCGGAGATCACTGGGGTCCCACCATAGTCCACTCTCTCCAGGAGTGTTGTCTACCTGCTCTCCTCGCCTAACCGTGAGTCACCGACCTCCCTTACAACAGGGACAGGGTAGGCACAGCTTCCTGGATCTCCTTCCCCGTCCTCCCACAGCTGAGTAATTCTTGGACCCCCGGAACTTCGGTCCTCATCTCAGGCAAGCATCGCACGCCGTTCAGAAGTACCCTCACGGTGGGGCACGGACAGGGGAATATTCCTTCGGAATAACCGCGGAATCCCAAGGAGCAGCTGAAGCTTTGCAGCCCCGGCAACGTCCAGAGGGACTGCCCTTGGCCGCTCCAAGATTGGCACCATACCCAACAGTGACACTCCTCAAAAGCAGACCAGCCCACCAAAGGACCTCAGGGCAAGGAGACCCCTCCCTCCAGCTGCCCCCGGAAGAGTGCCTAGAAGCTTGGCGGTACATCCCGACAGTCTAGGGACCCTGCAATTACAGTGTTAAGACCACTTACAGCAAGGTCCGCCACTGCAGACCGAAAAGGGGGTTAAACGTGTAAGCCCCCTCCTCCCCAAACTGGCAATAACAAGGTTTCTCTTTAGGTTGTCAACATCTGGTCCTTGGTTTAGTCAAAACAAAACAAAACCCCAAACCCCACCCTACAGAGCCGAGATCCAGCGCGTCCTCCCTCCCGCCCGCCCGGCAAGACTCAGCTTGACTCCCTTTCCCAGCCCAGTGCGGCTCCAGCCTCAGCCTTTCTCAGGCTTCATTATTGGGCAAAAGATTCCGGAGAAATGGGATTGAGACCCAGCTCCGGGGACAGGACGGCCCCCAGCCGCTCCTCTCCCTCCGGCCTCATCATTCACAGCTGTCCCCAGCTCTGAACAGGAGCCCAGGGTGGGTTTCTGTTTCGTGATGGGGACAAGAAAAAGATCGGGAGCTTACCTCTGGAGGAAACCAGGAAGAGAGCGAGGAGCAGGGGCCCCCAGTGTCCAAGGGCAGCCCCTGGATGCAAACCCATCTTGGGGGTCTTCAAAGTGAGTTTCCCTATGGGGGGAGTGAGAAAGACTTGTCCGGAGCCTCCCCCGCACGGGACCCTGAGCCACAGCAGCCGAGAACTTAGCTGACAGCAGCTGGGACAGCTGTCCTGGCTTGCAGGAAACCTCTCTGAGTGGCTGATCGCTTACAACTCAGTCAGCCAGCCAGAGTGAGGGATAGAGAGGGACAGCACCCCCAGGAGGTGAGAGGGAAACCCAACCCTCGGTGCTGGGCTGCTGCTGATGCCGCCGGCGACGCCGCTGCCGCTGCTGCTGGGCTCAGCCAGAAGACAGCTTGTGTGGAGAACTGGGAGCCTACCGGGGCGGTACCCATTCACAAGCCACGTCCAGCGGAAGGCACACATTCCTACACATATTTACACACTGCAGAACACAACTCCCCACTCCTCGATACATCCAAACCTAGAGGTATCGAATGTCTACTTGTAGAATCTTCCAGATAGACTGTAAGCACCCTGAGGGCAGGCACTGTCTCTCTGTTGTAGTTGGATGACTTGTGCTTAAATGCTTGTGGATCAATTCATGAGCAGCTCTCCTGGCAAGATCGCTTGAATCCTGTTATTCAGCACTTGGGGCTAAGCCGAGGAGACCACAAGATGGGCCAGGAAGGGAAGAGATTGAACGTTGGCTGAAGGGCCGAGGTTTTGTGTCCTGAAGCTCACAGGTCTCTTTAGCATCGAGCTAGAAGGAATCTTAGGGGACGTCGAATGCAACCCCCTTATTTTACAAAGCAGGAAACTGAGGCCGGGAGAGGTTGAAGTCGCTTGTCCAATGTCACAGTTAGCAGATAACAGTGGGAAAACTCAAACCCAGGTCTTCTGACTCCAAGTTCAGTTGTTTTTCCTGCTTCCCATACTACGGCACACAAGCCCTGCTTACTTCACAGTGGGCTGCGGATGAGTCCTGTACATTTCTCATTCCGATGCAAGGTAGCTCCTGACCAGGGGAAGGGGGTTAAGGTGAGAGGGAGGGAGGGAGCCTGAGGCAGGCATAAGACGTGGAAGCACCCCAGCTCCAGCAGAGGAGAAATTGGTTTCCCTGTCTCTGGGAGGAGTCACTAATCTCCCACAATCCCCGTAGGGAGGAAAGATTTAGGCAAAGTTGGCTGGGGATAGGTGACACAAATGTCCAGTGGATGAGGAGGGAGAATGGCGGGGGAGGATCAGACAAGATGCTGGAGTGAATTCTGCGATGTTCAGGTGCATCTCTGGACCCTGCACAGGTGTGTTTTGCAACCTTCCCAGATTTCCTTTGAAATAATAAATCATTAGATCAGTGACATGATTCCACTTCAAAGGATGTGCTGGCATTAAGGAGAGACAGAGCAGCGTACTGGACTTGAGGTCTGGAAGACTTGGGTTGGAATCCTGCCTCAGACACTTATCAGCTGTATGATCTTGGGCCAGTCACTTAACCTGTTTACCTCAGTTTCTCCTGTGTAAATGAAGTTGTTGAACCTGTCCTCTAGGGTCCCTTCCACCACTAAATCTATAATCATGTGATGCTCTGAGCTCCAACCTCCTCCTACAGGAATTTTTCCTTGATCCCCTCCACCAGTTAATAACAACCTTGAATGAATGAATGAAGTATTTATTAAGAGCTTATTATATACAGAGCTCTGTGCTAAGTGTTGGGGATTCAAATAGGGGAGTCCCTGCTCTCAAGGGGCTCACATTCTAATGAGGAAGAGGATGCTTATGGAAGGTTTGAGGGGCAAGGTAAATGGGAAGGTCCCCAATCCTTGGGTACAGCAGCAAAGCAGATAGCAAGACTTCTTCTTCAATGCCATTTCCAAGGATAAAATCCTATCAGTTTGTGAGCTTGAACCATTTGTTAGAGTCAAGGACTTAGCTAGCAAAAACTCTCTTTTGTAGGTCTTCAGTAGATGGAGCTATGGTGCTGACCAGCCCATTCTCTTACATAGATCAAATGAACTTCTCCAGGATGATTATGTTACAGGGCTACCCATGTCTCCTCTCCCTACAGGCCTGTGAGTTCCGTGGGAACAGAGACTGTGTCTTATCCAAACTCAGCTCTCCCTGGCAGCTAGCCCAAGGAGCAGCAGGCAGTAGGTGCTCCTTAAATACTGAATGATTGATCACTATGGGCTTAGACTGTAGGACTTAGATTCAGATCCTTCTGACTTCAAGGCCTTCTCTAAGCAAGACTACCTGGAGGTCCCCTTAATTCTCTAAAAGCCTGATGGAAAGTGAAGATAAATAGGCTTATATATGGCACAGGAGATAGAGTTCCAGGCTTGGAGCCTAGGAGACCTAAGTTCAAATCCAGCCATAGACACTTATTAGCTGTATGACCCTGGGCAAGTCACTTAACCCTGTTTGCTTCATCTATAAAATGGGCTGGAGAAGAAAATGACAAACTCCAGTGTCTTTGCCAATAAAACCCCAAACGGAATCACAAAGAACTGGACACAACTGAAACAACAACAAGGTTATAAGGAAAATTACAATTCTTTTTTCAACCATAATATTACAGATGTTTTAGGTTTTATGGGAATTTATGTTTCAGCCTTCATCATCAGGAAAATGCAAACTCATCTCAGAGGCTTGAAACAATATTGCAAAACCTCAATGGGTTTTAGTTGTCTTCAATCTTGTCTGACTCACCACAACCCCATTGGGGTTTTCTTGGCAAAGACACTGGAGTGGTTTACCATTTCCTTCTCTAGCTCATTTTACAGATGAGGAAACTGAGGCAAACAGGGTGAAGTGACTTGCCTAAGGTCATGCAGCTGCTAAGTGTCTGAGGCTGGATTTGAATTCATGAAGCTGAGTCTTCCTGACTCCAAGCCCAACACTCCAGCCACTGCACCGCCTAGCTAACACCAAGTAACAGTACTCAAACTCTTTCCACAGGTAGAAACAACTCTGATTTTTTACTGAGCAGACAAGAGTGTCCTAGTTACCCTAGAACCCAATGAGACGACCATCCTCTTTGGTCTGGTCCCACCTTGTTCCACCCCCTGGCAGCCAGCTTGTGGTCTATGTTGAACTTCTGTTTCTCTGCAACAGGGTATCTTCCCCTACAGGGCCCAAGCTGAGATCTAAGAGCCTTCTCCAAGGTCCTGCAAAGTTGTTGAGGGCATCTTTCATGTTAACATGACAACCCTGGCATCAATGTTGCAACATTGCCAACCAATGATCAGCCAGCCTCCTAGAGAATAGAAAAAATTATTTTTGGTCACCGGATCCAGGCAACAGAGACTGATTAAGCCCTTACTCTGTGCCAGGCACTGTTGACTAAGTGCTGAGGATAAAAAAAAACACCCAACATTGTCCTCGGTATTGACAAAAGCAAGATTTGAACCCAGGTCAATGGTCTTTCTGTAACACCACACGTTTTCTCTCACAAAGCCATCATCTAGTAAACTAGAGAAATAAACCAAGATTTACTATTCTGGAGGAAATTAAGATGATGAAAGAGAAAGTGTGACTTCTAATTGAGTGAATGTAGACAGGATGCTCTAGAGGTGACCTTAGGGTGACCTCTTAAAATTGCTTTACTTGTAGGTCCTGAAGGCTATACTCATTTGCTCACAAGAAAAGGATACTTTCATTCAGCTTTGTATTCCCCAAAGGAATTGGTTCATGCCCTTCAGCCTGATAGAATTTGCTATTTTATTTCAAGATCTGCCTAGTAAATTCCTTATTTGATCCAAAGCCAGGAAGCCAGGCAGCTCAAATTCTGCCTGCTCTGCAGGGATGACCCTGAGACAAGTCAGACTTTTGTGCCTTTTGAGTCATCCGAAATGAAAATAAATTACCATCCAGTGGAGCTGAGGCTTAAGTAGATTACACATTTAAGTGTGGTTGCTGTTATCCAGTTAAAGCAGATCTCCGATTTCCTGACCAATCTGGGGGGAAGAAAAGAGAGAGGGAATAAGGACTTATTAAGCACCTACTGTGTGCCAGGCACTGCTGCACTAAATGCTCTACAAGTATTGTGAATGAGAATCTCCTCGTTGACCTTCAAGGTTGAATTCAGGGATATGGTTCTTTCAACAGATGAATGTTTGCTTGGTTTGACAGTGCAGGGTTCATTATGGAGCTGGAGCAGAGTTCTACCTAAAAATGTAATAAGACAACATTGTCTAGAATTGATTTGGGGGCTCAGAGATAATACATATATAGACAGAGGTCGAATTTTTTTTCAAGGGAGCATTGGTTCTAGGGGCAGTGAATCTAGGTTCAAATCATGCCCGCTACTACCTAGATGACCTTGGGTAAAGCACTTGCCTCCCTAGGCCTCAGTGTGCACATTTATAAAGAGGGGGGTAGACTAGATGTTTTCTGAGATCACTTACCTCTGCTCCTTTCAAGGTAAAAAAGATAGGTTTTCAATAACCCCAGAATTTTCTGCTGAGATCACTTCATCAAGGTATAAAGGGCCTCCCCACATAGCTATCTTTCCTTCTTGCTAACAAGCTTCATGACCTGGTCCTACCAAGTAGCCAGCCGGCCATGTTGCCTCTAGAGAAACCCTGTCACATCCTACCCAGCTTTCTGTTCCTTCTTAATGCCAGCCCAGCTTTCCCTTCTGTCCCCTCTCTCCAAATCCCAGGAGGACTTTTCCAGGTGCCCTTAGGCCTATATTAGGGGACTGTTCCCGAAGTTGGATGAGACATGGCTTATCTTCCCACCAACCCTGCAAGAAAAGTGTCCCACCAAAGCCCCCCCCCACAAGCTTACAGCACACAATCCCCATAATGCTAACCCCATACAGTTCCCAGGGCCAGGAATGGAAGGGGCTTTCCTCAGTTTCCCCCCCCCCTCCTTCAGTCTCCTCCCCTGCTTCCTACAATCTGTCCTTTCCCTCCTGGTTGGAGCTGATGGGGAAATAGATGGATCTGAAATTTGCCCTAAGCCTTTGGTCCATGTTTCCTGGGGAAACTGCCCCCTTAACAGCTAAGTGATATGGGAGATAGAGTACTAGACTTGGAGCCAGGTAGCAGTCTGACCTTGGGGAAGTTGCTTGATGTCTCTAGGTCTCAGTTTTGTTTTCTCAATCTGTAAAACAATGAAGTTGGACTCCATGGCCTCCAGATGTAAATCTATGTTCCTATAATCCTTAAATGGAGGGAGCAGCAGCGGCCTCTGATGCTAGATGAAGAGGGGTCTAGGTGGTCCTGAGGACATAGATCATAGCCTGTTAAGAAGAGGCATACCTGGTGGGACAGAGTCCACCCACTCTTCAGTCATCAGCAGGGAATAAAGACCCGTCTCCACCTCCTCAACCCCTCTTCTTGCCAGGCTAGAGGAAGAGGCAGGGAGGAAGTAAGACTGGGGAGGACCTGGAGAGAAGGGAATTTGGGTTCTGTCTCACTTCTCACCATGAAAGCTCAGGCCTCAGGCAGGCCACGAGATGGACAGTCAGGTCTGAGTAAGGACCATAAAGAGGAGGTGAGGCAGACACCAAGATGGAAGAAAGGTGGGAAGACCTTTCCTCCTCACCCTGGTAACCACAGAACCTTTTCAGATTGCATCACGGAGTCTGAAGACACAGGGATGCTGGGAACTAGGGGTGGGGGGCAGTATTGCCCAACTTGTGGGGAACATACAGGAAATCTCACATGTCACTTACCCAATGCTTGGGCTTTTTTGAAGAACTAGTGGAACATTGGAAGGTCCAGAGTGAGCAGTGGGGGAATATGGGCACAGACTGAACTTTGGGGTACTCAGTCCTAGAGAAGGAGCTACTGAGCACCTGGGTGACCTTGGGCAAATACCTCTCTGGGATGGCTTTCTCATTTATAAAATGAGGGTGTGGGCTAGATGACCTCCAAGTGTTCTCCCAGTTTTAAATCTAGAATTAAGTCATACCATGACTGCATCACTTCTCAGCTTTAAGTGAGCAGCCATCTGGATCCTATGACCAGCTCTTGGACCCCAACTCCACACAAATGCAGGGATAAGCCAGCAACAAGTCAAACTTCTGTGTCTTTTGATTCATCAGAAATAAAAATAAATTACTGTCCAGTGGAGTTTAAGGGTTAAGTAGAGTGCATATTTTTTAAGTGTTGTCTTGTCATTGTTAGCCTAACCAGTCAGTTGAATCAGATGTCCAAATTTTCTGACCATTCTGGAGAGAGGAAAAGAGGGAAGGAGCGGGTATTCATTAATCCCCTTTGTCCCTTTGTCCTCAGCCAAGGCCAGCCCAAGGCAAACCTGGGAAGTCAAGAAGTTTGCCTAGTACCTTCCCACCCCTCCACCAAAATTGGGTGCCCTATTCAGAGTGAGCCAGTCATTAGCTGACTCTCAGCTGATCTCCAATAATGGTTAGTTGACAAAGGTTTTCACTCCCCAGTGTATTTATACTTTAGTAAGAGACTATTAGAAGAGCCTTCAAAAACACAAAAGAATGAATCTTTAATAACACAAATTCATCACAGCAACAGCTTGTGAGAGAGATCTTTTTTGGTGGGGAATGGGGGCTATTTACAGAGAGCTATGGATCCCTTAGCCTTTTAATGGCCCAGGTAACTCTCTAAAAAAGTTAAAGACTAATATATTAGGCCTCTTCCTGAAAAACAAAACCAAACCTTAAAGTGCAGTCTCCATTCAAACATAGACAATGCTTAATATCTTCTCTGCCTGCCTGGCTGACTGGTTCTGTCATGGGCCTGAGTCACAAAATAGGTGAAATAGCAAGACTGTGGCCTGGGCCAAGATGGGGTAGGAGATAAGAAGGATGGAAAGGTCAGGATGGAGCTAGCAAAATGAAAGATTTGAACAAGATGATTTCTAAGCAATCTTCCTGCTCTAACAGCCTATCACCAGCTCTCTTTTTTTTCTTTTTTTATTTGTAAACTTTGCAAACATCAACACACCTGAATTTTCCATATATGAAGAAAAGCAGAAAAAGATGATTACATATAGATTCTTTTTTCAGATATATAATAAACATAAAATGGTCTGGGTTCTCCTCTGTAGTTCTTTCTGCTCTCTTCTGTGCATTTTTAAAAGTATTTCCTGAACATTTTTCATTTCTTTTATTACAACTCTATCCCACTCCCCCCCAAATTCTCTCTATTCAAAAAATTAAGCGTTCCGTTAAAACAAATAATATAGTCAAACAAAGCAAATGTATACATTGGTCGTGTCTAAAAATGTATCTCTTCTTCTTCATCCACAATCCATCACCTCTCTGCCAAAGAGGTAAGAAATATCAGTCTTCTAGAGTTGTGACTGGTCATTGCATTAAACAAAGTTCTTAAGTCTTTCAAAGCTGCTTTTATTTTCAGTGCTTTAGTCACTTGCCCTCATTCTGCTCACTTCATAATGCATCCATTCATGTAAGTCTTCCCATCTCTTTTGTCACTTCTCATGACACAGTAATGTTCCATTATATTCATATACCATACATTTTAGTGCCGTAACTCTAAAGACTCTAATGTATCATGACCCATTGTCTCCTTATAACCCAACTCTGCCTGTGTACAGGCTTTTCTGTCCATTTGTAGCCTTCCAAAGTTTTGTGTCTGTGACTTCTCCTTCCTTCGATTACTGCCATATCATAATGAATGAGCCCAGCCTGGGCTAGAAAAGAGCTGGAAAACTTTTAGCTTATAAGACTTTTTATATAATATTTAGTAACATTGTTATTATAGACCTTTAATTGTTTTTTTCCTCAGTTCCTGACCAGTAATAAATGGAAAAGAAATGCTTGTTGGTTAATGATAGAACATGCCCAGTTTTGTAAGATAAGTAGACTGGGATTACAGGTGAATTTCCCTTGCTCTTTTGTTTACTGAACTGGAGCCTCTCTTCATTTCTTGTTCAATAGAGAAAACTCACTGATTTGCTTGAGAAGCCCCTATTTTGACTCTTTTCTTCATGGCTTTCTCTCTAGGCCACCACTCATGTCTACGTGACAATTGTGGATGAAAATGACAACGCGCCCGTGTTCCAACAGCCACGCTATGAGATCTTGCTAGATGAGGGCCCAGACACCCTCAACATCAGCCTCATCACAGTCCAGGCACTTGACCTGGATGAGGGCCCCAATGGCACCATCGTCTATTCCATCATTGCTGGCAACATCATCGACACCTTCCGCATTGACAGTGTCATGGTTAGTGCCCCCCTCTATCTTCCACCTCTATCTTCTATCTTCTAGCCTGTTTGGAGAGCGTGGTGTTGTTACAACCCTGCCTAGCAGGGACAGGCAAAGTTTCAAAAGCTGAATCACTGGGTGTACATCACGGACAAGGGAGACTTCAGGGAACTGGTGGGAACATCTGTGATGTCTGAAAGAGCCAGGGGCAGAGACATGTATCCTGGGGTTCAGCTGGAAAGGGGAGGAACCTGCAGCTAGAACCTATTCAGAGAAGCAGTGTGGCGTTTTCCACTTTCTCTCTTGGACTGGGGGGCATGAGAGCCTAAATCTCTCCTGTTGCTCTCTCCCCAGTCCCTAGAGTCTACCAATGCCCCAGGTCCTTCCTTTAGCTGTCCCAGTCAGCTGTAACAGTCATCCCACTTCAAGGGATAGCCCAACTTCTCTCCCAAGCTCTCTGCTGTTCAGAGAGCCCTGTGGTTCCCAGCTTTCTTTACCCCTGATCATCACCCCCTGTATGTCTCTCCCCAGGGGGTCATCAGCACTCTGAAGGAACTGGATTATGAGATCAGTCATGGCCTATATACTCTAATTGTCACTGCCACTGACCAGTGCCCTATCCCATCTCGACGTCTCACTTCCACTACTACGGTATGTGACAACTCCTCTTCCTTGAAAAGGGTCCCCAGCAACTCCACTGGGATGAGGAAAGGGTGAAGGGCAGCCATCATACTCTCATTGAAACAGCACATGGCTAGTTGATCTAATGTCTGGTCTTATCTCTACCTTTGACATTCTGTATGACCTTGGGAATGTCACTGAACCTCTTTAGGACTCAGTTTGCTCACCTGTCAAATGGAAATAATTCTATTTACCCCCACTTTCCTACATGCTAGTGTCTAGGGGTGGGGAACCTGTGGTCTCAAGGTCACATGTGGCCTTCTAGGTCCTCAGGTGTGGCTTTGTGACTGAGTCCAAGTTTTACAGAACAAAAAATCCTTTGATGAAGGGGATTTGTTCTGTGAAGATCATAGATGTTAGGATACTCAAAATGGAATAATAACAAAATCAATATCACCTAACAGTGTTTTGCAGTTTTCAGAATGCCTATAAAAGTATCTCATATGATCCTCACCCTTTGAGATAAGTAGACTGTAATGATCATTCCCATTTTCTAGACGAGGAAGCTGAGCTTTAGAGAAGTTAAGTTACTTTCTCTGAGTACCACTGCTGGAACCAGAATCCAAGCTTTTTGACAAAGCTGGGATTATAGAGTCAGGATCCCAAAAGATCTCAACAGGTCAGAAAATTGAGCTGAATAGCATCAGCTGAAATGTAATGATATGTAAAGTCTTGCACAGGTTCAAAAAATCAATCTCAAGGTTTGGGAGGGATGCTTGGACAGCAGTGTATTAAACAACAGGCTCTTCTAAAAAGGAGTCAGAAGCTAATTTAGGGGACTGGAAACAATGAGTCAATATGGCAGCCAAAAAAAGCTAATGTCATCTCGGACCATGTCATGGGAAATGTAACTACAAGGAAGAAGGAAATAATGGTCCCAAAGCCCTACTTAGACCACTTCTAGAGTTTCACATTCAATTCTGGGCACCACCATTTTGAAAGGACTTTCATGAGATGGAGGAGAGGTCAATCAGAATGGCAAAGGGCCCTTGAATCCATGCCATAGGAGAATCATTTGAAAGAATTGAGGATGTTTCCTCTGGAAGAAAAGGCTCAAGGGTATATGACAATTCTCTTCAAGGACGTGAAATTCTTTTGAAAAGAAGTCAAGAAGGAATTAGACTTGTTCTCTGACCCCAGGAGCTTCCAGAGCCCTGGAAGGTACCAACAGCCCTTTCTGCCTTGTTGAACCCAGGGAGGGTAAGGTTGAGGAATTTATCCCTTCAACATGGTAAGGACTTCAGGATTCTTGAGACTACCTGGAGAGTTTTCACAGGCTGAGTGAGCCTTGACTAAGCTGCCATTCTCCTTACAGGTGCTGGTGAATGTCAATGATATTAATGACAATGTGCCCATCTTTCCCCGGGCCTATGAAGGGCCCTTCGATGTCACAGAAGGCCAGCCTGGACCCAGGGTGTGGACCTTCCTGGCTCGAGATTTGGACTCAGGTCCCAATGGACAAGTGGAATACAGCATTGTGGCTGGAGATCCTCTGGGTGAGTGATGTTCCAGAACTAGGACGGGCCCTAAAGGGAGCTACTTCCATCCTTCCTCCATCCCATGGAGGTGGATGTCCCCAAGTCAGTAAGTAAACAACCCAGATTGTCCCTTTTCGTGATATCTCCAAGAGCAATCTCTTCTGCCTGTTTGCCTATAAGCACGTAACTCATGTTCACAAAAAATTCCATGCACAAACACATAGAACCACATCTTGATGCAAAGGGTAACAATAACAATACCTCACATATTTCTGTCTTTAAGGTTTATAGAGCACTTTCCCCCACAACAGCCCTGTGAGGTAGGTAGTGTCTATGTTATCCCTATTTTACAGATGAGAAAACTGAGGTTAAGTGACTTTCTGAAGTCAGACAGCTGGTAGGTGATTGCTAAGGTCCCTTTTTGCTTTAAACCCTAAAACTGATAACCCTCAGTGGCAGCACCCCTCCTAGGCTGGGTCAGCTCCAGATCTTTCCTCACCTCCCATCCAAGCTCCCTCGGGGCCTGCTTGTTGCCAAAGGATAGTGGGGCAACAATTCAACTGGCTGTGGTTTGCTGAGTGCCTCCTACATGCTAGTGTCTAGGGGTGGGGAACCTGTGGTCTCAAGGTCACATGTGGCCTTTTAGGTCCTCAGGTGTGGCCTTGTGACTGAGTCCAAGTTTTACAGAACAAATCCTTTGATGAAGGGGATTTGTTCTGTGAAGTTTGGATTCCGTCAAAGGGCTGCACTTGAGGAGCTAGAGGGCCAAATGTGCCCTCAAGGCCGCAGGTTCCCCACCCTTCTCTAGGCCCTGTATCGTATAAATAAGACAGCCCCTTCACTAAGGGAACTTAAAATCTACCCAAGGCAATGAGAAATACAGTCAAATATAAAACCAAACATGATCAGACCTGAGAAAGACACAAAGGGCTATAAGAATTCACAGGGGGCAAGGATCACTCCTAGCTGGGGGTTGTAGGCGTGGGGAAAATCAGGAAAGGCCTCAAGGAGAAAGCAGCCTTTGAGGGGATTAATATATTTTGCAAATTTTTGAGGTGACAAGTAGTTTCCTCAATAGTACTCATACAATCCCCCAGAGGAGACTGCAGAACAGAAAATGTTTATGATGTAATCAGTTAGAGTCCAGAAAAATATAACCCAGTGCCATTAATAGCACCCATCTTTTACATGGTTTAAGGTTAACCTGGTGAAGTTTTGCGTGATGCTTTCCTCACTGTGAGGGAGGTAGCACCCATGTCATTATTGCCATTTGTGAGGAAAGAGGTGGGGAAACTGAGGTAGAGAGAAGTTAAATGATGATCAAGGTCCCATAGCTAGTAAGTGTCAAAGAGAGGGCTGGGCAGTAAGTCAAGGTCTTCTGACACCCAGTTGTAGCTGGCACTTATCTATTGCTTTCAAATTCGTGAAGCATTTGACTTTATGTATATAATCTCATTTGAGACTCAGAATAGCTCTATGAGGTAGGCTTTCCTGCCAGGAAAAATGAGGCTTAGGTGAAATGACTTACCTACAATCACACAGTTGGTAAATATTAGCGACAGGATTTGAACCCAAGCTTTTCTGATTTCAAATCTGACACTTTCCATATCCTTTCCTCTGTAACTATATGGTCTCTGTAATCCGGGGATTCTTAGCTGTCTGTGTCCTGGATCTAAGGTCGTGCTAGGGCCGTATTGTACTTGCTTTACAGAGCCAATAGTTAAATTTTCCGTGTGAACATTTATACCTTTGCAATTGGCAGACACTACAAATCAGAATTTGATTTATTGTTTTGTTGATTGTCTAGATTTGAAGAAGTGATGGAGAAAATGTTAATAATGCAGATTAAATTTATAGGTGTGTAGTACATGCAATTTTTTCCAGGAGAGACAGTTGTTAAACATTTACCAACATACCACTGCCTGGTCCCCTATCAGAGCCCTCCTTAAAATCATGTTCTTAATGTATACAGGGGAGTGAAAAAGAAGCTAATTTTATTGAAATGCAGTTAGATGATTAAAAATGTATTAATATTAATAATTGTATTAATGTTAATGACATTATTAATATAATAATACATTGTTATTAT
Source organism: Petaurus breviceps papuanus (assembly GCF_028583685.1). Lineage (NCBI taxonomy): Eukaryota > Metazoa > Chordata > Mammalia > Diprotodontia > Petauridae > Petaurus > Petaurus breviceps. The sequence goes on along the minus strand of NW_027187353.1, from coordinate 1,414,072 downwards.
AACAATAAGTTCACAAACCCCTGAAATCTATCCATGGGCCCATAGGGGCCCCAGGGTAAGGTTCATAAACTGTATCAAGCACTAAGCAAATGTAAGGCAATGTTATTATAAGATCATTGGAAATACTTGAGAGCTGATGTCATTTCTAGTCAATCACATCCATGTGTTCATTTGGATCATATGATATTTGACATTTGATCTGGGTATGACTCAGATGGACTGGTCCTTGCAGGGCATTAAGCAGCTAAAAAGCCTCCGTTTCCAGCAGGTCGTTAAGGGTTGAGGAGGTCAGATACACCAGCGGGGCTCTGGGGCTAGAGGACCTTTGGACTGCCTGCTTTCTCCCGGCTTAGTGTCCACCCTGTAGTGGACCTGTGCTGGCTCCCTAGCATGACCCCGACCTGAGCTGCCAGCATCAATCTGCCCATCCCCACTAGGGACTAAAAGGGTGGGGCTGGCTTCTCTCCCATACCTCAGAACAAAAGCACCCTGCCTACAGACTGCAATCCAACAAGCAGTGCCGAGAGGAGCCCCTGCTCCTCCCCACCCCACCCCACTGACAGCAGGGTTTTGGGGAGCAAGGGGAGGGTTAGAAGACTCCTAAGAATGTGTAGGAGGTGGGAATCCCCATTTCTTTAGAGACACAGAACATCAGGCTCAGGAAATCCTGCTCCAAACAATATCCGTAAGCACTACAGGGAAGCTTGGCAGCCTTTTGCTGTTGGGCGGAAGGGGCCAAGGGACTTGCCTGGTTTGAGGCCAGGTGGGAAGAATGTAAGGGACACAGACGTGGGAGAGGTTGTTGTGAACCTTGGCTGTAGGTTTGCTGTTCTCTTGTGTCCTTGTAAAGTCAGACAGAGCAGGAGGAGCCCAAGGCCAGGCTGGGAAAGGGTGGGAGATTAAGGTAGAATAGACAGGCAGGAGAGATTGTGGGGGAAGCCAGGACGCGATTCTCAGCCTTGAGACTGAGATTGCTGTGTGACTTCTTCCCAATTGCTTTCCCTCTCCTAGCTGTCAAACAGGAAAATAAAAAATAACTATTACCCCTTCTAGCCTCCTGGGTTAAGCGCCAGTTTGTCTCAAAGCCCCAGGGGTGGTCAATCTAGCAAGCCAGGGTAGTTTCTAAAAACTGAAAATGATAGGGCATGGACCTTGCCAACTGTCACCAATGGTGGACATGGGAAAAGTAAGAGTTTGGTGCAAAGCCGAATGGGCCTGAACAAAATGAACGTTGGCTTAGGGAGAGTCAGAGATGCAGGTGCAGAGCCTGTCCTCCCTGATAGGGCCATTCCCTGTGCGATTGACCAAGAGCTTCACCTTTCCCGGCCTGGGCTGCCTCATCTGAGTGGTGCAAATGGAGGGCGGGGCAGAGGCAGGAAGACCTAAGTGCAAATCCTGCCTCAGAGACTGATTCGCTGTGTGCCACTGGACAAGCCAGTCTGGGGTTGTGTCGCTCTGATGAATTCATAAAGAACTTCACAGACCATAGATATGCCAGAAGGGGCTAGACTAGATTGATGTTTCTAGGGTCCCCTGCAACTCAAAGATTCTATTATTCTGTGGGTTTGGGACTAAGTAAGAATGCATAACCTCAGACCTGTGATGTTGAGGAAAGTGTGCTGCATTTGGAAGGGACAGAAGAGGGAAGGAGAGGAGGGAAGAGGGGAGGGGAGGGGGAGGGGGGGGGAAGGGGAGGAGGAGAAGGGAGGAGAGGATGAGGAGGAAGGTCTGCGGGAGGAGAGGGGAGAAGAGGAGAGGAGAGGAGAGGAGAGGAGAGGAGAGGAGAGAGAATGGAAGAGGGGTGTAGGAGGAGTAAGCCTGTGCAGAGACGAGAGAGGAGGTTGGCGAGGGGTTCCAGAAGCAAAGGAAAGAGTGGCTAGATAACTGGGGAGGGGAACTTGATGTAAGCAAGTGTGTGGGCTTGGGGTACCCAAGAGATGCTCTCTCTCTCTACTGGTGCTGCCTTCTGTTGCAATGCCCATATCACCAAGCCTTGTATCGCCCAGAACATCGACATGGTGGGTGGTCTGGAGTCTCCACAAGGGCAGAGAGGAGGTCCACGATCCACCCTAGAGCACAAGCCATGGGTGACCACAGTGTGACTGCAAATGATAAGACCATGACATCTAGGTGCCTGGAGGGAAGAATAGAGGAAGGGCATGAACAAAGGAGACACATTTTGCAAGCTTCACCATTTGACCAAGAGCAAACCCTGGCCTGCAGTACCACACCAGGGTAGTGGAGGCATTAGTGGGGAAGGGCTGGGCATTGAAGTATGAAGGAAAGGCTCATTCTCCCCATTTTACAGGTGGTCTAACCAAGACCCAAAGAGAAAAAGTGATTTGTCTGATATCAGACAGCATGCCAGGGATTGGACAGGGAACAGACTCTGGGTCTCCCGCAATCCCTTCTCTCCATCACTCTCTTCTTACACTCCTCCCCCTTCCCCCAGGCCCTTGACATTTCAAGACATTTATCCCCCACCCCAGATTTTGCATATCCTTCTTCAAATCTAAAATACATTTCAGGAAGGAAGAGCAGAGAGGTCCAAGCCTTAGACCCTGGCTAGGCTTCTCATCCAATGAGATTGTTTTTTTCTCTTGTAAAATCTGTATTGATATTTTTTGTTTTCTTACCACCTTTAGTTCCAAAGGTGATAAGAACTTCCCCAGACTTCCCCAGATCAACAAATGCTCTCATATATCGAAGAACTTTTTTAAAAGAAAAAGAAAGAAGGGGGAGGTGAGAAGAAATATGGCAAAAAAACTAACCAACACATCAACTGGAGAATGACAGTGTTTACTGAATCTCAGACCCATAGGCCTCCACCTTTGCAAAGAAGGGAGGGCTGGTACATTCTCTTATCTCTTCTCCAAGACCAAGCTACAATGAATTTTCATTGAGGAAGGGGAAAGGTGGGAGGGGAGAGGACTGGGCTCCATTCAGCTCCTTTCAGACTCCTCAGTCCTTTGTTTTCTGCTGAATCTGGTTCCTGTCTTGGTCTCCAGGTGAGTTTCTGATCTCTCCTGTGGAGGGAGAGCTGCGGGTCCGGAAGGATGTTGAGCTCGACCGAGAAAACATTGCTTTCTACAACCTCACCATCTGTGCTCGGGACAGGGGAATCCCCCCACTCAGTTCCACAGTGAGTTTGTGTGTGATGAATGGCAGATGGATCTTCTGGCCTACAGCTGCCCTTTCCTTCTCCTCTTCCCTACCTCTGACCCTTGGTGGGCAACTTCCTTCTACTCAAAATTACAACAGGATCATAGAAAGTTTTCAAGGTGATGCCATCTTTTTTCACTCTAAGACCTAATCTCATTGGCCCCCAGAGTGATGGCAAGCTTCTCTGCTGTTTGAATTTCCCTGGGCTTCAGTTTGCCCTATGCTGATGACCAGAAGGCAGCTGTCTGCATTCTAGGAGCCAGAACCCTAAACTCCACCATAGACTTGCCCAATAACCATAAGGACTTGCTCCTGCAAGTGGGTGGAGCACTAGACCTGGGGCCAGGAAAACCAGAGTTCAAATCCAGCCTCAGAGACTTACTAGCTGTGTGATCCTGTGACTTTACTCTCTGCCTGCCTCAGTTGCCTTATCTGTAAAATGGGAATAATAATAACACTTACCTCCTAGGGTTATTGTAAAGATAAAATAAGATTATATTTATAAGGCATTTTGCAAGCCTAAAAGTGCTATATAAATGTTAACTACTACTACTACTACTACTACTACTACTACTACTACTACTACTACTACTACTGCTACTGCTACTACTACTACTACTACCACCACCACCACTGCATCCGCAGATTGCTATTATATAATTTACACAGTAGAGCACAGCAAAGGGGATACTGTCCCTTGTGCCCTAAGTGTTCTAACTAGCATCATCTGTAGTGAGGTCTGGACCTTCATGTCTCTGCTAAACTGATTTTCCTCCTCAGAGCTTTTTCTTCTCTTCCTTCCCCTTTCCCCTTCTTTCCTCTTCTTCTTTATCATCTTCCTCCTCTTTTTTGTCCTCATCTTTCCCTTCACCCTCTCCCTCTTCCTTCTTTACTTTTTCCAATAGACTGTAAGTTCCTTGAGGGCAGAGACTCTTCTGTTTTTGCCTTTGTATGGCCAGTGCCTAGCACATAGCAAACACTTTGTAAATGCTTATTTTGGTGAATTGAATTGCTCCTTCACTTAGTTTTTCCCCTTCTTCTCCTTTTGGCCTGGACTCTTACTGTTGCCTTTTCTCCATCCTTTGTCCTAGATGCTGGTGGGAATCCGAGTGTTAGACATCAATGACAATGACCCAGTGTTGCTGAATCTGCCCATGAACATCACCATCAGTGAGAACAGCCCTGTGTCCAGCTTCGTGGCCCACATCCTGGCCAGTGATGCTGACAGTGGCCCCAATGCCCTCCTCACCTTCAACATTACTGCTGGCAACAGAAACAATGCCTTCTTCATCAATGCCACGGTGGGACTCCTTTCCTCCTCTTGATTCTCTTTGGACACTGGTTCTTGCAGTCCACACACACACACACACACACACACACACACACACACACACACATACACCCTTGGTCCTAAGCCAACCACCACCATAACAGAGATGTGTACTGATCTTGGGAGCTCATTGAACCTCTTCCAAGATTATGCCTAATCATATCAAAAAGGCAGAAACCATTCTCCTTTCCTTTGCCTACTTTTCTTTGGCCACACTGAGACCCATAAAGAAAAAAATATGTATGGAAAGTGGAAATATGTATGGTCTTGGGGACTTTGGTTTGAATGTTACCATCGTCTCCCTGCTCCCTGCCTCCACCTTCCCGCTCAACCTTAGCCTCTCTATCAAGGCTGATCCCCACTTGGTTATGACCTGCTTGATGCTGGGATTTGCTCCATGGGCACCACTAACTTGGTCTGTTATTAGTATATCTGTCCACTTCAGTGGGTCTGTTTTAGACCATAATGCTACTTGTTCTATTATGGAAACTTAGCCTTTACCTCAGAGAAGGGAAGTGGAAGCACTACATGGCCTGTTTTGTTGTAGTGGTTTGTTAAATGATAAAAAATTAAAATCCAATTTCTTTGGAGAACTTTATAGCCATACATGAACCAAGACTGGGAAACACTGCCCCCCAGAGGCCATGAACCATAATCCTCTAAGCCTCCTACAGCAGCTCCAACTCCATCTCCAGAGCCAAGTGGGTGGAGGGTCTCAGAAGAGGGGGAATTTTTCAGGTGGGGAGGGTCCCCCAGATCACCTCACACACATATTCATTTCACATCTTCCCTTCACAGACAGGGATAATCACTGTGAACCGACCCCTGGACCGAGAAAGGATTCCTGAGTACAAATTGACTGTTTCTGTGAAGGACAACCCAGAAAACCCACGCATTGCCAGAAGGGTGAGTGTCAGCCACAGGGATAGGATGGCGATGGAGAAGGGGACAAAGGGTGAGATAGGAAGGTGGGAGGACTCCTCCTTCTATTTATGTGTGACCATCCCAGCTCCTACTTCCTCGGTGCTCTCCACAGTCCTGAAAGGATCCCCAAATACTAATGAGATTGAATTGTTCTTCCTTTTGCCGTTATCAAAGTAAGGAGAATAGCTTATGTCAAGGGAACCACTTTAGGAAGTCTCTTTCTTTCCCTCCCCCCCCTTCCCTGTGTGGTATACTGGAAAGAGAAGAGGTCACGTCCTTCTCTGAGTCTATTTGCTGATCTGTAAAATGAAAGGGCTAGTCTCGAAGAGATCTTAGGTCCCCTCCAGCTCCGTATGACATTATCCTAAAATTAGATTATCTCTGAGCCCTTTGAGAAAATGTTGAGACTCTCAGTCTCTCCCTCTCTTTCTTTGTGCTGTTCTGCCTCCTCTGTCTTTCTTTGATCTCTACCTTTTCTTTTTCTTCTTTCCATTTGTTCATCCTTCCTTCTTACACATATCTTAGGGATGCCCATGGTGGGGGAGTGGGGAGTGTGGTGTAGGAATCAGAAAACTTGGTTCCCAATCCCCTTTCAAAAGCATAGACTCTCAGTTAGAAGGAAACTCAACAGCTGTTTGGTCCCACCCCATGCTTGAATAAGACAGACCTCTTCAACATACTGGAGAGTCGTCATTCAGCTACTACTTAAAGACCTCTGGTGAGGAGGAACCCACTCCTTCCCAAGGCAGACCATTCTACTTAGAAATTGCTCTCATAAGGAAGATAGATTTGGGGGTTTTCTTATATCGGGTCAAAATCTGTTTCTGCCCTTTAGGGCCAAGCAAAACAAAGCTATGTTGGAAGAGAGTTCTCATGCCAATGACTCCCCCAGTCTTATCTTCTACTATTCTTTGTCTCCTCCAATCCCCTCACCATCTAGAATCTCCCACTCTACTCCCCAACTCATCTATCTACTCTTGGCTTCAATTCAACTCTATTCAAATAGTATTTTAAGTATTCATTCTTTTTTTAACTTTTTGGAGAGGGAAGGCAGGACAGTTGGGGTTAAGTGACTTGCCCAAGATCACACAGCTAATGTGTTAAGTGTCTGAGGCCAGATTTGAACTCAGGTCCTCCTGACACCAGGGCCAGTGCTCTATTCACTGTGCCACCTAGCCACCCTAGTATTTTAAGTATTCAAATGCTCGGTTGTATTGGTGCATGATGCCCAAGTCTTACTTTGTATAATTATGAAGCCACTTGCAACTGTCCTGGTGAGTCTTTGAAATGCTATAGGCTTCATGTAGGCACAAGGGCAAGCACATGCTGTCTTTGTGCTCTAGGAAACTGAAAATACCACTTTAGTCCCCTGGCAAATTGTGCAGATGAATGCACTTGTGAGGGCATGATTGGTGTCCACAGAAGTCCTGATGCTTCTTTTTCTTCAATTCTTCAAGGGTCTGTGATTTCATTGGGTAATAAATAAATAAATATTTATTAAATGCCTGCTATGTGCCAAGAACCATGCTAAGTGCTAGGGATACAAAAAGAACAAAAGACAGTCCTTACCCTTACAACCTAGTGGATTACTCATATCAATGAGTATAATTCCTCAACCACACAGATCACCACCTCTCTGGGCCCTAGTAGATGGTGTTTGGAAACTACTGTGGTCAAAGAATTCATCAGCATCTGTCCAACTTGGCTTCTTCCAACTGTAGCTAGGCTGGTCTTTAGATCACAGGCATTCTGCCCCTCATAAATCCATACTCAAAACCTTCCTAGCTTGGTAGAATATACCAGACCTTGTACCCTGTTCCCATAGCCTTGGAGAACCCAGGGTCACCTCCCCACAAGGCACCAAGGGAGGACTTTGGTCTAGGGACAGAGCAGATGAATGGTAGAAAGAGGAAACAAAATCCACAATAACTTCAAAATGTAAATGAAAACATCACTAAAAGAAAGGTGGATTCTGAATAACTAAAAAATCAAGTAAACAGATAAGAAAACATACTGCCCTCCTTTCAGCAGAGAGGCAGGCAGAACAATATATAGATACTCTTTCCATCAGAGTCACAGTGTTGGATGTTTTTACTTAGCTGTTTTTCTTAGTTAAAGGGAGGGTTCAGTTTTGGTAAGAGGGTGGGGAGGAATTTCCAGAAATGACTAATGTAAATGCAAAAGATATCAATAAAACTTAAGAAATAAAAAGAAATAAACAGATGGGAGTTGTCCTGGATATGACACAGAAGGAAAAAAGCAAATTAAACAAGATGGATTTTGGGGCCCTGGCAAGCCATCCCAATAACAAAATTACTTGTGATTTCAGAGGTCCAATTTCTCCAGGTTCTGAAATAATGGTAATAATACCCATCATACCCTTTCACAGGGGGTTAGCACCAAATGAGAAATCACTGGAAAATAAGAAAGGGCAGAGAAAGAAAAAATGTCATTGTTTTCTAGAAGTCGCCACCCCCTCCCTTTTCTTGCTTCTGGTTCATCCATCTGGTGTCCCATCCTCATATTTTGCAGCCATTTGCCTACAGTACCCTACTTTGAGAGTGCTGGCCCCTGCTCCTACCCTCTCCCACCTCCATCCTTTTCTCCCTCCCCCAACAGGATTTTGACCTCTTGGTGGTCTCACTTGAAGATGAAAATGACAACCACCCACTCTTCACCCAGAGCACCTACCAGGCAGAGGTGATGGAGAATTCTCCTGCAGGTGTGTGCAAAAGAGACCCCCCCTGGGCACCCCTCAGGCAGGGTGCCAGGACCTCCAGTGATGGGAGGTTGGGGATATGGAAGGAGGGGGAGAGAATGTCAATTCGGTAAGCTATTTCCTGAGCCCCTGATCTGGGCCTGGGCTTGTACTAGACAATGTAGAATAGAAGTTTTTTGAAGATGAGGACTGGTCATTTGGTCAGGCATTACTCTTCAGCATTGGACTAGTACATAGTAGTTCCTTAATGATTGTCTTGTATAATTAAATTGAACTGTGAATGTTTCCTTTGGAAGGGGAACAGGGACCCTTGTCAAGGTAGCCAGAGCACAGAGCAAAAGTTACCAGCTCCATCTCTGGTGTTGGCATGGCCTCCATGAAGCTTATCACGGCCTTAAGGCAATTTACATTGACTGGGTGCTAGCCACATGATGGCAGTGGAAAGAAAGGCACTTGCCCTAACCTAGCGGGACTCAAGGACTGGGGGATCTCCCACTGAGTGTGGCGGGCAAGGGGTGCAAAATTCCAGAGAAATCAAAGACATGAGCCCTACTTTTAAAAACTGCACAACCTAGTTGGGGAGATAAGACACTAACTTGGGAAATGATAAAATGGTGGACCATGGCAATTGAGGAGGAAATGCCAAAGGGACCCCTCTAGTGACTTAAGGAAAGAGGAGTTGGCTATGCCTTGGAACCTTCTAAGTCCACCTCCTTCAAGGAAGGAACCCCAGATGCTGACCCTGGGAAGCTGAATTTGACAAAGGCTGTGAATGAGGCAGAGGCTCCCCTCCTGGAGAGCAGAGGAGGCGGTCTCAGATCAGTCACCAAGAGTTTTCTAGGCAAGATGAACCTTTCCGAGGTCCTCTCTGCCTGCCTCCATTCTGCCCCTCCACCCCAGCAATAGAAGGCTGTAAAGGGCATACCCTGCCTCCCTTACTGCTAGCACACAGGCTGCCCCCTCCCTACCCTTACCAACAAATTTCTTCCCAGAGTCTGAAGATATCAGGTGGCAGAAATCTCCCCACTACCGGCCACAATAACAAGGCCAGGCTTCTGTTTCCGTATGAGAGTTACCAAACCTTGACTAGGTTGCAAGGGTAGCAGGGTCTTTATAAGACCAGGATATGGGGTACTCAAAGTCAAGGTGGACCCAGTGACTTGATTAGAAAAGGTGAGCCACCAGAGGCAGTCATTGCCCAATCACACACATCCGGTCACTGAGGCCTTGAATGGTGCAAGTGAACCTTTCAGTACATCTTATTTCCACAGTCCTAGCAAGACAGGAGTGAATCTGGGGAAGGGGCCTAATGTCCCAAAGGACAGCCCTTTCTTATCCATTCCCTAGAGATCAGTTTCTTACATACTTGCAGATCTGTGCCCGCAAACATGTGAACCCAGGTGAACACATACAAGAGACAGCCATGCATGTGTTTATGTGCATAGACACTGAGGTCATAAGCATAGCCCACACTTGCATGTGCACACACACACTTGTAGATGTGTATAGATGTATGCACCAATATAAAAAGGCACACACATGCACATGCAGGTACCAGCACAGACACATACACGAGTGAACATGGGATGCTGTGCTTGGGTTCAAATTCATGCCTATATGTGCTCATGAATGAATATGGGTGCCCACACCTGGCCACATGTGGACGTCTGCATGTCAGAGGGAAGTCAGTAAACTGCCCATAGACTCTCCAGGGTGACTGCGCTTCAAAGGCTGCTGGGAAGGCAGGCCTCAGGTCCCGGGCTCGGCCTTAGCCCCCAGTGGGCTTGCTCACAGCTATGTTTGTTTTCTCCCCCAGCAGGGCTTTGAGGCTGCTCCCCACCTGAGTTCAGTCTGCCAAGGCTACCGCAGCCGCCGCTCCATCATTTGTCTCAGCCCCTGCCCCCATGGGGCCTCACCCCATCCACCTCACTCATCCATTGTCAGCCATGGGTCACTTGGAAGTGGGAGGAGGGAGGGGGCAGTGGGGACTCATCTCCTTCCCAGAGATGATGCCTGTATTTGTCTATCTCTCGCAGGGACTCCCATCACAGTGCTGAATGGGCCTATCCTGGCCCTGGATGATGACCTTGGCATGAATGCAGTGGTGATCTACAAGCTCCTAGGGACCCAGAGTGACCTCTTTGACATTGACAACACCACTGGTGAGGCCTCCACACCTCCATTTCCCAAACCCTTCAGTTCCTTATAAAGTCCCTTGCTGGGAGAGATGTTTACTCCCCCAGGACTGGATCCTCAACAACTTGGCTGGGGAAACGTCAGAGACTCTGTCCACACATCAGGTTGACAGTCAGATTTCATCACCTCCTCACATCCTTTGTGGTCTGAGAAGCTCTGGCTGACCCCCAGAGTCCTTCCCCTTACCAAGAGATAAGCACACAGTTATGGGACCCTTCAGAGAAGAAACCATAGTGAAAATACTCCCAATGACTGTGAGAGAGATGGTGTCCTTCTCCCATTATACAGATGAGGAAGGTGAATCTCTGAGAAGTTAAATGATTTGCCCAAGGTTACACAGCTAGTAAGTGTCTGAATCAGGAATAGAACCCAGGTTTTCTGACTCTGGACAACATCCTCTTGCCATTCTGAGGCAGCTAAGTGGATAACAAAAACAAAAAGCATTTCTATAATTCCTACTATGCGCCAAACCTCGTGCTAAGCACTTTACAAATATTGAACCCGATCAGGAAAAGACCTGAGCTCAAATCCAGCCAGTATAATCCTCTCTCAGTTTCCTCATCCCTAAAATGGGGATGATAACAGCACCCACCTCACAGAGTTAAGACAAGACAAAATAATATTTGCAAAACAATTTGCAAACTCTAGCCACAGTTGTCACTTTTACTCCTCCATGCTGCTGTGCTTAAACACTGGGTGGAACAATAACCTCAGGGTCAAATGTGGCAGCGCAGCTACCCAAAGAGACCTCCAAGCTCACTACAGCTCAGGAAGAAGTCATTTCCTGGCACATTCACTGGTAGAGGAACTCCCTGGCTTTTATCTGTGGTTAGGAACAAATGAAATGCCTACCAAAGACAGAGGAATTTTGCCAAAGAGCCCATTTCAAGGGGTAGGGTTCAATCAACAGGTCACCAGAAGAGTTTCCCTCTTCTGCTGGGTTTGTTTGTTTGTTTGTTAAGTGAAAGTGATACCAGCTATACTGCAATTCTGGAGCTCCTGGGTTTTTCATACATAGCCTCCTTCTCTCCCTAAAATAGGTGCTTCATCTGGCTATCTGATTATGGAGGGGAAGTGGCTTTCCATTACCTTTCTCTTGCCTCTAGGTCTTCAGGACTCCTCTTAGCATTTCTGTCCATAGGGTCCCCAAACTGAAAAGACTGGGTGGCTTTTGAAGGAGACCTTTACTGTATGCTCTCACACACACCCTAATACTAAACCCACAAGCAGACATTATGTCAGGGCCCTAAAGCTTGAAGGATGGATGTGTCAAGCCGTTCCTCACTATTCCTGTTTGGCAGTTGACTGTGAAACCTCCATGTTTGGGAAAGAAGAAGCTTAAGTTTGAAGCCTAAGGTCTGGGGAGTTTCAAAAACTCGCCCAGTTACTGGCCCATATTGACCCCCTAGGCCTTTACTATCCACTTGGAAGAACATTCTGACAGTCTGCAGAGATACAGAGAAAACTGCCTTCCTCCCTTGGGTCACGGAAACAGACGCAGATAATGCCAAAACTGAGAGCTTTCCTCTGTCAAGACTATCAGCCTTTAGGAGATAGGATCACACCTTTTATCCTCTTTAGGAGGCTGAAAACAAAATATCTGAGTCCCTCTCTCTTTAGACCAGTTCCAGCCTAGTTTCTAATCAGTCCTAACTTCACTCCTATAACACAGGCAACACTCAAATATTTCATTAGGGGTTGTGGGAAAAGACCAGCAACTGGAAGGCTGGGAAAAGAAATAGCAATTTTTGGAGAGAATTGATTTTCTCCTTTCTCTTTTCTTCCTTCTTTTCTGAGCCACGCAGGTAGTACAGTGGATAGAATACTGGACCTGTACTCAGGAAGACCTGAGCTCAAACCCAGACTCAGACACTTACTGTCTGTGAAGCCCTAAGCAATCCAGTCTCTGTCTGTCTCAATTTTCTCATCTCTAAAAAGGGGATAATAGTGAGGATGAAATGTGATAATATTTGTAAAGATCTCTGCAAACCTTAAAGTGCCATATAAATACTAGCTGTCTCTCTAATTTTTATCTTTTCCCCATTTTCATCCTTTCTTTCATCTCTATTTTCTCTTGCTTTTCTCTGCCTGCTTTCCCCCATCTTTATTCCTTGTTTTTCCCCAATTTTATCCATTTCCACCCTTGCTTACTCTCTTGTATCTCTTTCCTCTAACCCTACATTCCCTTTCTATACCTCATTCCCTCTGTTTCTCTCACTTTCTCTGTCTCTATGTGTGTCTGTCTATCTGTCTGTCTATCTTTCTGTCTCTCTCTCTCTGTCTTCTCTGTCTCTCTCTCTTTCTCTCTGTCTCTCTATCTCTCTCTCTCTCTGTCTCTGTCTCTCTCTGTCTCTCTCTCTGTCTCTCTCTCTCTGTCTCTCTGTCTCTCTCTCTTTCTCTCTGTCTCTCTCTCTCTTTCTCTCCCCTCCTTCCTGTCCTTCTGTCCTTCTCCTTGCTCTCATGGCTACCTGTCTCGCTGTTTCATCTTAGGTGTGGTGGTGGTGGAGCAAGGGGTTGTGATTGACCGAGAGGCCTTCTTCCCACCAATCCTGGAGCTGCTGTTGCTGGCTGAAGATATTGGACTCCTTAATGGCACTGCTGAGCTTATCATCACCATCCTGGATGACAATGACAACCGACCTACATTCAGCCCTTCAACCCTAACTGTACACCTACTGGAGAACTGCCCTGCAGGTGAGAGAGATCCTTGGGAACACACAGGGTCACAAGTGTCCCAGGATAATAGTGTCATAGAAGGTGGGTGTTTGGCCCTTGTGGGTCAGACCCATTAGTCTCCTAGGGGTGGTATAATCAGTTAGCCAAGAAGTGCCTACTATGTGCCAAGCAGTGTGCTAAGAGCTGGGGGTATAAAGAAAGACACAAAGACACTCTCTGTCCTCAAGGAAGAAAAATCTAGGATGGGCTAGCCAGCAAAAGATGAGGCTGGAGTTTTAAGTGATCTGGAAGGGCCAAAACCAAGGGCATAAAATAAATGCCAAGCCTATGAATTGCTACCCAGAGGTTAACATAAGACCCTGTTTTCCCCTCTTTGCACCCAAAGGCTTTTCCGTCCTTCAAGTCACAGCCACAGACGAAGATAGTGACCTCAATGGGGAGCTGGTCTACCGAATTCAGGCAGGGGCCCAAGACCGCTTCGTGATCCATCCCATCACAGGTGTCATCCGGGTTGGCAACATCACCATTGACAGAGAGGAACAAGAGTCCTATAGGCTGGTGGTGGTGGCAGCGGACCGGGGCACTGTGCCCCTCTCAGGCACCGCCATCATCACCATCCTTATCGATGACATCAATGACTCCCGACCTGAATTCCTCAATCCCATCCAGACTGTGAGTGTGCTTGAATCGGTTGATCCAGGCACCATCATTGCCAATGTCACTGCCATTGACCGTGACCTGAGTCCAGAACTGGAATATTTGATTATTGACATAGTAGCCAAGGATGACACTGACCGCCTGGTGCCCAACCAGGAAGAGGTCTTTGCTGTGAATATCAACACAGGTATAAGAGCCTTGCTCTCCTTTTTCCTCCTCCTTCTCAGAGTTGGATCTTCTCTCCTCCTTCCTCTGGTCCTCCTCTCCTCCCTTTGCTCTCTGTCTTTCCCCCCTTGTCCCCTCTTCCCCTATACATGCTCTCTTCTTGTAATAAAGCAAAGAGTGCAGATTCATAGTAAAAAGACCTGAGTTTGGATCCCTTCTCTACCACTTATCATGGGCAGTTAACTTTCAGTGTCCATTTCCTCATCTGTAAAATGGGGCTAAAAATACTTTCACTGTTACCTTACAGAGTCATTCTATGGAAAATACTCTTTAAATGGTAAGCTCTTTCTGGCACATATTGTCTGTGGCCTGGAGTAGGTCAATTAACCTTGTATTGCCCTCAGGAAGCTCTCCAAGACTATAAGGTACAGCCAAGTTGTTGATCTATATTGGTGAAGGGAGTTTTCATTCCAGAAGTTCCTTATATGCATGAAATTAAGAATCCAGTTCCCCTGCCCAAGAGCTAATAATATTATTGTTATTTTCTTTACTAACATTGATCTATCCCCCCTTTTTTCTCTTCTTCCTTTTCCCCTTCACTCTAACTTTTCTTCCCATTTCTAGCTCCATTGATTGTTAATTCTCCTTTCCTCCTTCCATTCTCTTCTTCCTCTCTTTCTGTCTTTTCTTCTCTGTCTTCATGTCTTTCTCTCCCTCTTACTTTAGTATGATCTCCCTGTTTCTGTCTCTTCTCACAACTAAATCCATCTCTTCCTTCCCCACCCTCATATTGCCTCTTTCTTTGGATTTCATCTCCTATTCTTGTCCCCTTTCTTATCCTCTCATTTTATCTTTCCTCTGTTTTTTCTCCTCTCCTTTCCTTTTGTCATTTGCCTCTTTCTTCTCTCTTCTACTCTGCCCTAATTGCTCTGGGGTCTCTCTCCCTGTGTCCCCCACCTTTGGTTATTTCTTCTATACCTTGAACTAACTGGTTTTAATCCTTTTCTCTCTTTCTCATGGCTGGCAGGCCCACAGGTTTGAGCTTTCTATTTCTCTATCACTTCTCATCTCATCTCTTGTCTGCTTCATACCACTGTCTCTCTTCATATCCACTGCATCACTCTTCATCTTCCCCATCCTGTGAGGCTGCCCACTGGGGCCGTCATCAGCCAAGGTGGTAGATTGGCCTTTGCAGACTGAATCCAGCCATCCCCTCCCCTTTCCCCACTCCCCAGGCTTGGGAAGGGGGAATTAGAGGAGGAGAAAAAGGAGGAGGAGGCTACTGCTGGGGTAAGTGACAGCCCACATTGGTCTGGGGGACTTTTGAGGACTGGGGGCCTGCTGGATAGACCTAAGGAATCCCAAGGAGAAGATTTAGAAGAGACACGATGAGGAAGGCAAACAGCTTCATACCAGGATTGGGGGTGGTCATTAGAGATTACCACTTCACAGCTGGGGGAAGAATGGCCCTTCCAGCTCCTCCACTTGGGCATGGGGAATACAAATGACCCCTCCTGTGAGTGACATTCACATTTGAGGAGTGAAGAAACCCTCTGTTGACTGGGCAGTGTCTCTGGGAGACAGCCAATAGAAGGGAAAGACATGGCTTCTAAAAAAGATTTGAGGCATATATATATATATATATATATATATATATATATATAAATATAAATATATATATATAGAAATATAAATATGTGTGTACATATCCCATATTGCTTGAGCATGCACACACACACACACACACACACACACACGCACACAAAGACAAAGGGGAACATTACCTCACTCTCTTGCTACAAACACTCCCCAGGTTGTCCACATCCTGGGACTTCCTTTCCCATTTAGAGTTGCTCTTAATATCCATTTTAATATTGTAATCTGGTTCTGCCAGTTATTAATTATTAATATTAATATTGGGCAGGGAGAAGGTTCTGACCCAGGGGGATTTGTCCAAGGTTTCCCTGGCCAATAGCAAGAGGTCTGTATGTTGTGCTGAACCTTGAATGGTCCCAGATGGCCCATGCACTCTAAGCCAGACAAGGCCAGACAAGTCTGTAGGACAAGAAATGATTTCTCAGCATCTATATCCTCTCTCTCTTCCTTGCTCTCTGGGGAATAGAAGTGGAGAGGGAGGGGCTAGGAAGAATTGGGAGAATAAGAGAGTTTATTATTAAGGCAGGGACTGCTGGGGAACTCCCAATGAGACTAATGATAGGACTGATCTGGCTTGGCAGGTTCTGTGATGGTGAAATCACCCTTGAATCGAGAATTGGTTGCCACCTATGAAGTCACCATTTCTGTGATTGATAATGCCAGTGACCTGCCTGAAAATGCCGTGAGTGTGCCCAACGGTAAGCAAGCCATCTCTGTAAGGTCCCTACCTGCTTGGTCCAATAGTTTAGATGTCTACAAGGACTTTAGGACAAACTTGACATAATCCACATGTTTATGAGAGCCTATATATTAATCACAGGAGTTCTTAATCTGGGGTCTGTGAACTTGTTAAAAACTATCTTGACAACTGTATGTTAATATAATTGGTTTCCTTGGTAATGCTGTGTATTTTATTTCATGCATTATTAAAAACATTATTCTGAGAAAGGGCTTGTAGGCTTTGCCAGACACTGCCAAAGGGGTCCAGGACACAAAAAAAAGGTTAAGAACTCCTATTCCAATGGATGTGACATCATCAATCTAGGTATTCCTTCCAACAATGTAAAATGCAGTTCATCCATGCCTGACCATTTTAACACTCTCATTCATGTCTTCCAATGAATTTGACCCAAAAGTATCCACTCAATGTACTAAAGGGATTCCTTGTGTTCTCTTTACATTCCTAAAAATTAGAGTTGAGTCAACTAGTATTTATGAAACCTTTGCTATGTGCCAGGCACTGTGCTAAGCAGTGGGGATACAAATATAAGCAAAAAAAAAAAAAAAAAAAGCAATCCCTGCCTTCAGGGAGCTGACATTCTAATGGGAGAAGACAACTCAGAAAAGGGACACTAAAAGAGGAGAATGGAATGGTGTCAAAATCTGGAGAAATGGAAGTTCTAGGAGGTGCTCACCAAGGGGTGAAGGGGCAGAGGAAGAAGGTAGTTGATACATGTATCAAAGTCTGGATAATTTTACAAAAATTAATATAATGAGGGACATCAGAAAGATAAGAATAATATATGACTGGGAAAGAAGGTAGGCTTATAGGGAACAAGAGATAAAGATCATGCTAAACAATCTCAGACTATATAAAGACTCAGACCAAAGGCCTTCAGCACCCTGGATAGCTCTCCTATGGAGGATTTATGGAACGGCATAGATAAAAGTCCATGAGAAAGGAAAATGTGCATGGACTACAATCTGAACCTGGAGAAGACAATTCACCAGTGAGCTCCCAGACCCACGGATGTATAACAGTATGAAGCATAGCAAATCTCTCTGCAGCATTTAAGACTTGAAGAGTGCTTCTTCCCCCTACCCCCAAGAACCCTGTGAAGTAGGTAGTGTATTCTTATCCCCCTTTTACAGGTAAGAAAGCTGAGACTCTGGGAGTTTAAATAAGTTGCTCAAGGTTACAACTCTTATGTGTGTATTTCAAGCCTGGGTCTTGAAGTCCCTTGCTTTTTTACTGCTGGGATTATTCGAGTCTAGAAGAGAAGACTGAGGAGCAGTGGCCTAATGCAAGATGAACATGTGTAACTAGAAAGAATGGGTTGAAGCTACTGGGGCAGCTTGCTGGCTCAGTGGATAGAGTGCTATGCCTGAAATCAGGAAGACCTGAGTTCAAATCCAGTCTCAGACATTTATTAGCCATGTGGCCCTGGAAAAGTCTGTTTTTGTCTCAGTTTCCTTATCTGTAAAATGAATTGGAGAAGGAAATGGTAAACCCCTCCAGTATCTTTGCCAAGAAGTCCCCAAATGGCATCACAAAAAGTTGGACATGACTGAAACAATTGAACCACCACAACAACAGCCAGAGAAGCTATTTAGAAAGAAAAATCCAGGGAAACATCCATGTAAAGAAATTAGTCAGATTCACCTTTTGAGAAAGGAGGTGCAGGTGCCTTCTCTTCCTTCAGTATCTCCGGCTTAGATTCAGCCAAAGCATTGGAGTAGGTAGGATCTTCTGGGATGTTCCCTATGACCCTTCCAGGAACAATGATTCTCAAAAATAAGAGGTATTAGTAGAGCCTTGTGTTCTTGAGGCAGGAGGACAAAGTCAGATTAGACAGAGTCCTAGTTAGCTACTGAAATGGGATGCTAAGGAGAGGGATACAGTGTCCTTCCCCTGGAGGGTTGGAGGAATAGTATAAAAGATGCCTATTGTTTCTGCGATGTTTTAAAGTCATTTTGTTTGGAAACAGGGGTAAGAGGACTTCTCTAAGTCCCATATATCTGGAGAATATTTTATTCTCCAATCACAGAATCATATCATTAGAAAGGAACATCAAGGTCATACAATCCAACCCCCTGCCCAGAACTGAAATCCCTTCACTGGACTGAGAATTAGGAGACCTAAGATTGCACTCACTCCCTGGAGATCTCCCTAGCCCCAAACCAGCAGAGATCTGATCGCTAAGGCAACCAAGAAATCCAAGGCCCTGAACTTCATGATATTAAAAAGAAATATTAGCATCTTTCCTAGTGGTTTGGCTGGAGGCCTCCATCTGGGCTCATTTCCATTTTTAACACCTTCTAGTGATCAGCCAAAGGCTGCCTGTTATCACCTCCTTCAAGGACAGTACTTAGCTTTGGTGGTGATGCTAGAAATTGCCTTTCTCATTCACAGAAAGATCTACCCACACTGAATATTTGAAACTCTGACAACATATCTTTAAATAAAGAGTAGTATTGGTAATTCCTGACCTTTCACTAATCCTAGAGTTGGTTAGAGTCACCGCTATCTCTCTTTTTTTTTTAAGCAATTGGGGTTAAGTAACTTGCTCAAGGTTACACGGCCAGTTATTTCTGGGTGTGGTGCTGAGTATCTGAGCCCGGATTTGATCCAGGTCATCCCGACACTGGAGCCGGTGCTCTTACTCGCTGAGCCACCTGGCCGCCCACACCCCTATCTCTTAATCAGATTGGCCATTCCCACACTTAAACTCATTGAGTGTGATCTGACTCTTCTACAGATTGTTGCCTTTTTTCTGGAAGAAGAATGTTGACAGACTATTTTGATGTATTGTCTAGGGGGAAAGGGAATACAGAATCCACTGGAGGCTTGAGAGCAGAATCATCTTGGAGTGGGGAGGAGGTGGAGCATAAAGTTCAGTAATTTGCTGGTGACTTGGGAGGAGCGGCTTCAATGCAAAAGTGCTGGAGAGGTTAAGTGATCTGTTCAGGACCTGACAAGTTTGTAAGACTCTGAGGCAGGATTTGAACTCCAGTCTTCCTTATTGCTAGTCCATCCCTTTTTATGTTAACACACTGGAAATAGCAGCATATTTGGAGTGGACCTGAGTTAAAGTCCCATCCCCTAACATTTCCTGAATTGGTCCAAACATAAGCTATCCTGAAATATAAATTACTCCCAGGGCGGAGTCCCTTGGAAACAAGCTCTCAAGAGCTAAAGGGGGAGGGAATTTTAAAGCAGATTAAAATTCTTTCATTTTTAGTGTGAGCATTTAGTATTTGCACCTCAGAAATTGTCAAACACCACAAATCACAGCTTCTTTGCTATATTGTTTTGTGGGTTGTCTTGACTTTTAAAATGGTGAAGAAAAATATTGATAGTGCAGAGTCAACCAAAATGTGTGGCTTTTGTACTTTTTTTAGATGGCAGTTGTCAAACATTTACCAACATGCCCCATCAGCACCCCTAGAATAGCATCCTTTTGAAAGGGAAAATATTTTTATACACATATATACTATATTACCTATATATTATGCACATGCATGTTTTATACATGTACAAATAAACATTTATGTATGTATATATACACATTGAAACAATAATACTGTAAGGGCTGCACTCAGGTTTTCTACAAGGCAGACTTGGGAGGGGGAGTGGTCAATATGTGGGCCACTATAGACCCAGTTGTGTTTTCTTGGGCAAGTCACTGTGCCTTTTTCCTCATATTTAAAATATGCATTACCTTCTTCAGAAGATGGTGGCAAAGAAAGCACTTTGTAAGCCATAAATGGGGAACCTTTTGTTGGTGGAGACACGTGTAGGGCATTTGGGACAAGGTGGAGAAATTGGAGAAAAGTTGGACCAGCTGAGAACTGAGGCTAGGGAGCCAAGACAGGACAAGGTGGCAGCCTGGGGACTTTCTGAGAGTATGCCTTGGTTTACATTGATTTCTTAACAATCATCTCTCTACATGGAATTCCTGCAGACTCCTGGAGAAATGGATATTAAGGCTAACTCTGGAGTACCTACTCAGATCTGACCTTTCAATTTAACTCTCCTGTGCCCCAGGAGATCTTTTTTTCCCTAGGTATCCTAAAGTAGCAGTCTCTAACCCAGGCCTTCCTCCCTAACCAGCTGAGCAGCACCATCAACACAAGAATGCAAGGAAGGGACCTGATGCAGCAAGAAGAAAGCCTCCCTCCACTGAAATTGCTTCTTCCTACCCCGCTGTCTTTATCCTTCTACACCCCTGGTCACTGCTTCTCTCCTCTGTCTCCCCCTCCCAGCCAAGCTGACAGTCAATATTCTGGATGTCAATGACAACACACCCCAATTCCGGCCCTTTGGGATCACCTACTACACAGAGCGGATCCTGGAAGGAGCGACACCAGGCACCACACTCATTGCTGTGTCAGCCTATGATCCAGACAAAGGGGTCAATGGGCAGATCACCTACACCCTACTCAACTTGGTGCCCCCGGGGTACGTCCAATTGGAAGACTCTTCAGCAGGTAGGCTGGACACCCATACTATACCATGGTGCTCTGTTGGAGGGAGAATAGAGGCCTCTTCTCTACACTTGGGGAGATGGGGATTGGCGGGATATTTCCACTTCTCCAGACTTACACCCCACTTTCCTTCCTTATTATTTTGTGTTTGGGACAAACTTCAAGGTGGTAATGCTCCCATCCATTCCTTAGCGCACTGATGAAATGATGATTGAGAAATTAAAACTATCTGTAGTCGTATGAAAAAATGCTCTCAATCATTATTGATTAGAGAAATGCAAATCAAAGCAACTCTTAGGTACCACATCACACCTATCAGATTGGATAACATGACAAACTAGGAAAATTATAAATGCTGGAGAAAATATAAGAAAATTGGAACAATAATTCAATGTTGGAAGAGTTGAAAACTGATCCAACCATTCTGGAGAGATTTGGAACTATGCCCAAAGGGCTAAAAAAAAAATGTGCATACCCTTTGACCCAGAAATACCACTTCTAGAGTTGCATCCCAAAGAGATCACAAAAATGGGGGAAAGACACACATGTGCAAAAATATTTATAGCAGCTCTTTTTGTGTTGACCAAGAACTGGAACTTGAGGGGATGCCCATCAATTGGGGAATGGCTAAGTAAGTTGTGGTATATGAATATAATGGAATACTATTGTGCTATAAGAAATGATGAGCAGACAGACTCAGGAAAAAAAAAACCTGTAAAGATTTGTATGAACTGATGCCGAGTGAAGCAAGTGGAACCATGAGAACATTGCACACAGTAACAGCAATGTTGTACAATGGTCAACTATGATAGACTTAGCTCTTCTCAGCAATGCAAGAATCTAAGACAACTCCAAAAGACTCACAGTGGGAAATGCCACCCACATTCAGAGAAATAACTTTAGAGGCTGAACGCTGATCAAAGCAGACTATTTGTTCTCTTTTTTTTGTTCTTGGTTCTTCTTTCTCGTGATTTCTTCTATTGGTTATAATTCTTTACAAGACTAAAGTGAAAATATGTTTAATATGAATATATACATATATATATATATATATATATATATATATATAGAGAGAGAGAGAGAGAGAGAGAGAGAGAGAGAGAGGGAGGGAGAGAGAGAGAGAGCCTGTATCAGATTGCACACCATCTTGGGCAGGGCAGAGGAGGGAGGGGGAGAAAATTTAGAACTCAAAATCTTATGGAAGTGAATGTTGAAAACTAAAAATTAATTAAGTGGAAGGAAAGAAGGAGGGAGGGAAGGAAGGAAGGAAGGAAGGAAGGAAGGAAGGAAGGA
>NW_027187353.1:1378157-1391686 GCF_028583685.1 Petaurus breviceps papuanus | reverse complement strand
GGAGGGAGGAAGGGAGGGAGGGAGGAAGGAAGGAAGGAAGGAAGGAAGGAAGGAAGGAAGGAAGGAAGGAAGGAAGGAAGGAAGGAAGGAAGGAAGGAAGGAAGGAGTTTAGTTTTGGACATAATGGAATTGAGATGCCTATGAGACAGCCAGCTCAAAGTGTCCAAAAGGTTGGGGACAATTCAAGACTGGAGGTTAAGGGAGATGTCAGGATTGAATAAACAAATCTGCATAGAAATGCATATAAATTATTGTTGAACTCATGGGAGTTGCTAAGATCACCAAGTCAGTCAACAAATATTTATTAAGTGCCTACTATGTGTCAGGCACTGTACAAAGCCCTAGAGATACAATGAGGGGCAAAAAGCAGTCCCTTTCTGCCATAGAACTCATAATCTAATGAGGGAAACAATGAGCAAAAAATATTTCCAGATGACCTACATACAAGATAAATAGGAAATAATTATGAGAGGGAAGGGACTAGAATTAAGAAAGGCTTCTTTTAGAAGATGGAATTTTAGTTGGAATTTAAAGGAAATCATGGGAGCTAAAAGTGAGGAAGGAGAGCATTCTGGATATAAGGGAAGATAAGCAGAGAAAATGCCTGGAGCCAAAAGAGAAAAGAATTCGTGACACAACCTTGGGATATGCCTGCAGTTAATGGGAAACAAAACCCTAAGAGGAAGATATGTAGAAGGAGGAAGCAGTGAGTGGTGTTAAATGTCACAGAGAAGGGAGAATAACTGAGAAAAGACCATTGGGTTTGGCAATGGAGAGATCACAGTAACTTGAGTAGGTTGAATGATGGATGAGAGCTGAAGCTGGAGGGAAGAGGGTTTAGAAGAGAGTGAAGAAGAGAAAAGGGTAGCACCAAATGGAGATGACTTTTTCAGTGACTTTAATCAAGGCAAGGAGAGTTACAGGACAATATTGTGGGGACAGAAGAATCAAGTGCCTGGCAAGCATTTTTTAAGGAGAGGGGAAGAAGACAGTGGTGTTGGTGGAGAGCAGGGAAGGTGCCAGCAGATAGGGAAAGACTGAAAATTAAAGAAGGGAGATTATAATAAGACCAATCTTTTGGAGGAGACAGAAGGGAATGAGATCGAGAGTTCATGTAGGAATTTTAGAAACAATCGAATACAACCCCTTCACTTTACAGAAGAAGCAACTGTGGTTCATCAGAGAGGGAAAGTAGTTTGCCTGAGCTCATACAGGCAGCAAATAGGATTGGAACCCAGGTACTCTGCTGCCGATACATGCATCCCAAGTGGATTTTAGCTGCCCACTCAGCTATCACTCTTATTGGGGTAGACATAGGGAAAACAGTGGATTCCTATTATTTCAGGGAAGATCATTGCCAACCGGACTGTGGACTATGAGGAGGTACATTGGGTCAACTTCACTGTCCAAGCGGCAGACAATGGCTCTCCTCCCAGGGCTGCAGAGATCCCTGTCTACCTGGAGATTGTGGACATCAATGACAACAATCCCATCTTTGATCGGCCCTCCTATCAGGTGGATGATTTGATATCATTAAGGCTGCTGGGAGAGGTGCAGGGTGGGCAGGCAGGCAGGGATAGGCTGCCATCATTCAGCAGGATGAGTGCATTTCTGTATCATAACAAGCCCCTGAGCAAGTCTTTCAAGATAAGGAATTTTGAGGGATTTGTGATATCATGTGGAATGTCACTAGGAGGTCAACCAGTGATTTAATGCAGCCCCTGTCAACTCACCAGACCTTGATCTTGAGGTATCTAGATAGAAAAGCAGATTACAGATTACAGTTCTGGACTAGGAATAAGGAAGACCCAAGTTTGAATCCTACCTCAGACACTTGCTAGTTGTATGGCCCTAGGCAAATCACTTAATCTTAGCCTCAGTTTCCTCATTTGTAAAGTAGGGATAAAAATAGGACCTGACTCACATGGTTGTGACTAGGGTGATATAATGTACCATAAAGTGTATTGAAAATTCTAGTCATAATCATTATTATTTTATTGTTGAGAGTGCCAGCAGGATCTGCCCTTTATTCCCCATTCACCCTCATGCTAGAGATTCTATCAGCCTTGATCTCCCAAGCTTAGAGGGGCAGTGAAGTATTAAGAGCCTTCATTTGCTGATGCCTGGATTCTTTCTCCCTTCTGTCTTCCTACCTGGCCCCAGGAATCTGTGTTTGAGGATGCACCAGTGGGCACAATCATCCTCACTGTCACCGCCACTGACGCTGACTCAGGACCCTTTGCCCTCATAGAATACAGCCTGGGTGATGGAGAAGGCAAATTTGGAATCAACCCCACCACGGTAAATGAGTCAATCAATAAGCATTAATTAAGCACCCAAGTATATACCATGCTAGGCACTAGGGAATTCAAAAAAATAAAATGAAAAATTAATCTGCCCATCATCTCAAGGAACTTATGAAATGGGGGAGAGGGCAGGGAGTGGTTAATGCATGGGAGAGAATTAGGGGTAAGAAGGGAAAAGAGAAATGGCTAAGGATGCCAAGACCATAGGCTCGAAAAACTTCTAGAGGTTAATGCATCCATCTCCATTCCTCTGGGCTCAACACTTCCAGATTTGTGGAGATTTGATTTCCCAGTGTAGCCAATTTTGTAGCAACCTTCAGCCATCCCTGAGCTAGCATCATGATTTGATGGAAAGATCACTGGACTAGGAAATATGGGTTCAAGTCCCAGGTCAGCCACTAACAAACTGTTTGGGCAAGTTATTTTTCCTCTCTGTGCTTCAGTTCCCTCCTCTGTAAAATGGGTGCAGGAAGCACAATGACCTCTAAGGTTCCTTCCAGCTCTAAATCTATGAAGGCTATTGTACCAGCCAGTGATGCTAATTTTATCATTCTTAGAATTTATGAAAATCTCTTGGTTTAAACCAATTTCTTTTCCATCTGTCTCAGTGGACAAGCAGGACAGTCAGTTGTCATTCTGTTTATAATAACCCCTTATAGCCATTAAGAGATTTATGAATAATTCTTCCTACATTAAAGAAACTCAATTCGCTCATTTGCTGACCCTATACTTGGTAGAGTATGGGAAACTCCATTCCCTCTTAAATCAGTCACTAAGTAAATATTTGTTTCTATAGAAAGAGAGTGTGGTAAAGTATCTAGATAGTTGGCCTTGGTATGAGGAAGAACTAGGTTTAAGTCTCACCTCTGATACATACTGGCTGTATTGACTCAGTGATTTAGGAAACTCTCTAGGGCAGGGGTTATTAACCTGCTGTTCTTACCAGCTTATGATTGAAACTAAGAGTATATTGATCTTGCCAGGCTTACAAATTGAACGCAAACCTCTCCCACTTTTTCCAGTGGTTATAAATTAGCTCTAAGCCCCCAAATCATCATTCAGTGACCTGTCTGTGAACAAGGAATACTTTCTCCCCTTCCTATATACATATAACCAATAAGTAAAATACAATCTCTCCGTTTTGTTGGCTAACATTAATTATATTAGCTAAAGGCTTAGAAATTAAGATGTGCAGGGCGGCTAAGTGGCACAGTGTAGCAGCAAGCACCCCAAGCATGCTCAGGGTGGCTGCCCATACAGGTTCTTGGATCTGCTTTGTTAAAGGAAAGCAACTCAAAATGGGTTAACAAGCTTACTTTAATCAGTCAGACATATATCGTTTACCTTGTTCAGGAGAAAAGGTCAGCACCCCGAACTTCAAAGTATACAGGCAGAATTATCAAGACAGAAACAGATCAAGTAGACAGATTTCCAAACTGTCCAACCATTACATCCATACCCAGTCAACATCTGGGTTTCCACATCTGGGTTTTTCAAAGCCGGGGGGGCCCTGGACAACGGCTTCCCAGAATACAGATCAAATCACAGAACACTTCTCAAAGTGAGCCCCCAAAACAAAGCTACACATCAGGGCTTATATAGCCTTCTCCTGGCTCAGAGAATGTAACAACCTTTTGGACCCACTGGCCAATCAAAAAGTATCTACTGAAAAACAAGCCTCCCACCCCAGGCTTCAGGTGCACTTTAGCCTAGGGGCAGGGAAGATCTTCCAAGTTTGCATTCCCATTACACACAGTGAGTAAAGTGCCAGCCCTGGAGTCAGGAGGTCCTGAGTTTGGTTCCAGCCTCAGAGAGTTAACACCCATACAAAAAAACTAGCCATGTCACCTTGGGCAAGTTACTTAACCCCAATTGCCCTCCAAAAGGCAAAAAAAAAAAAAAATAAGATGTGCATTTAAAAACAAAGTCTAACTTTCCCCCACCCAGAAATAAGCAACAAGGCTAAACCATGTGAGCTAACAATCACAAAAACATTCAGCACCAACCTGAAGAAAGAGGTGAGGAAAGAATGCACTAGTTTCTCATGGAACAATCACTAACAGTATGAGGTGATGTCCCCAAAAGGTACAGACAGTAAAAAATACAGAATATGAGAGGTGGCAGAAGTCACCTTACCTCATTTAGAGGACCAAAGTTCAGCAAGGCTAAGTCTCCTTCCACAGATATCACCCAGTAAGATAACAGCCAGCTTCTCCCACCTCCTTTGGGAGCAGCTAGCTATCACCTAATCTCTTTGTTACTGCACTCCCGAGTGCAGGCCTTAGACTGGCTAGGGCTGGGCAAGGAGAACAGAGACTGAAGTCATCCCCTCTTGCTCTTCTAGGGAGACATCTATGTGCTGTCTTCTCTGGACCGAGAGACAAAGGCTCATTACATCCTTACAGCTTTGGCCAAGGACAACCCTGGGGACATACCCAGCAACCGCAGGGAGAATTCAGTTCAGGTGAGGAATATGGCTCTAAGGGATATTAAGAAGAAAGAAGTAGGGGATGGGTTAACAAGGTGATGATCTTGGAAGGATACAGGATCAGTAGGAATGAGGACCAGCTGTCACTGCAGGAAGATACTTCCAGGAAATAGACTTCCAGGTGTGTAAAACAAGCCCCATCTTCCTACTACCATGCTAACATCCCCACTCCTGCTTCACATTCATTCACTCAATCAATAAACTTGGTGCAAAAAATTAAGCACCCATGTGCTAGGCACTGTGCTAAGCATTTGGCTGAGGGGCTCCGGATGGCACAGAAGTGAGAGTATAGGAGTGTGGGATTTTCTGATATCAGACTTGGGTGAGAAGTGTAGTTTTTCATGGAAATTTTTGGCCCCTTCAAAGCCACCCTCCTCTCAAAGCCACTCTAAGTGGGATGTTTTAGCTGTCAGGTAAAAAGGGCTTAGACCCTTCCTACTTCAAGAATCTGGTTCCCATCCCCCCAAGCTGGACACTTTCTCCATCAACACATTTGGTGACATTTGTGGACAGCTTTTGAGAATTTGCCACCAGCCTGGTGGCATGGCAATGAGTCCCTACAAACTTATCTA
Source organism: Petaurus breviceps papuanus (assembly GCF_028583685.1). Lineage (NCBI taxonomy): Eukaryota > Metazoa > Chordata > Mammalia > Diprotodontia > Petauridae > Petaurus > Petaurus breviceps. The sequence goes on along the minus strand of NW_027187353.1, from coordinate 1,386,320 downwards.
GGTCGGTCACCAGACAACAGACACATGGTACATCTCCATCCCTGTATTCCAAGCCTTTTCCCTTTGCTTGCTTAGCCTTAGCCTTTGAAACTCCAGGGTTACCTCCGTGAGGCATCAGAGAAAGCCTTTAGTGGAGACTGAATCATTACTGATGGGTCATCCAAGGTCAAGGACAGTATAACTAAGGGTCAAGAACAGGGAGCAGTCTGCAGCAGGTCACCAGACCAAATGGTCTGAGATTAAAATCATGGGGCAAACACTCTATAAATAGGACCCCAAGTCAAGACCATCAACTATAGTTATGTACAGATCTAAATATCTAAATAAAGATATATGGGGGGGGGGGGAGGCAGCTAGGTGGCGCAGTGAAGAAAGCACCAGCCCTGGAGTTGGGAGGACCTGAATTAGGATCTGGCCTCAGACACTTAACAGTTATTAGCTGTGTGACCTTGGGCAAGTCACTTAACCCCAATTGCCCTGCCGTTCCCCCTCCAAAAAAAAAGCAAAAATTTTTTTAAAAAGATATATGTCTAAGGTCAGAAACATCTTAAATCAGGAGGAATTGAGAGTGTCACAGAGTTAGGGTTTACAAGGTAAGGTCCTGTCCATAAACAAAGATTAAGACCCTACCCTAAGGAATTCATTGGTGTCCCCTCCTTCATCTGAAGCTGCCTCACACTTATGTCCAAATACCCAAAGGGTCATGACCTTTTATCTTTCATCTATGGAGGAAATGACTTTTGTGCTCATCAAACACACCCCCACACACAAAAACACTAGGTGGTGATACAAGTGCTGGATGTCAATGACTGCCGACCTCAGTTCTCCAAGCCCCAGTTCAGCACCAGTGTTTATGAGAATGAACCTGCCGGGACTTCAGTCATCACCATGATGGCCACTGACCAGGATGAAGGAGAAAATGGAGAACTGGCTTATTCCATTGAAGGCCCTGGTGTAGGTGAGTGGCCTTATCAGGAGGCTTAGAGAAAAGTTGGGTAGAGACTATGGAAGCTGTGGCCCTCCCACCTGGACACTAGGCTTATCCACCTACCTGTTCTTAGGTGACCATGGGTTGGTTCTTCCCCACTTAGCTTCAATTTCCTCAGTAGGGAACTTTAGCCAGCATGCCTCAGGAGTTAAGTAAGGGATATGATACCATCTACATGTTACCATAACAACAGGTGATGGTTGAAAGACCCAGGGAATGGGTGATGTGGAATAAGTGAGAAACAGGGTGGGTGGCAGCCCCTCCATTGGGATGTCCCCAGTGGAGCTAAGGGAAAAATGGGAACTGGGAGGAGAAATGACTTAGAGGGGACATGATCGATACTTTGAGAATTTGGGAACTTGTCATATAAGAAAGTAATTAGACTTTTCTATTTGACCCCAGAAGGCAGAACTTGGAATGATGGGGTCAAAGTCTCAGAGGTAGATTTCAAATCAATGGAAGGAAAAACTTTCTAACAAATATTATCCCAAAGTAGAATGGATTGCCCTGGGAGGTAGTGGGCTCCCCATTACTGGAGCTCTTCAAACAAAATCTAGAAAAAAAACATGTCAGATATGTGGTAGACAAGACTATTATACAAGTACATACTGATATCTTTCATCTTTGAAATTCTGTGAGTCATGGAATGGTTGCTAAAACAACACTCTGCCCCAACAGAGGCATTCCAAATCGACAAGGATTCAGGTCTGGTAACAACCCGGCGGCCACTGCAGTCTTATGAGAGGTTCAACCTGACAGTGGTAGCTACAGACGGTGGGCAGCCCCCACTCTGGGGCACCACTATGCTCTACGTGGAAGTCATTGATGTCAACGACAACCGACCAGTTTTCGTCCGTCCACCTAATGGCACCATCCTCCACATCTTGGAGGTATGACATGTATCCCCCCAGGTCACCCCCAACTCTACCTCTGATCTAGAGGAGGGGGACTTCCTAGAGGGTACAAAGTATAGTTACCATGGCAACTTATTTCCCCCTCCTCAACAACATTTGGCTTAATTACTTCTTATATTATTTTCACATCATGAATTTACAAAGTGGATTTGAGGGTACTGCTGACTACCCCAACTTACTACTTGTCCTAGGCACCAAAATTACTAGTTTTCACTCTGGACATGGACTGTCCATATTCTCATCTCTACTCCCAACACAATTACCCTCTAGTGAGCTTAAGCCCTGTTCCAAAAGTGAGAAAGGATGGTGATTGGCACTTCCTCAACTTCCCATCCTGAAGCAGACCTCTGAGATATCAGGACAGTAGCAACCATTAAGTCAAACAGAAATCTTATAGGACTCTGGGGGGTTCCAAGGTCATACCTATCATGGGCTGCCATAGAAGACCATGAGACACTCAAACAGGGAAGAAAATAAGGTTCCCTGTAGATTTTCTGGGTATCTCACCATGCTCCCTATATTCCTAACTTTGCCAAAACTTCCCAAATCTATGTGGTCTCAGAGACTGTGAGGAGAGAGGAGAGACACAGTTCCTGCACTTTGGAGCAAGTTAAAAGGTTGATTTTTTCCCCCAAAGTGCAGAGGAAGGGTAAGTTCCTGAGCACAGACACAAGGTGGCACAGAGATCCTTCAAACAACTCCTCCCACCCATGATATCCTTCTAGGAATTGGAATTCTCTCTGAGGATTTCAGGAGATTCAAATAATCTGAGAAAGAACTGGTAAACTTCCCTGTGCTCTAACAGGAAATCCCTCTTCAATCAAATGTTTATGAGGTCTACGCCACAGATAAGGATGAAGGGCTCAATGGGGCTGTTCGCTACAGTTTCCTGAAGACGGCGGGGAACCGAGACTGGGAGTATTTCACAATTGATCCCATCAGTGGACTTATCCAAACTGCCAAGCGTCTTGACAGAGAGCAGCAGGCTGTGTACAGTGTAAGGGTCCTCTGGTTGTCATGAACAGCCATGAAGATCTAGGTTTAAATCCTGTTTTTGATACATAACTGCCTACATAACTCCTAGCAAATCACTTAGCCTCTTGGCGTAGTAAGCAACTCTGAATTGCAAAGAGAGTGCCAACCAGTTTTGGTAGAGGGAGTTTTCTCACCTGGAAGTTCCCGGTGCCAATGAAATCACAGATTCAGTCCCTAACCATACTGCCCTGAGGGCATTGGGGAAAATGTCCAGTTGCCAGTTTTCACTGAAGGTGGGAAGAGGGAGGGTAGAAAATAAGGAATAAGGAAAGCCATCTCTGGGTTTTCTACCACCTAGGATAGCATATCCCAAACCACAGCTGTGAAACCTAATGGCCTGAGACCTGTGAAAGGGAGCTCCATGGGAATGTTTCAATTCTAGAAATATGATTCCCTCAAACATATTCAACATGAAACAGCATCAGTATCCTCCACCAAAGTCCTCCTCATGTGCCTCCCTGTGCCAATGAGAAGAGCCTGGGCTCCCAGGGGCTGTACCTGTGGTACACAAGCTCTTGTCCTCAAACATGGCTTGATGATGCTACTTTCCAAGGGCCATCCCACCTGATGGCATCACCAGAAGGCTAGCCAGCAGGTGATGGCCACTCAACAAGGGCAAGGGCAGATTGAATGGACATAGGTATGGGGAAAGGTACCCCACCAATGACATCTCTGACCCTGAAAGTGAATAACCGAAACCCTCAGCACATGTAAACTAATTTCTTCTACATTACCTCTATTTTGCTTTATGTTTCCTCATAATACCTTTATCTGAAGAGTATCAATTGCCCCCCAGGTCACCCCTAGATTGTCATTCATGGGGTCTATCAATATATTTCAAGTCCAGAAGCATTCTGCAGCCCAGTAAATTGGGAAATGTTAGCCTAGGGACATCTAACTGGACAGCACCAATCCCTGATGACCCCATACTTTGTGGTTTCATCCAGCACCTACAATAGTATAACCCCAGGTTCTAGCCTGGTGCAGGAGAGACCTTTTTCTTGCTTCTGGTTTTAAAAAAGGACACACACTGTTCTAGGTCCTCTTCAGGGACACCTTCCTGGAGAGAGATAAGTGGCTTTGAGAAGCCTCAGACATGTAGGGGAGCTGCTGCCTCAATATATCCCAGACTGCCAATTTGCCTCCCAAAAGACTTTCAGGGGTTTCCCCTGGGATAAGATTAGAGACTCTCCAATTGGGAGTGAGATATCTCAGCTCTGTCTACTGCTTCCCAAAGTCTCTCTCCATGAGTCTTTCCCTGGAGAGGGGCCTCTCCTGAAGCCGAAATCAAGGGTCTTTCCTCTCCCAAGCCCTTACCCCTCATGCAGACACACAGCATTTCCATTAATAAGGAGAGTCTTAGACAAATGCACCAGACTTGATCCCTGGTTTATAAGTGATTGGAAGCTTTCCCACCCGAAGTCTAAGATCCCCTGCATTCTCCCCAGCCCCATCTAAGGACTTCTTGGTTTTCTGGGGAACCCAAGGGGCCTCCCTCTAACCTCAATTCCTCCCTCCAGCTGATCCTGGTGGCCAGCGACTTGGGCCAGCCAGTGCCCTACGAGACCATGCAACCACTCCAAGTGGCATTGGATGACATTGATGACAATGAGCCCATCTTCGTGAGACCCCCAGTGAGCCTAAAGCCTTCTCCCCCCACTTCTTCTCCCCTGCTTCAAGCTGGGCTCAGGCTGGGTAGTAGGAAGCTGGCCTACGATCTTCCCCCTGTTCCCTGTAGCGGTGGTGTGAGCAGAGGAACACTCCTACCTCCTCTCTCCCCTCTGCTCTCCTCCCCTCTCCGATACACATACACAGGGTTTGCAATCCATCTCAGTCAGAGAAACCAGCTCCCCCCACCCCAACCTAAAGGAAATCAGACAATGAGACTGAAGTCCATGTTGACTATGCTGGTCCTTTTTCTGTCTCTTCCTTTTGAGCGTGCATGTCTGTGTGTCATGTGTGTATACTTGGATGTCATGCATGTGTTAGCATGTATATGCACATACATTCGTGCACATGTGTGCCTGCTTGGTCTCGATGTGCATCCATGTATTCTACTCTCTTACATCCTTTTCTGAGGACAGATATGGCATTTAATGACCACATCCTGTGTCCAAACTAGTAATTAGAATCACCATGTTCTCATGGTCTAGCCCTTCTGTGCAGAAAGCCATTCTCCTTGTGTCCCTCCCAGCATCTGACCCACTGTCCTTCCCAGGGGGCTCTGTCCACTCCCAGCCCAGGGAGGCCTGGCCACTGGCCCATCCCTAACACCTGTGACTGCTCTCCTGGTCCTGCAGAAAGGCAGCCCCCAGTACCAGCTACTCTCTGTGCCTGAGCACTCCCAGCCTGGCACCCTTGTGGGTAATGTGACAGGAGCCGTGGATGCAGACGAGGGTCCCAATGCTATTGTTTACTATTTCATTGCAGGTAAGGAAGGCAGTAAGGCTGGGGCTAGGGCTGGATTGAGCCTGGGATAGGGCCTCTGCTGGACCCTCCATTTCCCCTCCTCCATCCACTGAATCTCGTGCTCTCTCCCCAAGCTGGCAATGAGGAAGAAAACTTCCTGCTGAAGAAAGATGGAAGACTCTTGGTGATACGGGATCTGGACCGTGAACGAGAAGCCCTCTTCTCCATTATTGTCAAGGCCTCGAGCAATCGGAGCTGGACGCTCCCCCAAGGTCCAGGGGCTTCGCAGGCCCTTGACCTCACATCTGACCTGACGCTCCAGGAAGTGCGAATTGTCATAGAGGACATCAATGACCAGCCTCCACGCTTTACGAAGTCGGAGTATACCGCAGGTGACACAACGGGGCAGTCTGGGGGCACTGGGCTGGGGGGGAGGTGAAGAGGGCCCATCTCAGCTACCCTTCTCCAGCCAGGCTTTTCTATCTCCCAAAGCCCAACTCACAAGGGTAGTAATTGTGATGAGGCTGAAACGTCCTATCTCTGGCTGACTAGGGCTGCCCTAAGGAGAAAGTCCATGAGCTGAGTGTCGGGGCAGTCTTGTCTTTGGTGTTCACCTAAAGGACGGGGATGTGTGCTGCTTTCTGTCCTATAAGGGACAGGCAATGGAAACACCGGTGGCTCAATGGGTATTTGGAAGTCTAAGAAGAAAGGCAGCCACTACCATGGGAATACTGAAGGAATGTGGGGTCAGAGTATACCCCAAACCTATCTATTCCTTCCCAACTCACTGATGGTTTCCCATAGGAGTGGCCACTGATGCGAAAGTGGGATCAGAGCTCATCCAGGTGCTGGCCACAGATGATGACATTGGCAATAACAGCCTGGTATTCTACAGCATCCTGGCCATTCACTATTTCCGGGAGCATTCCAATGACTCAGAAGATGTGGGCCAGGTCTTTACCATGGGTAAGAGCCAAACTGTTCTGAGTAAAGGTGGGAGGAAGAGAGGGCTCCAGACCCATCTCAGGGAAGAGAAATCTCCCCCACCAGCCCTCAGGCCTCTCACTCAGAGCCCCACAGGCATTCAGCCTAGCCTTAGATAGGATAAAGGAGGGGAAGTCAGTCACCCCAGAGCTCTCCAGGGAATTCTAGCTATGGAGCTAGAGAAAGGAGTGGGATGGGACTCGGAGGGCGTACATATGTGTGTGTTAGTGTGTGTATGCGCGTGTGTGTGTCTCTCCTTGAATGCATAATAGCTGACACTCATATAACATTGTAAGATTTACAGATTACATTGCTTCATTGTCTCATTGTATCCTCACTGATTCTAATGAAATAAGGTATGCAATGTATAGTGTATGTTTGTGAGGTAAGTGCCATAGGTATTACTATACCCATTTTACAGAGGAGGAAACAGACTCAGGAAAGTTAAGTGACCTCCCTAAAAATCACAGCAGCTCGTGAGGGTGGGAGGTAAGATTCAAACCCAGGCCTTTCTTGACTCTAAACTCAATCTTCTTTCCCCTGTGCATGTGTGTGCACATGTTATTTAGAGAGCCAAAAGTAAATAATTGGATTTTTAATATCTCTCAGAAACCCATATGTGTGCATACATCTGGGTAGGCTCAAGGATGTGTGTGTGTGTGTGTGTGTGTGTGTGTGTGTGTGTGTGTGTGTGTGTGTGAATTGTGACTGTATCCTGAGTGTGCATATGTTAGCCACCAGGTGGAGATGGTGAGTAAGGCAACCTGAGTTCTCAGTCACCTCGGGAGTCAGAGGACCTGTATGAGCACCCGGACAATTTGTTCTGGCCCCTTCACCCCTTTCCCCTGGAGGGAACTTTCAGCACATATTTTTGGGCTTTCTAAATACTCCCACTGCTCCCCCTAAACTGAACAATTTTTTTTTTAATTAAAAACAAAACCCCCATAAACAAGTCTAAAAAAAAGATCATTTCCATATTGGCCATGTTCACAAGCACCTGGAGCCAAGGCAGCTCCCTGGGACTTATGGTTTATCATTGTAGGGATCAGAGCTCTGACGTCTTTCAAATTTATTTTTCTTTATAACGTTCACATTGTAGAAATTGCTCTCCTGATTCTGCTCACATCACTACATCAATTCATAGAGGTCTTCCCAATTTCCTCTGAAATTATTCATTTCATAATTCCTTATGGCATAATAATGTCAAACTATATTCACATGCCATAATTTATTTAGCTATTCCCAAATAGTGGACATTCCCATAGTTTCCAGTTTGGGAGTTCTGTGCAAATATCAACTCATCTTTTAATCATGCTGTGACTTTCCCTTTCAGAGCAACTCACTCCCTCTCCCTTTGTAGAGAAATGGCACTGTGGGGATATCCCAGCAAATGGAAGGAAAGTGCCTTCCCTGTGCCCACTCACAGCCTAGGTTCATGCTTTCAACTAGGGATATCTGGATTTAGGGATTCTTTGCCAGGCTTGTTAACAGTCCACTTTATCCTAATGGCTCTAACCAGCAAGAAGACATTCTCTCTCTGTCTCTGTCTCTCTCTCTCTCACTGTGTGTGTGTGTGTGTGTGTGTGTGTCTCTGTCTCTGTCTCTCTCTCTCTGTCTCTGTCTCTGTGTCTCTCTGTCTCTTTCTCTCCCTCTCTCTCTCTGTCTCTCTGTCTCTCTGTCTCTCTCTCTCTGTCTCTCTCTCTCAGTCTCTCTTGGTCTCTCTCCCCTCTCCTCTTCCTCTTTAGTCCCTCTCCTCTCTCTCCTCTCTCTCCCTCTCTCTTTTCTCCCTTCTCTCTCTCTCTCTCTCTCTCTCTCTCTCTCTCTCTCTCTCTC
>NW_027187353.1:1263271-1378057 GCF_028583685.1 Petaurus breviceps papuanus | reverse complement strand
TCTCTCTCTCTCTCTCTCTCTCTCTCTCTCTCTCTTTCTCTCTCTCTGTCTCTCTCTGTCTCTCTCTCTCTTCTCTCATCTTTCTATTTGTACCATCAAATAAAACACACAACTCAATATTTCTGCTGTCCAACAAGGAAATAAAATCTAAAGAATGAATAACTTTACACACATTAACTGAAAAAGGAACAAGCAGCTTTGTCAGAACAAGAAAAGGGTCACAGGTTTCAGCTTCCACCTCCCCAGGGGATCCCTGGCACTGCCTCTCTTGCTGATGCCCAGTTTCAGCACAGAATCCATCTTGCTTTCCAGCAGGACCTCATGGCTTAGCTCTCACCAACTGTACCTGATTGATTATGATTCTCTCCACTTGAGATGACTTCTTCCAACATTCTACTCCCTTTACTTCTTCCTTCTCTCCTACTCACTCACAATTCCACATTGACTTACCCAAAAGCCCTTTGCCCAAAGTCAGTTCAGCAGCAGTCTGTGTTGGCTGCCCACAGATTAAATCCAAGGTGATCTTAAATACTGCCTAGCAGACAGCCCCCTGCTCTGCATCTAAGCCTTTTGCAGAACTCAAAAACTGGGTAATGCATATAATAATATATCCATTCAAAAGTATATATTTATGTATGACTGTACCCAAGCTGATATATGTCTTTATCAGAACATGTATGTAAGTGAGCATGGTAATGAGTTGGCTTAGACACATTTGTGGGTAACTTCAGGCAAGACATCTCACTTCTTAGGGCCTCAGTTTACTAATTTGTAAAATGAGGTAGTTGGACTAGATGTCCTTGAATGCCCCTTCTAGTCCTAAATCTATGGTCCAATTATCTATTGGGGGTTTAAAGATATTCATGTCCTTGCCCCCTTTCCATAACATGGATAACAGAGTCTGTGATTCTCCCATAGTGTGGCAGTGGCTAGGGATGTGGGGTGTAGGGTTAGGGAAATACCCAGCTTAGCTCCCTGGCTTTCAACACCTTCTTCACCTCTTTCCCCACTCAGGAAGTGTGGATGGAATCCTGCGCACCTTTGACCTCTTCATGGTCTATAGCCCTGGCTATTTTGTGGTGGACATCATTGCTCTGGACCTGGCTGGTCACAATGACACCGCCATTGTGGGCATCTACATTCTTCGGGACGACCAGAGGGTCAAGATTATCATCAATGAAATCCCTGACCGAGTGCGTGGCTTTGAGGAAGAGTTCATCCGCCTGCTGTCCAACATCACTGGCGCCATTGTCAACACCGATGACGTTCAGGTACTGAGGCCACAGACAAGAGGAGGGGGGAGCAGGGGAATGCTGGGCCAGAGAGAGATAGGACCAGGTCAGGAAAACGAGAACACTGGGTAACTCAGGGCAAAGAAGAGCAGGGTGGGGACCAAGCAAGCCAGAATCTTAGGACACATTATTTTAAGGCCGATGCCATTTCTTACCTATGCAGTGATTTAAGGACCTAGTCCCATCCTGCCCTCTCACAGCTGCTGGTGCCCACAGGATAGGGAAGAGGGTGTGAGAGTAGAAAGCAAAGGAGAGGAGGTAACTGGGTGCCCTAAGTGGAGAGATTGCTAGACTAAGTTCAAAAGCTGCCCCACACTTACTAACTGGGTGACCCTAGGCAAGTCACTTCTGGCCTCAGTTTCCTCATCTGTAAAATGGAGACAATGATAGCACTTATCTTCCAGGGTTAAAATGAGGATAAAATGAGATTATATTTGTAAAACAGCCTTCAAGCACAATATGAATGGTAGCTATCATCATTATTATGGCAGAGAAAAGAAGGGAATGGAGAATGCAGGGAAAGGGGCAGGGGGTGGGGGGATGAGGAGAGGGCTCCAGAAGATTGGACGTCAGCTTGCTTGTGGCCTGCCCAAAGCGGCAGTTTTCACACCCCTTTCCTCCTTCACCACAGTTCCATGTGGACCAGCGAGGCCGGGTAAATTTTGCCCAAACAGAGCTGCTGATTCACGTGGTAAACAGAGAAACCAATCGCATCTTGGATGTAGATCGGTGAGTGGGGAGTCAGACCATCCCTTGAAGTGAGCCCCATTCTAAGCGCTGTGGAGAGGGAGGAGGGAAGGGCTCCCCTAATCCTGGGAGGCACCACTGCTTCTTTGGGGAGTTACTCTCTTAAAGGAAGACATGCCCAAAAGAATCACTAACTCCAACTGTCTGCACATAGAAGGGCTGATGGTTCTAATCAGGGAAGGCTTCCTGAAGGAGGCAGAATTTTGAGAGCTGCTAAAGGAGCAAGGAGAATGCTCCAGGTTATGGAGTTGGGCTAATCTTCTGCTGAGTAGCCTCTTAAGTGGAAGGGGGAGCTGAGGCCAGGAACTCCGATGTCTCCCCTCCCCCATCTCCAGGGTGATCCAAATGATTGATGAGAATAAGGAGCAGCTGAGGAACCTCTTCCGAAACTATAACGTGCTGGATGTGCAACCTGCCATCACCCCCCGGCTCCCTGATGACATGTCAGCCCTGCAGGTATGAGAGGGATGGAGATCATGAGGAGGGTTAGAGGTCAGACTGTCCCACAAGGGCACCTGCCCAGTGGCCTGTGCTTTCCTGCAGTAGGGAAGGTTTGCACATGTGGGTGGTATCCAGGGACTCAACACCCTGGGAATGGGCCCTTCACCATGAGCAGAAGCTGTCAGCCCCACGTCAGACTTCTCTGAGGGGCCTCACCCAGTGATCCCCCTTCCTTCCAGATGGCGATCATCATTCTGGCCATCCTCCTCTTCCTCGCTGCCATGCTCTTTATTCTCATGAACTGGTACTACAGGACCGTGTAAGTGACATCCCTCACTGGACCCTTCACCAAGACTCTTCTTCCCATTCTCCTGTTCCCATCAACCCAAACCCTATAGAGGCCATTTGATGTTGCTTCAATGCCCCACTCAGGCTGGACACTCCACAGGGCCCAGGGCCCAGTCTAGCCTTCAATAATACACTCAACCCATACAGGTCTATCCCACTCTATGACCAGAAAAGCACTCTGCACGTTTTTTTTTAAGACTCCCTTAGGATCCCAAGCCTGTTTCCTATTGTATTCCTATGTGACTGGTTTAGACTTGAGAGCAAGCCAAGAGGAGCCCCATTCACACCCCCACTCCTGTCTCCCTTGCCAACAGTATCTAGGCCTCTCTCCTTGATCTATACTTTCTCTGCTTCTCCCCAGACATAAGAGGAAACTCAAAGCTATTGTGGCTGGATCCACAGGTGAGTGGTAGCCATGGACTTTCTTGTCTTGAGGAGCAAGAATAAAGGAAAGAAAAAAGAGATTGTCTATCCCAGAAGAGCCTGTGGGCAATGAAATGTTTTCATCCTCTCCCCACCCCATCTTCCCCCTTGGACCTTGGGATCCCAAGAAGAATCCCCATACATTGTGACCTTCATGCCTCCTGAATGGTCTCTCCCCCCCCCCCTTCCCATTGCCTTCTTTTATCAGGAAACCGAGGCTTTATAGACATCATGGACATGCCCAATACCAACAAGTACTCCTTTGATGGGTGAGTGTGTCTGCCTGTGCTGGGGGAGGGAAGGAGTCACAGTTGGCATTGCCAGGGTCAACTGCTACATGCCATAGTCAAACACACCTTCTCATTGCCCTCTCAGGGCTACATTCCTGGCTGTAATGACAAGGATCACCCCTCCCCATCACTAATCCATGGTCTTGAAAGCAAACCTTAAGGACCTCTTTGCTCCCCATCCTGGGAAAGTTCCATGAGGAGCCCAAAGGGCCAGGGAGAATGACATGCTTAAAGCTGAGTGAGCTAAGCTAAAGGGAACCCAGAGTCCCTTAGAGCACCAGATAAGTCCTTCATTCTCCCACCCTGGGAGATTCAAGCCTCACCTTCTTTAGGAATATCACACTAACAGGTTGGCAGGCATAGCCAAAGGCATTGAAGTTAGCTCTGAGGGCTGGGTGGGCAAGGCCAGCAAGGTTCAGCCCTGTGTGGCCCAGAACCAGCTCCGTGCATCCTCCCTGCAGGGCCAATCCTGTGTGGCTGGACCCATTCTGCCGGAACCTAGAGCTAGCTGCTCAGGCTGAGCATGAAGATGACCTGCCAGAGAATCTCAGTGAGATCACAGACCTGTGGAACAGCCCTGCCCGCACACATGTGAGTCCTTAACTCTCCTGGACCCTCTGTCCCTGCCACCAGACCCTAGTGCCCCTCAACCTTCCCAGTTCTATCAGGTACAAAACAGGCCCCAGTCCCAGAGGGCCTCTGGGCCCAGGTCCAACTCTATGAGGTGCTCCTGGCCCTTGGGCACTCAGTGGTCACCTCCCTTGGTCACCTCTGCCCATGTTCTTAGCCGCCTGCCAGAGGGACTGGAATGATCTAAAGTAGAGTAGGTAGGGAGGTTTGGGCCAAGCCTAGCCACCTTCAAAGGGACTTTCCTCCCTCCTTACTTCCTTCTTACTCCATCCCATCCTCAGGGGACATTTGGGAGAGAACCATCAGCTGTCAAGCCAGAAGACGACCGCTACCTTCGAGCAGCCATCCAGGAGTATGACAACATCGCCAAGCTGGGCCAGATCATCCGGGAGGGGCCCATTAAGGTGAGATCCTGCAGCCCTGTTCTGCCTCTCCTCTTGGAGGGCCTAGCCTGCCTCGGAAATGGACTGGCCCTTCCAGGGAGAGGAGGCAGCCTCATGCTCTCTGGGTCAGCTCCCAGACCCAAGTCACAGATATAAATATCCTAAGAACAGAATGAGGAATTGCAAGTCCTTGGAATCTTGTAAATGCCTGCAACCCATCCAAAAATAGAACCAAAACTATTCTAGAAAAGCATCCTGTCCCTTAAGCTTTCATATGAGGCTTCTCTCCCCCACCCCACCCCACCCCACCTCTCTCTCTCTCTGTGTCTGTCTGTCTCTCTCTCCCTCCCTCTCTCTCTTTCTCTCCCTTTCTCTCTTTCTCTCCCTCTCTGTCTTCCTCTCTCCCTTTCTTTTTCTTTCACTCTCTCCCTCCCTCTCTCTTTCTCTCTCCTCTTCTTTCTCTCTCTTCCTCTTTCCCTCCCTCTCTCTTTCTCTCTTCCTCCCTCTGCTCCTCTCTCTTTTACACACATACACACATACACACACACACACACACACACACACACCTCTTGACTTGCCTTGTTTTATAGCTTAAATGTTAGAAAGTTCTTCCTAACATTGACTAGACCCTTCCCACTATGACCTAAGTGTAATGGAGGACCACAAATACAATGTGCTTCTTATCTCTAATCTAATCTCCCATTCCATCCCCTGGGCCTCAATTAACTGTCTTGAAGATGGGCTCATCAGTGAAGTGAGGGAACACCCCAGCTGGTCCCGATAATCAGCTGAACCTCATGCCCCACCCTCAATGCTGCAGTTCAACTTTGGTGGCAGGCTTTGCCTTGGACAGAGACCACCACTCCCTGCAGTGACTGCCTCTGGCCTCATCCAGCCAGTCCTCCTGCCTCCAGGCAGGCTCACCCTTAGCAATCTCAGGCTTTGGGAGTCATAACCTAGACTGTGGCAATGCCACCACAGCCTCTCAGTTCCTGGCCTAGTCATTAGGCCTGAATCGCCTGCTTTGCCATAGGGCTAACCTCAGTCTCCATGTTGGATGCACCCCCATTGCCTCTTGACCACTCTTAGTCTCTCTGTAGCAGCTGGGAGATGAGAACAGCCCTCACCCCCCACTGAGGCAGTGCAGAGGGCCTCTGGAGGAGGGAGGGGGTTCAATACTGTTACTTCTCTCAGGGCTCGCTGCTGAAGGTGGTCTTGGAGGATTACCTACGGCTCAAAAAACTGTTTGCCCAACGTATGATGCAAAAAGCTGCCTCCTGCCAGTCCTCCATCTCAGAGGTAGCAGGGAGGGCGGAGGGGGCAGGAAAGGTGCATGTGTGCCCCAGCCCTGGGGATGCCGTGTCTCCTTCGCTCTTCTCCTACAACAGGGCCTGTCCTTTCTGCCTTTTGGCTTGGATTGTTTCAAGAACCTGGTGTTGGGGGCACTGGATTTGGTTGCTAAATTGTGTTCTTTGTGCTAAGTGGGGAAAGAATGGGAGGTGGGGGTGGGGCAGTGCTGGGAAGGGTGGTCCAGTTCCCAGAAGCAGCCTCTGGAGATGCTGAGCAGTGACCCGCTGACTGCCTCTTACAGCTAATCCAGACCGAGCTGGAAGACGAGGCTGGTGACCGGAGCCTGGGCCAGGGCAGCCTTCGCTTCCGCCACAAGCAGCCCATAGAGCTTAAGGGGCCAGACGGAATCCACGTGGTGCACGGGAGCACGGGCACCCTCCTGGCCGCTGACCTCAACAGCCTCCCTGAGGACGATCAGAAAGTCCTGGGCCGGTCCCTGGAGACACTGACTGCCGAGGCTGGGGCCTACAGCGAACGCAACGCCCGCACCGAGTCGGCCAAATCCACCCCCATGCACAAGATGCGGGAGGTTATCATAGAAAGCCCGCTGGAAATCACCGAGTTATGACTAGAAGTGGCATCGCTGGTGTGAGGGCATCGGGCCCAGCCTGGGAGCAGCCTGGAAGTGGGCAGGCAACTCACAAGACTGCCCGGAAGAGGTCACCCCAGAGCAGAGGGCCAAGGCACCCTCCTGGGTCATGGGAGGAGGGCCAAGGGAGGGGGAGGAGGGGTCGTGGCTCAATCTGCCTGGGACAGCCTCCCGAGCCCCCAGGATGGACCTCTCCAGACTCTTTACTTTTACCAGACGCTCATTCAGCATCTGATCTTTACATTCATAAAATTTGTTATTTTTTTAAGAAAACCAAACGGATCTATTAGCATCTACGGGTGACATCAGGGGAGCTTGGCCCTCACTCCTGGGGGCCCAAGAATTTGACAAATAACTTCTATGAGGACAAGAACAAGGACAAGAAGCTCCAGGCCTTTGCTGTCCTCCTCTCCTTACACCCCACCCCAGCTCAGGCTGATCCATCCCCTTGTATGGGGAGAAAGCCATTGGCTGGGCAAGGGGTATCCAAAGGAGGGAAACAGTGATTGCCCTGAAAGCTGGTTGACCTACCTCCCTCCCCATCCTAGCACCTTACTCTTAGTCAAAATCCCGCTGCTTTTAACCCATCCATAAATCCATGCCCATGATGGCAACAAAGTCTGTCCTACTGCCCCAGCCCTGGAAGAGGAAGGTGGTGCAGGGAGGAGGGTCATTTCCTCCATTGTGCTGGCTTACCAAACCCGTACAGTTAAAGTGAAACAACTGAGGTTCCCCAGGTTTTGAATGTCGAGTGTTTGTTGTGTAATTTTTAAAAATTAATTTATCCCTCTAACTGCCCCCACCTCACCTCTGTTTCATTTCTCAGTAGTCATTGTTGAAAGTTTTTGGAATGGTCTGTTTAAACAAAGGAACCGGAAATACACTCTGGATTTGGTAAATCTCATCTGTGTAGTCTTAGGTGGTGGGTAGAGGGATGAGGGTGGGAGAAAACTTCACCTTGGCCTCTTCATTGACCTTCAGGAGCCTTCAGCTGGTGGAAGAAGGGAGAGGATATGTGGAAGACTTCAGAAGTCACCCTTCTCTGGGCTAAGTTCTCTCTGCTTCCCTATTCCAACAAAAGGAAAGATGCCCATGTACCTGTGATGGAAAACAAAAGTCTCTAATTTAGAGGTGGCTAGGTAGTACAGTGAATAGAGCACCAGCCCTGGAGTCAGGAGTCAGGAGGACCTGAGTTCAAATCTGGAATCAGCCACTAAACACTTATTAGCCAAGGTCACAACCTTGGGCAAGTCATTTAACCCCAATTGTCCTGCCCTCCCCCTGCAAAAAAAACAAAATTCTCTAATTTATCATCATTTTTATTGTGAATCATAGAAATATTTAAGGCAAAAAAAAATCAATATTTAGTCTATTTCATAGTAGAAAAGAGGGTGCTATCACAAGGAGAGAGGAGAAACTGAATTCCAGCCTCCTTTTTACTAATCTGGGACTGCAACTGAGAACTATTTTTCTACTAGGAAGTAAGAAATGCAGAATTTTGTTCCCCACATTAACTTAAGAAATAATTATGATAATAAAGGTAGGGCCTCTAAGAAGGGGCTATGGCATTGACCAGGGACTGTGTGATATGTGCCCAGAGTTCTACATAAGGCATACCACAGACACTAGCTAACATTCACCCAAAGCTAGAAGACAAAGATTCATTGTTCTTGAACTAAACAAGCATTGCTCAGTCACTACATAAGTCAAGGTCTCAGAGAAGAAAGAATTCACCATGTCCCCCTCCCACCCCAGTGCTGCCCATCCTGAAACACAGCCCCAGTTACAGCTCTGTCCCAAATCTACTCCAAAGCAAAGGCTCAAGAAATGTATCACAAAGAAATAGAAAACAGGAGAAGGCTAGAACCCTAGGATGGGTGTGTTCAAAGAAATCAAAGTAAAAACTAGACCCCCTCAATCCAACTATGGCGAATCCAAAGCTTCACCTCCTCTCACCTTCACCTCCTCTTTCTAAGCCAACAGGAACTTTCTAAGTTCTTCCAGTGAGGACACTGGGACCTCTTCACATTGTAGGAAAACCACTTTAAAAAACCAAAGACTCGGAATTCTTACACTTAAGGATAAACTTTGCCTTTCTTCTGCCCCAAATATAATGCAACCAATAGGTTAAGGGGGCCTGTAATAGAATGATTAGCTCTGATAGCCTCAGCATAGGATAGTTCTAAACACAACTAAGTGATCATAAATTTGAAGCCCCTGATCTGGCCATCATTGGTGTTGGGCCCATGCTTCTATCATCCCTATCCACCGGCTCCCACCTTCCACCCAACCACATCTCCTTCCCACCCAGATTCTAGTCCATGAGCCTTCATGGCACACCATTTATCTAGCAGAGGTGGGAAAAGCATGGCAACATGGCCAAGTGTGGTGCCTCTCAGACCCATGATGATGATGGACAAATGGAATGAAAGAGAGATGGGATGGAGGAAGAAGAGGACATGGGCTCATTTAAAAATGGAAAAAATCACATCTGTAGATTCCCTTTCCCCAGACACATAAATGGCAAAGAAGCTGCAATTTCTCCAAGAGAAGGGCCATCTTCTAATTCCATTCATGTTCCTTGCAGTGCTCAACAGCCTAGTAGAGAGAAAGAGAAAAAAATTAGGCCCTTCCAAAGCCACTCCCCCCAAACTACTTCCTTTTCCAAACTGAGATCTAAGACTCAACATCAGAAGCCCAGGCATTGATCTTTAGGGTGTGGTGGGGGTAATAATGCCAGTAGTAAGTTAACTGATTGGCTAATAATGCAGATTTCAGAATGGGTCTCCTCAGTTGAACCGTGAGAGTGGTACCCCCAGGATTTGAGACAGATGCAGTAAAAAGAGATCTAAGCAGTTTATACAGGGAACTGGGCAAGAGGCCTGGCTTATGGCTTTAATAAACAATTCATTGCCAATGAAAGTAAGCTTCCAGTCTCTGTTTCCTCTTTGAGAGAGGCAGTCAGGGTCCAGAAGTGCCCTGGAAGCATCTTTCTCAGGTACCCTCCATGTTCTCCCTGGCATGGGGACATGAACCCCAGGGAAAACGTAGTCACACCACTCAGAGACAGAAACCAAGTTTCGCCCACTCAAAGTGGGAGTTTCAAGAAGTCAAACAGTTGGGAAAGCTAGGTGGCCCAGTGAATACAGCACCAGCCCTAGCGTCAGGAGGACCTGAGTTCAAATCCGACCTCAGACACTTAATACTTACTAGCTGTGTGACCTTGGGCAAGTCAACTTAACCCCAACTGCCCTGTCTTTCCCCCTCCAGAAAGACAAAAAAGCTTAAAAAAAAGAAGCCAAATGGTTAGTTAAGCAATGAAAGCTGATATTTGTCTAATTTGGGGGTCATGGACCCTTTTGACCATTCAGTGAAGCCTTCTATGAACCCCTACTCAGAATACCATTTTTAAAGTATAAAATACAAAGCATTGCAAAGGAAACCAGTTGTATTGAGATATAGCCATCAAAATAGACCTATTCTTAAAAAAGTTAACAGACCCAGGTTGAGAAGCCCTGGTCTAATGCTTTTTCATTTACAAAGAGCTTTATGTACCCACCTTCCACATGAAGGTTATGATGCCCCTGGGGGCACTTAGTAAAGTGGACATTATCCCCATCTGCCAAATGGTGAACCCGAGTCATCTGACTAGAAATCCCCGGCAATTTCTATCATGCCACTGTGAGCTGATTATACCAAGCTCTAAACAAAGCACAAGACTGAGCAGAGAGGAGAATCCATCCATTTGTCCAACATGCTCTGGGCCTAAAGACCCAAGGCTGATGACCTAGGAGCCTTCCCTCTCCCCAACCTGCAGTGGTCAAGCCCTGGAAGAGAACTGAGGAAGAAACCAAAAGAATCATGAGGGAGCACAAGCCAAGAGGAAGGGTTCCAACCTTCTTGTTGTTCCAACCTCCAACCTAGGCCTGGAGAAGGGCAGGGGGTCTTATCTCTGCTGGCCTTATTCTGCCCCAGAAGTAGAGCCAGCAAACAGGCAGAGCTGTAGTACAAAACATGGTGCTGGGGATTTCTTGGGCTTGTCCCTGTTTCCTAAGGACCTTGCCAGATCTCTCTTGGGCCAAGGTTTCGACCAATGGAAGCGTCTGCCTCTACGTCTTTGCATGCAGGTATGAATTGAGTCAGCATTTCCATTGGCCCAAGTCTCAGACTCTCCAAGTCATTTCCCCAGAGCTGAGGAGAATTCTCACATTCCTCTTCTACCTTCAGTTGTCAAATAAAAGATAAACCTTCCCCTCCAAACCCTATAGATAACCACAGCCAGTTCTTTGCTTGGCCCCATGAAGCCCCACTGGTTTGGAAGGAAGGAAGTCCTAAGTCTAGATAGACCCTACTAAAGGACAAGATTTGGAGAGCCTTGGGTTCAAGGTTCAACCAGTGCTTCCTAGGCAAAGACATCAGCCACAGAAAACATGACTGACTTGTTAAAGTCTGTAGGGGCACCAGCCCACCCACCCACTATATGAGATTTGGTAATCAAGGCTGGGTTTGACCATGATGGAAGTAAAAATACAACCCACACTGAAGGAAAAATATTTCCACATGCTTCTAAAACACAAGAAGCCCATGACACACCAAAAATCTGCTGCCTGTTTGACCACTCTGTTCCCCAAAGTAAGAAACATTACAGATGAAGAGCACTAACATTTGAGTCAGGAGATTTGGTTTTGATTCCCTCTCGATATGAAACAATTCTCATGGGGATAGACTTGATATCACTCACCCCACATCCCCACCAGTTTCATGACCTGCTTTCCTTACAACAGTCCAGTGAAGAAAGTAGGGCACAGACAAGACCAGAGGGCCTAAGGTCTCTTCCACCTGGAGTCTAAATGAACAGCACCTTCTACCCCCAAATAAATCTGATAACAAATAAAGAGACCCATTATCCAGAGCTGACCCAGGGTTCCTAGAGTTTGGCATAAAGCTGAGCACAGTGGGAGGTACTTACATTACACTGAGTGGCTGTCTCCATGTTCTTACACCAATAGCTTGGGCCCCAGGCACATCGCTCTGTTCCCAACAGAGGCTTAGTAGGAGCTTTGGGGCAAGCTCCAATTTTCTACATGAGGAGAAAAGGATGTGAAAAAAGCAGAATGAGATGGGCCCAGGTGCTCCTCTCCCTCTGCACCTTCCTCCCACTTGTGATGAACTGATTGAGTTCTAGGGAAAGTGAGGTGACCAAAGTTGCCAGGCTCTCTTGGGTTCCATGAGGTGGGAAGGGATGCTGGCCAGACCCCAGAGATGTCCAACTGGGCTGGAAGAGGAAAGGGCACTTTCCCACAGAGCATAGGGATGATCCCACCCTCCCAGAACAGTCTCAGAGCCCAGAATACTGTCAGCTCTCAGGAGGTGCCCACAGCCTCCAAGAACAGGCACCTGCTCACACGGCCATACTTACTGGACACAGAGAATCAGGATTCATCTCATCATGCAGGGCTGCTATCAGGATGGGCTCATACCGTCTCACGAACTCATCACACTGTTCAGCAGAACAAAGGAAGGACAGCACTCAGACAGCCCAAGGGGGCTGGGGCCACACAGGGACTCTCAAGGAGCCAACATGCTCTCTCACCATGGAACAGCCCACTTTCCCAGAATGTCCTAAACTAGTCCCTGGCCTCCTCTGTGCTGAAGAGCCATCCCATCCACCTCAGACCTCCCCAAGCCCATCACTCCCCTCCCAGGAGTCACAGGATCTCCCTGCTCGATTCAGAGGCCTGGCTACCTCCTTCTTGGGCCTGTCAGCTACCCTACCTTTAGGAATGAGTTCTCAAAGACCATATGAAAGTAAAACCCTCTTTCTAATGAGGACAGGTGGGAGATAATGAATGTCAGATCTTTGGGGACCCACAGCTAGTCCAGATCTTTCTAACTCCAGGAGTCTTAACACCCAGCATTACCTCATCCTTGTAAGTTGATGGCAACATGCTACAAGACTTCTCAAAGGCAGCGAGAATCATGGCCTTTGTGCTGTTCTTTTCCAGGTTTCGGTCCAAATACCCATCGACCTTTTTGCACACCTCACAGAAGACACCACTCTTAACCCTGGCCATATTACCTGCAGACAGACATGATGCATGCAATAACCAGCCACGTACAGGGTCATAAGCTCCAAGCAAAGGGTCCACACAGGACTTTTTCCTTCCTTACCTGCATGCGCTGATCTTTTGCTTTGGCAAATGTTAAGAGTACTACACACGGAGTCAGGGTCAATCTCCTCCAGGACGAGATGGGGAATACTCAGGCCAAAGGTGTCGACCAAGTCTCGGCAGCTCCCCGATAAATAGCTGGGGATTCCTGAGCACATGTCCTCTGCTGCCTTCATCACAACCTCCTACAACCCAGGAGACAGTGTGTAAGTTCTAATGCTGTGCTTATAAGGCGGTGGGTTTTTTTGGAGGGATGGAGGGGGAGAAGGATAGGGAGAAGGGGAAGGAGGGCCCCATTCTCATCTCTATAGAGTCCTAAAGTTAAATCAACTAATTGAGTTTTAAACATTTGTTGAAGTCCCGCCGTGTTGTGGCAAATTTCTTTTCCTCCTCTGTGGCTGCAATTTTATGGCCTAAGAGGACCTGTCCTAGGTGCCCGGGGCACAGGGCTATCTTCAAGGAGCTAGAAATTAGTTTATTTATGTGGACAAACCCAGCACACCCATCTCATTGTCACACTGTAGCAACCTGGCTTCAAGGGAACAGAGAAGGGGCCAGACCTACAGTGCCCCTTGTAGGGACTCAAGCAATGTTGGTAGATCCTAGAAAGGGGATGACCACTGAGCAAACATACCTTAGACTGGTTGCTCTCCAGCAGTCTGATGATCTCTTTGATAACATATTGGCACAGCTCACAGGTGGGGCCCACCTTCTTCTGAACTAAGTTCTTCTGTTAAGAGAGTACATGGGGACCCCAAGGTCAGGGGAATGGTGTGAACCTTTCCCCAGACAGCCCCAGTTCTCCAGCACCTAGCACATACTGTTCCAGAGTCAGGGCTGTGCACAGAGTACCTGTCATGGGCATGGGGAAACAGAGGCACAGAGAGCTGGGGACTCAGGATCCTACTAGAGGGGAATGCTGAACCCAGACTAGATTGGGGTCTCCTGATTCTGAATTCACAAGGAAACTGTGTGGCCTCTCGTGTGGGGTCCAAACATCTAGGTGCTGGTGCCAATCCACACCTCACTCACCATGGGACCTCAGTGTTCTCATCTGTAAGATGGGGATAAACACTCTACTCTCTGCTTCTCTCCAACAGGCAACATAAAGCACAAGATGGCAACTTAAATTTAAATACTACCTTTGCTTTTTCTTTGGAGGACAGGTGGTTGAGTGGCGTGCCTGGGGCTGGGGAGGGGAGAGCAGGAAGGGAAGGAGTGTTTTGGAGATGTAGCCAACCTTGATAAATTGCTTAATTTTAGGAAAAGTCAGCACATTTGGGAGAAGAGAGAAAGTAGACTTAATGAGCCAATCAGAACTTGATAGTCCTTCTGTGTTGGAGGCAGTGGAAAGCACAGACTCATGAAGTCAGAGGATCTGGGTTCAAATCCCACCTCTGATGCTTACTGCTTGTGTGACCTTAGGCGAGTCACTTAACCCCACTGGACCTCAGTTCTTCATCTGTAAGGCCTAGATGACCTCTGAGGTCCCTTCCCAGCTCTACATCTGTGATCCTATGACTTCCTGGAAGTGTAATTCAGGGAATTTTCACCACCTCATTCCACTCCAGAGTGAGTCAACCCACACTTGGATGCTGAGGCCTTGAGAAAAATAAGCCAGAAGCTACAAAAGATGCACAGAGACCAAGGGCCCAGTCCTGTCCTCTGAGTGAACCACCTCCTATATGTGCAAAATAATCGTCAAAATACGTGGATGTCATGCTAATAAGTGTGTGAGGCAGGGCTGGGTGTGTTGGTGTGTATTTGGGGGTGAGTCTCCCAAAAGTCTAATACGAAGGTAAAAAGGCCAGTGTTAAGCTTTATTCAAAGGAAACATCATCTTCTAGTCCCCCAGGTTCACAACCTCCATTGTTCAATTGTTTCAGTCATGTCTGACTCTCTGTGACCCAATTTGGGGTTTTCTTGGCAGAGATACTGGAGTAGTTTGCCTTTTCCTTCTCCAGATCATTTTACAAATGAGGAAACTGAGGCAAACAGGGTAAAGTGACTTGCCCAAGGTCACCCAGCTAGTAAACATCTGAGTCCAGATTTGAACTCAGGAAACTGAGTCTTCCTGATTCCCAGCCTGGCACTCTGTCTATCCTCTTTGCCACCTCACTGCCTGTAAATGCATGACATATACTTATTTCTTAAAAGTTTGTTTACCATTTTTTTAAAGTTTACTTTGTTTTAATAAGCCAGCAAATAATTAAAACGTTTTGATCAACAAATTGATAACCTAGCTATGCTATTGTTTCAATGTGATATTGAGAAGATAAGAAACAGCTAAGTTAGAGGGAGATTTTAAAATGCTGTATTTGCCAGAGTAAGATTTCTGACTGGGGACTCAAAGTTAAAGAGAGTTATTGATTTATTTATTAATAGAGTTATTGATGATATTAATTTATTATAAAGTTATTAATCAATTTCTACAACATCCTAGAGTAGAGAGACTGTTCATCGGGGCTTTTCTTGATAAATGAGTCAGAGGGCTCGGCTGGCCATGCCCCGAGGCATGCATCTACCATTACCAAGGCCTGATTTGAAAGGAAATTTTTCCTTTGAGTCTACAGAAAGTAAAAGTGGAAGGAGGGGTTAGAGAGTCAAGCTCTAAGTGGCAGAGCAGACAGGGAGGGAGTGGAGAAAGGGCAGCTGACAGACAGCCAATCTCTGCCATCCTCCTTTTCATACCTGCCTCACGATGGGTTTATAATTTAGTAGGAGAGCTCAGATATGCAGATCAACAGCTCTTACAAGGTAGATGTGTTCAGAAGGGGCAGCACCTCTGGTGTGAACTCTTTTCAGGGCTGTTCATTCACCCTATTCATCCAATTTTCTATAGCATGTGCATCGGCCACACCCCAGTGAAACTCTTGACAGACAAGTTAAACCAGATTTCAAGTAACCAACAGGCCTCAAACCAATCGGTGAGTTAGGAATCAGGCATGTCTACCCCAAGCACGTGAGCACTTTCCCTGGTGGAATGAGCAGATGAGAACCATTTGTTCCAGTGACCATGAAGATGACTGAAGCAGGCTTAGTCAGGCTTCAGACACCAAACTCATCCACTGGGGATGCATCCTGAGCTGGGTCCGTTGTCTTGACTTTTGTTCTTCTACTGCACTTCAACGACTCAGGAAGAGAGAGTGAGGCTGACGACTGTGCAACTCTGCCTCACTTAAATTCAATTAACGAGCAAGTCATCACCCGTGATGTCATTGGTCCTGTTTTACATGGGTCTCCTGATCTACATTTGATCATAAATGCTTCATCACTGTTGAGGCTTCAGTTTCTTCATCTGTATAATAAGGCTTAGCCTAGATGCTGCCAAGGATCCTTTTCAACTCTAAATTCCATGATTCAAGAGTAAATTATTGTCCTTTTATTTTTTTTAGAGTTGAAAAATAGAATTCATTACTCTCACTCTGAAGGCTGGTTTCAAGAAATCATCTAAGGAATCAGGGACAGTCAGCCAATAAGCTTTTATTAACCACCTACAAATGCAGCAGGCTGTAGGCTAAGCACAGGAGAGACAAAGAAGGGCAAATGAAGATAGTCCTTGCCCTCTAGGAACTCATAATCTAATGGGAGAGAGAACATGCAAACAACTATGTACAAACAAGTTTTGTTGGTATTTAGTCATTTCAGTCATGTCAGACTCTTTGTGACCCCATTTGTGGTTTTCTTGGAAAAGATACTGCAATGGTTTTCATTTCCTTCTTAAGTTCATTTTACAGGTGAGGAAACTGAGGCAAACAGGGTTAAATGACTGGTCCAGGGTCACACAGCTAGTAAGTGTCTGAGACCCAATTTGAACTCAGCTCTTCCTGACTCCAAGCCCCAAGCTCTATCCACTGCACCACCTAGCTGCCCCCACAAACAAGCTATAGACAAAATAAATAGGAAATGATAAACAGAGGGAAAGCCTGGCTAACATCCCCACTGTGGCTGTGGGGCTACCGTGAGGTGAGAGATGTAAGAGGAATGGTTCTTAAGAAGTGCCCCCAATTCTCATTTTTAGGGTCTAAATGGCCATCAAATATGGACAAGTTTCCATGGAACTGTGCTGAACAAGATAGATGTCTCTGTGAACACTGCCAGATTTATAGATGATCTAACAACAGACTTCCAATTTTACTCTCACGTTAGAAATTTGAGACCCGTAGGAGGTGGGAGACAGATCTATGCCCCTAGAGCATTTATGTTCAACACATCTGAAGACTTGAATAACAAATCCCTCACTTTGCTGGTGGGTTTCACCAACTTCTCCATTTGGAAGTGGCCTGGAGATAAGAGCTTCCCACCCAGCTTTGAGGCCAGTAGAGCTCGGAAGCCTGTGTTCCCAGGGATCCAGGCTGACTGGTGAGAATTAAAGAATGTGCCAACATCTAGGGAGCTGGGTTCCCTCTCTGTATAAGTTGAGTATACAATGATACTCATTCCTCTCCAATCCACCAGATTCTAATCTGGGAATCATAATTTTCTTGGCATATTTGAGAGAATTAGAGGTTTCCACACTCATGCCAGAAAGTCACTCTGGAGGTAGGTGATATAATAATAACAATGACATTTATAGAGTGTTTGCTATGAGATAGCAAGGTGGTACACTGGATAAAGCACTGGGACTGGAGTCAGGAACACTCATCTTCCTGAGTTCAAATCTGACCTCAGACATGTAATAGCTGTGTAACCCTGGGCAAGTCACTTAACCCTCTTTGCCTCAGTTTCCTCATCTGTAAAATGAGCTTAAGAAGGAAATGGCAAACCACTCAAGTACCTTTGCCAAGAAAATCCCAAATGGGGTCACAGTCAGACATGACTCAACAACTAGAAAGATAGATAGATAGATAGACAGACAGACAGACAGACAGACAGACAGATACATACACAGGTTTTACATATTGTCTCCCTAACTAGAAGAGCAAAAAAACCTAGCTTCTGCTCTTAAAGAGTTTGTCATCTAGGGGAGGCCAGGTAGCACAGCGAGTAAGAGCACCGGCTCCAGTGTTGGGATGACCTGGGGATCAAATCTGGGCTCAGACACTTAGCACCCACCCAGAAACACCTGGCCATGTAACCTTGAGCAAGTTACTTAACCTCGATTGCTTAAAAAAAAGTTTGTCATCAAATGGATCCAACCCAAGTCCCCATGGATATCAATTTCCAATATAACTGAATCTAATTCCATTGGAATTTCATGAAATCCTATTTATCTATTAGATGAAAATATATTTCACATGGATCACTCATAGTTTCATTGTATTAATCCACAATGACAATAACCTACCCATCACTGTATGAAACTGAACCAAGCATGCAGTCTTCAGCCATAATAATACCATAACCAGTATTCTATAGCAAATTGATCCCTAGCAAGTGACAGTAAAGTAAGTATGCAAATTAGCACCTGGGACAGTAAGAGGGTTAGATTTGCAGGAAACTCCAAACCAAACTGTGGTATACTTAACACCATTAAATAATAGTCTTTCACCCGTAAGTAAGGGATAAGGGAAATCAGTAGACCCAGAGAGATTTATTGCCAATTGTAACCAAAAGTGAAAACAAGCAGAAGAAAACCAAAAGCAGGAATAGGATTCAAAACAAAAATCAAATGGGAAAAGTCCATGAGACAGAAGCAAATACCACAAGAAAGAAACAAAAGCAGACCTGACAAGAAACAAATCTTTACACCAAAGTCAACAAACTTTCCCAATAATGGCAAAACCAGTGGACTAAAGTCAGCTCTGAACTTGAACTATCAAGCAAAAAAATGAAAGAAAAAGTATAAAAATTAATTTTTAAAAAATCAAAATTATAATTTTCTTAATACAGTTATCTCTGATGCTTGTAGCAGCAATGTTGGAAAATTCGGCTTAAAAATAGCAGGAAGACAGAATGAAAGTAATATTTAAACTCCCAGAGAAAATTAAAATTAAAAATAAAAAATTAAGTTTGGAAAAAAGCAATCCTGAACAAGCTCTCACTTTTAGCAGTGTTGGGAGGTTGGAGTTGTTTGGTGTAGAAGGATGCCCCACCACCACCCTCTTTTCCAGACCTCCTCTTTAGTTATCACCTGGGTAAGATTCTCCCTTAGTCTGTGACACTCAGGAAGCAAATGGGGACCTTTAAACCTGCCTCAGGAGAGAGAACAATAAAAAGGATATTTGCCTAAGGCCAGTCTGAGGAAAGCAATTCCAGCTTTCTATTTCCCAAGCTTTCTTCCCCTAATACCACTGTTTGACTTATTCGGATAGTCCAAATTCACAAAGCTTACTCTTTTCCCTGCTTTGGGAGAGTTAGTACTATTTATTTGTAAAAAATCTCTTTGTTTTATTTCAAGCCCCAAGTAGGAAAATACCCCAGTGACTGAGAAAAAGAGCTTCCTTCATGCTAGCTCTGTGTAAGTGTGTCTGTCTGAATATGTTTCTTTGTCTCTATCTCTTTCTCTGTCTCTCTCTCTGTCTCTGTCTTTCTGTCTCTCCCTCTCATTTGCCCTTGAGAAAATGGAATATCTATAATTCAAAACTGCCTCAGGTTAACTATAGTTTTATACCATGTGGAATCTAGTGAACAGAAATATAAATGATACACTTTTTAAAAATGGAGATAAGCTTTGGAACAAATACTTTCTCTGGCAGAGGAGATATAGCACCATCATCATTCCAGGAAAATACAGACAGCCACAATTGGCTCATTATGGCTTCCACATAGTTCAGTCCCCTAACAGTTACAGTAACAACAATGTTAATCCCTTAGAGGAAGTCACTCTTCCTATTTTCCTATTCAATTCTGTGTCAGAGGAACTCTAGACCACTCAAATTCCAGTCTGTTTGTTGAAGCCACTGGGTTAGAGAGGCACTTGAAGACTAATGTATCTAGTAGCCAGGTGACCTAATCAATGGGTTGCTAGGTGGCACAGTGGATAGAGCGCTGGGTCTCAAGTTGGAAAACATTTTCCTGAGTTCAAATCTGACTACAGATACTTATTAGCTGTGTGACCCTGGACAAGTCACATCACCCTGTTTGCCTCAGTTTCCTCATCTATAAAATGAGCTGGAGAAAGAAATTGCTAACCACTCCAGTACCTTGCCAAGAAAACCCCAAATGAGTCAGACACAACTGAACAATATTTATGCAAAAAGGCTGTGTGTTCTGCCCCCTTCCTCCCTTCACAATCAACTCATCTCAGGCTTTATAAGGATTAAAGAGGAAAAATCTATGGAAATTTCTGTCCTAACCAATAGGAAAACATTCCAGCCTGTATATCTACTCGACACATGAAAAGGTACTACATTAAAGTGAATAATATAAGTAATTAGATTACTCCTGAAAGATTTAGGAAAGTTCAGAAATAATGATTGAGTAAACACACTCACCACTGGTGCCTTGCTCCAGAGAGTCTGTTGGCAATGTTCAACGGCCCCACACTCATATGCGGTCTTGAAATTCTGACACCAGACCTCAGAACCCTTCGCACAGTCTTCCTTCATGAGCACAGGGCTAGCGTGAGCTGAAAATTAAATATAAACTCATCAAAAAATGACACCCTATCCAGTGCGCAAGACCTTGTTCTATCATAAACATTAAAAACCATTCACAGCATTTCTTCAATATAAGAAGCTCAGCGTCAACACCTACTTGCCTAACATATTATCAAAGCATATAATAAGCTTTATGTGGGAAGTAAAGAGTTGTGTTTTCTTACAATTATGGACCAAGAGAGACCTATACTTGCTTTAATGGATCTACTCTCCAAACACTATAGCATCCAGACCAGCCACAGGCACACTGTGCTAACCCTTGGTTCTTCAAGTCTCTTATCATTAGGAGGAATTCCATGAAAAGCTGACTTTATGAATTATTCTCCTAATATTTCAGAAGAGTGGGAGTAATATCTTAGGGAGCAGGTAACAAGGAGAAATACAACAAAATAATAAGACATATTTTAGTGAAAAACAAGTCCATCTGTTCTCTCTCTGGAAGTGGATGGCATTTTTCATCAGGAGTTCTTTGGAACTGTCTTGGATCACTGTATTAATCAGAGTAGCTAAGTCTTTCTCCATTGATCATCTTATAGTATCACTGTTACTGTATGCAATGGTCTCCTGGTTCTGCTCACTTCACTTTGCATCAGTTCACATAAGTTCTATATGGGGCAATTCTTACCAAAAAGTGTTTAGAGATAAAATTTCCCCTAAGGACTGCTTTGGTTTAATGTTTGTAAGAGGATTCTGATTGTTTATAAGAAGTCTGTGTTAACTCAAAGATTCGAGGGATCCACCTCTAAGACTGCTACTTAGTGAATGAATGAATAAATGAGCATTGATTGAGCACTTACTATGTGCAAAGTGGTATGCTGAGGTCTGGGGATACAAATAGAAAATTGAGACAGTCCTTGCTTTCAAGGAGTTCGCCTTCTAATAGGGGGAGACAATCTGTACCCGAGGGTTTAGTTATAGGGGAGATGAAAAAATCCAGTGGTCCAGACCTCACACAATCCAGTCTGACTAGAGTATATAAGGAAGGACAAGACTGGTACACAAATATGTCTTCTTTGGTGTCATTTGACTGATAAAGCCTTACCTATTTTTACTATGCTAAAGACTTTGGTGCCCAGAAGATTCCATTCTAGGTTCTTCACTAGCTGCGACTTCTAAGAAATGGGGACTGTAGTTCTTCCCCAATGGGTTGCCACTTGGAGGATATCAGATAGAATGGGGTATCGAGGCAGGGCCAGTAGCCTCTGTAAGGCTGCAGCTCATGGGGCTCTTGGGCAGCTGCCCCCACCAAGCCTGGAGCGTGGATGGTGGTCATCTTGGTCTTTCACATGTCACTCATGCTGCCTTCAGTATCTCCCTCCAGAGATAACTCACTACCTCAGCTTGGCAGGGCTTGCCCCTTTTTTTAGGTGACAAAATGCAGTCTCAGAGACCAAAAGTAGTTTCCCAAGTCACAGAAAGACATGGGGCCAGGACAGGAGAGCAAAATGTATAGGATGCACAGGGACCTGTGCCCTAAGTCCCACTTCTGCTTGGCAAGGAGGAGAATTTACCAAGAGTTTTGATCTAAATCGTCATAGAACAGAAGAGGCCTCAGAGATTACCTCATCCACCCCTCCCCATGTTACAGGTGAGGCCCAGGCAAATTAAGTCATTTAAGGAGGGACAAAGAGTAAGTGAATGGCAGAACTTGGACACTAGAAGCTAGATCTCTTCAGCCCCAGGCCAGTTCTTCCCTCACTGTGTCAAGCTGCCTGTCTTGGCATGGAAGCAGATGGAGAGGGCTTGAGTGTCAGGGACCTGGGGCTGCCAAGATAAGGATGACTCAGACCAGGAGGCCCAGGACTTATCAGTTCTTTCCATGGAGCCCAGATATCCCACTGAATCCAGTTTTGCATTCGGTCAGAGGGCAACTGGATATACTTGTCTGATGGCCTGTCCAGTGATGGGAGGGACTTGCCTTGCTCATAGTTCTAGAAGGTTCAGCAGCCTACAACCCTGGACATCTTGCCTAGTAAGACAGGCCTTTTGCTCAACCTTGCATGAGGCAACCTAGAGTCAAAATTTGGAAAGCAATCAATCAGGTGCCTCCTCAGTGCCAGACACTGTGAGAAATACTGGATATACAAAGACAAAAGTCAAACAGTTCCTGCCCTCAAGAAACTTATGTAACCCTTGTGTTGGTGGGTGTTGAATGGAAGTCAGTTGGTTGGCTAATATTTATCTTCAGAGACACACCCTGTTACAGTAATACGCCCCAGTTAGAACAATCAGCTCCTTTTTTCAGCCTAGAGGTAATATAATGCTCCCCTCTGGTCCATGTGGTCCCTTCCCAACTGCTTTAAGAAGCTTGCATTAAATATAAAATCTTAAGAGCTCAGAGCCCCCTGTCAAGAAGGGACTTTGAGGCTAGTTCTCAGTCCTAATTTAAGCTGATATTCATCTCTAGCTGGAAATATTTAGATCAAGAAGACAGAAGAAGAGTTTACAATGTTTCTTAATGGACAGGCCCTGGGAGAGAAAGCAGTGAAATGAGTAAACCTTTTCTTAGAACTCTCCTCAGTCTTTAACAAGGTCGCTTCGTTTACATGGAGCTTTATGCTCTAAAGCTGCCTGTCCTGTTTTATGGTCCTCCTTGATCTCTCCCTTCTGAGTCGCAGACTCCTCAGTCCTTCTTTCTTGTTCAACTTGTTAAGTCATGGATTATTGTCACTGCTCAGCTTTGGAGGATTCCCATCTTCTCCTCAGTCTGTCTCTCAAAGACTGTGAGTACCTTTTTAAGAATTCCAGGTAACAAGTCAAGCATGCTTCCTAGACCAAGACCAGGGAGAGAGTATTGCTCATCCCACCAAATACCAAGCCCCTATTACATTTACATTCTAATGATGTCCAGGCAGAAAGAGTCTAGAAAATACTGGGGGGTGGCTAGGTGGCGCAGTGAATACAGCACTGGCCCTGGAGTCAGGAGGACCTGAGTTCAAATTTGGCCGCAAGACACCTTAACACAAAAACTAGCCATGTGACCTTGGGCAAGTCACTTAACCCCAATTGCCCTCCAAAAAAAAAAAGAAAGAAAATACTGTGAAAGCACCAAAGCGTCAGAGGTTTCCTAAAAATTAGGAATTATATGAATAGTCTGAAGTCCTTCATCTCACTTGAATCAAAGACTTCATCACTTTCAGAGAGAATCTCACTTCTCTCCCGTTCTAAAATCATTAGAGGCTGTCTTACTTATGGTGCCCAAACTAAGAGTTGGGATATCTTTGTTTATGCCAATAAAAAGAAGCATCCCTTCATTCACTTTTGTCAAAACAGAAAGGGACATTGTTAGAGGGCATTTCAAGAAGCTATATTTCCCCCAAGGTGGGCCACCATTAACATAAATATTGTTCCGCTTGGCAAATCAAAACCCCCTAAACTATGTATCTTGGTTTTAGAGGCAGCTAGGTGGTGCAATAGGTAATATGTTCCACATACGGGCAGGAAGGCCTGAGTTCAAATTCTGATTCAGACTCTCTGCCCATCTGAACCTCTAGCCAAGCAGAAATGCTTCTGTTCTAATAAAACATCTCTGACACATTTTGGCTGAAATGCAGTTATCTATTGATTTCTTCCATGTTCTAAAGCAACACATAATCAAACAATGCAAAAACAAAAAATCATTGGTTTGCCTTTGGGATATTCATGCCAGGCACAATTACACAGCAGAGAGCACACACTTATCAATTACCTTTCCAACTCATGCCCCACCTCTTCCTTCTCTCCTTGTGACATCTGAAGTTCATACCCACTTTCATGATATAACCCACGTAACTTTCTTTGCATGGAAGCAACCACACAGCTAATAAATGGTTACTAGGAATGATTCCCAAATATAAACAATGAAGAACTAGCTCCAGAAAGGACCAGAAGGGACTGCACCCAGAGGAGGTGGTCATGGGAACCAAGGAAAGCCCCAGTGTTTTTTTCTGGGAGCCCTGCCTGCCCCATTCCCCTCTGTGGAGGGAGTAGTGAGGACCAGGAACCAGGAACAAGAAGTGGAGAGAAGAGCATAATATCACTGATTTAGAGCTGGTAAAGATCATCTAGCCTAACCTCCTCATTTTACAGAGAAGGAAACTGAGGCAGAAAGCAATTAAGAGATTTGCACAGTCAGACCCATAGCAAATGCCAGAGGCAGGATTTGAACTCGGTGACTCAAAATCCACTGTATGCACTTACCATCCTTCTTCCCTACTCATCCTACCTCTCACATCTTCCAGGCGACCACTTTCCATTTCAGAGAAAGGAGAAGACACTGAAATAAAGGTTTATGGAACTAGAGGGAAGGGGAAAGAGAGATAGGAGCAGAGTATGGGGGAAGTGGATGAAAAGATAGTTGGACACGGGAATAGAATCATTTGAGATTTAAGCTTATTAAGAAATAACACTGAGAAGAAAAGGGTGAGGCATTGCTCTAATACTACCTTGGCCAGGGTGGAGTTTCCATATATAGCTCTACCTAAAGACCAAAAGAACTACTGGGTTTGTCCCTAAGTGGCAGAAAATACCACGTTTAGGGGCAGCTAGGTGGCACAGTGAATAGAGCACCGGCCCTGGAGTCAGGAGGATGTGAGTTCAAATCCAGCCTAGGACACTTAACACTTACTAGCTGTGTGACCTTAGGCAAGTCACTTAACCCCAATTACCCTGCCTTCCCCCCTCCAAAAAGACAAAAAAAAAAAAGAAAGAAAAGAAAATATCACCTTTGTTCATTTGTTTCACCCTTTAATAATTTCAGATTTGGGGCCAAGGGATGAGAGATAAGATACAGGAAGTAAAATGCACCTAAACAAAGGCTTGCACATACACAGTACATCATGCAGCATCAAATCATAGATCTTGACCTGAAAGAGTCACAGAATTCAGTACTAAAGTTCTACCTGCTTGCTTAGAGCTGCTGGGAAAACTGGCAAGCCTATTGTTCAGGTATTTCAGTCCTGTCAGGATCTTTGTGACTAACCCCGTTTGGGGTTTTCTTGGCAAAGATATTGGAGTGATTTGCCATTTCCTTCTCTAGCTCTTTTTGCAGATGTGGAAACTGAGATTTAAAAAAAGGGTTAAGTGGCTTGGCCAGAATCACACAGTGTCTGAGGGCAGATTTGAACTCAGGAAGATAATGCTGCCCTCTATCCACTGAACCACCTAGCTGCCTAAGGCAGTTGGCAGAATTAGACTTGGATCAATATATTATACCGTATTCCACAATAACAACAAATTCAAAATGAATGCATGACCTGAATGTTAAAGATCATATCATAAAAAAAAAATTGGAAGAGAGAGAGTTCACACCTATGGGAAAGGGGTGAATTCTTAACCACACATGGGAAGAGGCAATTAAAAAAGATAAAAAATCAAATAGATTATTTTTATTACTTGCAGTTGAAAGGCTCTTGGACAAAAAAAAAAAATTTATGCATCTAGAAAAAGTAGGGAAGTATCCTAGGGGGAAAAGTCAAAGTGTCAAATATCTCTGATAAAGTGATATTCAAGACATGTAAAAAACTAATAGACATTTATAGAACCAGGAACCAGTAGATAAATGGTCAAAGGACATGAATAAACCTCAAAAGAAGAACGCAAACTATTATCAATCATATGAAGGAAGACTCCAGAAATTACTACTAAAAAGAGAAATACAAATCAAAAGGCCTTGAAGTTTTACTTCTCATTAAACCAAATGGACAAAAATGACAAAACATAGGAATATTTGATATTAAAGAGATTTTGGAAAGATAAGCTCATTACAGTATTGTAGGTGGAGCTATGAATTGAAATCAATTTACAACTTTGCAAATGCAGTAGCTAAAATTTCCGAACCTTTTGCCTTAAAGGTTTACTAGTGGGTATATACTCCAGGAAAGTCAGTAACATTAAGAAAGGTTCTACCAAAATTTTGGTAGCAATACTCTCGGTTTCCAAAGAATTGGAAACAAAATAGAAGTCCATCAGTTGGAGAATGACTTAACATAGTATGGTACATGACTGTAATGGAATTCTATTATGTTATAAGAAACAGTAAACATGATGAATACAGAGAAGCATATAAAAAACATGTATGAATTAATTCAAAGTGAAGTAAGCAGAGTTAGGAAAATAATATGCGTAATGACAACAACAATGTAAATGGAAAGAATAGCAACAAAATAATTCAAGCTAAATATTGCGAAATTATAATAATCAATCTTGGCCCTAAAAAAGAATAAGAAAAGAATATCCTCTGGTTCCTGTGAGGAGGTGGGCGTGCACTGGTAGAAAACATGGCATATTGTCAGATATTTTCAATGTGTTCATTGGTCCTGCTGAATTTTTTTTCATTCCTTCCTCTCTTTTTTTATTCTTAGTTTTAAGATATAGCTCTCTGGGAGTGGGCAGTAGATACAGAGTGAAATGTAGGTGATATAAAAATTAAAAATCCCAATAAAAAAATCTACTTAAAGAAAAAAATAGTAATTCAGGCCAATAAGCACTTGTACCATGTACCAGGAACTGTGCTAGGCTCTGGGGATGTTAAACCAAAAACAATATAATTCCTGCCCTCAAAAAACTTCTACTCTACCAAAAGAATGTAAGAACCATAGAATATTAGAGTTGGAAAGGACTTTAGGAATCATCTAATTCAGCCCCCTCATTTTATAGAGGTGGAAATGTATTAAGCTAGTGTAGGGGATGTGGGAAAATTGGGACACTAATACATTGTTAGTGGAGTTGTGAACTGATCCAACTATTCTAGAGAACAATTTGGAACTATGTCCAAAGGGCAATAAAACTGAGCATATCCTTTGATTCTATGATACTCCTACTAGATCTGTATCACAAATAGATCAAAGAAAAAGGAAAAAGACCAATTTGTATAAAAATATTTTAGCAGCTCTTTTTGTGGTGGTAAAGAACTGCAAATTGAGGGGATGCCCATCAATTAGGGAATGGCTGAACAAGTTGTGGTATATTATTGTGATGGAATACTATTGTCCTATAAAAAATGACAAGGGGATGGTTTCAGAAGAATCTGGTAAAACTTCTATGAACTGATTCAAAGTGAAGTGAGCAGAATCAGGAGATTATTAACAATAAGCAACTTTGAAAAACGTAGCAACTCTGATCAATACAATGATCCATGACAATTCTAAATACCATGTACCCCAGAGAGAGAACTGATGAACTTTGAGTGCAGATTGAAATATATTTTACTTCATTTTCTTGCTTTTTTTGTTGTTGCAACATGGCTAATATAGAAATATATTTCACGTGACTTCACATATATAATGGGTATCATATATCTTGCCTTGTCAATGGGTAGGAGAGAGGTTGGAGGAAGGGAAGGAGAGAATTTGGAACTCAAAAATTTTGAAAGTCAATTTTAGAAAGCATCAAAAGAAAAAAGCATCAAAAAGAAATGAAAAAGGAGAGATAAGATTCAAATTCAATCAACTCCAAATAGGGTTTTTCTACCATACCACAGTTGCCTCCTTACTTTACTACAGAATTATAGTATCATAGAAATTATAGGATTTATTATAGAATTTTAAGATCATAGAAAATGAGGTTAAGTGATTGGCCTAGGGTCGCATGGTTCATAGTATCATACATCTCAAGCTGGAAGGGACTGTGGATGTACTCAGTGAGTATTAGGTCCAGAACTTAAACCCAGATCTCCTGACTCTGGATCCAACGATCTTTTCCCCCACCTCTCTGTATTTATGTGAAAGGCAGGTAAGGGAAGCCACCATGCATAGAGTGCTGGGCTTAGAGTCAGGAAGACCTGAGTTATGGGGTGGCTAGGTGGCACAGTGAATAGAGCACTGGCCCTGGAGTCAGGAGAACCTGAATTCAAATTTGACCTCAGACACTCAACACTTACTAGCTGTGTGACCTTGGGCAAGTCACAACCCCATCTGCCCTGACTTCTCCCCTCAAAAAAGCAAAAAAAAAAAAAAAAAAAGGCAAACCTGAGTTCAAATATGACTTTAAACACTTTCTAGTTGTGTGACCCCTGGCAAGTTGCTTAATCTCTGTTTGCCTCAGTTTCCTCATCTGTAAAATGAGCTGGTGAAGGAAATGGAAAACACTCCAGTATCTTTGCCAAGAAAACCCCAAATGGAGTTAGAGAGTTGGACATGACTGAACAACAATCTACGTGAAAGGCAAAGTGCCAGAGTAGATAGCCTTGGAGTGAGGAACACCTGGATTCTGATATTTCCGATGCTGTGTGACCATAGGCAAACCATGTCTCCTCTCTGAGCCTTAGCCTCTTTGTAAAATAAAGGGATTGGGCTAGATGACCTCTAGTGTCCCTTTCAGCTCTAACCCTACATAATCTCTTATATAGAGCAATCCATCAACCAACAGGCATTTATTAAGTACTTACTGTGTGCCAGGCCCTGTGGTAGGTATGTAGGACAGGTACAAGGACAAAAATGATACTGTTTCTACCCTCAAGGAGTTTATACTCTATTGGGGGAGATAACATTATATATATATATATATATGTGTGTGTGTGTGTGTAAGACACATACAAAGCAGACACAAAGTAACCTAGAACAAGAAGGCATTGACTTTTGAGTGGAATCTTGAAGAAAGCCAAGGCTTCTAAGAAGTAGAAGTGAGGAGCGAGAGCATTCTAGGCATGGGGCACAATAAATTCAAAGGTATGGAGATGGGAGATGGAGAACCTCATAGGAGAAATAGCTGTAGGACAGATAGATAGATTGTAACAAATGGGGAAGAAGTAATGTGAAGGAGACTGGGGAGGTAGAAAGGTGGCAGGTTATAATGAACTTTAAATGCCACATGGAGAAGTTTATATTGGATCCCACAGCAATAGGGAGCCATGGAGTTCATTTGGGGGAGAACACGGAGACAGAAGGAACAAGACCTGCACTTTAAGAAAATCACTTTAATAGCTGCATTGAGCAGAGCCCCCCTGAAACTCCACCAAGTCAAAATAAAATGTAATTGGGAAATATTTAACAAAAATAAATAAAAATAAAATAGACCATAGATAATGTTAACATGTGGTTTTCTAAGTCAGCACTAGCTGCAGAACAATGGAATCAAACTTAAAATGGAAAGATGGGTCAGTGACTGTATACAAGGATCCCTGCATATTGACCTAGAAATGATCTATTGCATTTTTATTTATTTTGCTAAATATTTCCCAATTATATTGACTACATCAAACAACAGCCTGACGCCTCTGGGTGTGATAGGAACCTATTGCAAAAGTCCTTGTGAGAGGTTGTTGTCCAGTTGTGTCTGACTCTTCATGACCCCATTTGAGTCACAACAAAAGATACTGGAGTGGTTTGCCATTTCTTTCTCCAATTCATTTTACAAATGAGGAAACTGAGGCAAGCAGGGTTAAGTGACCTGCTCAGGCTCACACAAGCTAGTCTGAGGCCAGATTTAAAGTCAGGAAGAACCTTCCTGATTCTAAGCACAGAACTCCATCCACTGTGCCACCTGGAGAAGGGGATGAAGACAGAACAACATATAACAACATGTAACACGCCTAGAAAGTGCATTAGTGGGTCTGAGGACATATTCTCATGTTGATAGCAGCAGAGTTTTTAAGACAGGCCAGGCCTTACATTCTCTGTGTACCTGGGACATTATTGTGGGATCTGAATAGAGGGGGAAGGGAAAAAGAGAGCCTGAATCTAGAGTTTTGAGAGAAAGCAGTTTGGGGAGTAAAGCAATCTCTGTGTTCATACAGGCTCAGACCCAAAGTCAATCAGGTCAATCTATTGTCCTCAGCAGACAGCCACAGGTCAGCCAGCCAGCCCAGCCCACACCTACAAGGCATACCTATGGAATGGGGAGGTGGATCCTCCCACCTGCCTCCTTCCTTCTCTCCAGGAAAGGAAGGTAGAAGAGAGTTCAGGATAGGTGTGGCCCTCCCTCCTCCATCTCCTTTCCTCTCACATTCCCCAAAGCTGGAGGAGGCAGAAAGAGAGGGCTCCCAGAGAGAAGGAGGAAGAGGGACTTCCCATTAACCCTCAATTGACACCTCAGTATTTGCCTCTGATGGGGAAAGTTGGAGAACTCCAGGCTGTCTTCCTACCTCCCTGGTTCTGCTCATTTCAAAACCAAAAGTTTAAAAATCACCCTTCAGCATTAGTTCCTAAGTGTAAGGCTTTGAGACAGCAAGATCCTAGTTCAAATTCCACCTCAGATACATACTAGCTACTAGCTGAGTGACCTGGGCAAGTCACTTCACTGTTCTAAGTCTCAGTTCCTCACCTATAAAATGAGGGAGTTTGCCTAGATGGCCTCCAAGGCCCCTTCCAGTTCTAAAGCTATGATTGCATCATCCCTCCACCTCTTTCAGTGGAGGGCCATCTTGAAGGCTGAAGCCCCCTCCCCTCTGCAGCAATCTTAGCCTGAACTCACAGACACAGCAGAGGCTAGTCTCCTCCATTGCTCAGAGAGCTTCATACTGAGACTTTGGGAGCATGCCATGGAATCACTCCTGGCCGTCTGGGGGAAGCTCCTTTGCCCCCCCATAGATCACAGCAAAGCAAGTATTCTAGCCTTGCCTGGCCCAAGGCAGGCAAGGACAGCTGAACATCTCCCCAAGGATTCAGTTAAGGTAGAGTGAGGAGGGCTGCCCAGCTTCCCCACATCCTTTTTAGGCTCTGAGAGAGGAGTTGTCCCTGATCATAATGGTAATAGTGATATTGACAATAACGATGGCTGTTATATTAGTGGTAATAGTTTTATCAATGACAGGGATGGTGGTAATATTGGTGGTGATGGTAATAGCAATGGTGAGGATATAGTGGTAATGGTGATGATGATGGTGGCAACATTAATGACAGGGATGGTGGTAATATTGGTTGAGGGGCTGATAATGGTAGTAATCCTGATGTTGTCATTGATGGTCAACAGGATCCCATTACTAACCCCTAATTCTCCTCTTTATGAGATTGTACTGTCCCTGAAGGCTTCTCTCCTGAACGCCAGACTAGCTGGTTCTTAGCCCCATTTCTGTCACTCCACTGGTCATCTCAGCCTTCAGGGAGTGTGACACAATAGGAAGCACATTGGCTGCCAAGTCATAAGATTTGGTACCAGTCCTATTTCTCTTGCTTAATAGCTGTACGCTCAGCCTACCCTCTCCGAGCTCAGTTTCTCTGTTCATAAAATAGGATAATTGCCTTACTTGTCTGGAAGGATTGATGTGAGCTAATAAGATAAGGTATGTAAAGTCAATGACAAACCCTAGATGTTGCAATGTCACCTGCCTAGGCTATCCAGAGTTGGCTCCAAGTAGAAGCCTCTTGGTTCTGTGGGGCAGGGGTTAGTATCCTCCGTCATTTTGGTCCATTGTCCTTCCCTGCCTTCCTTGCTCTTGCCTACACCAGAGCAAGCCTTCCATCACTGAGTTCCACAATCTCAGCTGCCAAAGTGGGGACAGTTCTCCGGAGATAAGGTGCCACACCTCTCCATAGCCTCAGGGTGTGGGTCTATTGCCCAGGCAGAGTCCAATCATCCTGAGCTGGTCTCTGAGTAAGCTCAGAGTAGAAGTAGGTGAAGGGTAGGCACAACAGCTTCTCTGGGCTCTGATCTAGACAGTGTCTAACACCCCACAGAGTTTGGATCCAGCAGAGTTCCAGGTTTCCTATTGCTTCTCTCCTTTAGCAGGATGGATAGCAGCTCTTCTCAAAAAGATATGGAAGTGGGGCAGTTAGGTGGTATAGTGTAGAGAGTTATCCTGGAGTCAGGAGTAACTGAGTTCAAATCGCCTCAGATACTTACTAGCTGTGTGACCTTGGGCAAGTCACTTAACCTCAATGAAGAAGAAGAAGAAGAAGAAGAAGAAGAAGAAGAAGAAGAAGAAGAAGAAGAAGAAGAAGAAGAAGAAGAAGAAGAAGAAGAAGATGATGATGATGATGATGATGATGATGATGATGATGATGATGATGATGATGATGATGATGATGATGATATGGAAGTAATGTTGGACTATTAAGTCAGTTTGAATTAAAATTGTGATCTAACAGTCAAAAGAGCTAATGGAAACTTGTGCTTTCCACAGAGGCACTGTGTCCAGACTGAGAGGGATTTTATCTACTTTATCTTGCCCTAGTCAGAACATATCTGGAGTGTGGTATTCAGGTCTGGAGGCATGGGACTTTAGTTTAACTTTAGGAAAGACTTTAATAAAATGGAGGGCAGAGTGCACACCCACTGTCTGCCAGTCTCCTATATACCTGCTGCCCCGAGCCTCTACCTGCCATGGTTGCCTACAGCCTTGTGTTGATCCAGCAGGGAGAAAGAGCCTGGAACCTGGAGAACCATATCAACAGCTGTCACAAGGTCCTGAGCTACACTGTACTAGGATACCAAGTGCGATGGCCAAGAGCCTCGAGATGATGGCTACGAATTTGATATCTGCTTCACCTGTGTCCAGAAGAAAGCAACTCGTAGCCTTTAGACAGTACTAAATGGACTGACCAGATGTGTTTGGCCATAATGAGGACTTGGCACCTCAGTGACAGGCACCATGGAGGTTTGAGGGGCCTCAACAAAGCAGAGACAGCTGCTAAGCACAGGAAGGCCCAGGTGAAGATCTGGAAACATCCTACGCCATCCCCCCACTTCCAATGGAGGCCAACCAGCCCTTCTACAGAGACATCAGAAAGGACTGACATCATGTAGATCAGTAAGGATCAACTGCCCTCCTGTCAGAGCCTGAAAGACACAGTGGGATTTATTCTTCCACCCCTTAGAAATTAAGGAGCTGTTTCCAAGGCTCTGGAATAAAGACAACATCCCCCAAATCAAGGAAGGAAAATATGTTCTGATCATGGCCCATGACAATAGCCTTTGCAGGATTGTCAAACATATCTGAAGAAGCAATTATGGAGCTGAGTCTGCCCACTGGCATGTATGAGTCGGACAAGAATCTGAAACCCATCAGGTCCTCAGGGATGAAGAGGTCCTATGCAAAGCCTTGGAGGCTGTGCCAGCCCAAGGCCAAGAAGTGAAAGCAGGTTGCCAACACATGCCAGCAGCAGCCAGTCCCTCCCTTCTCATGGCCCCTACCACATCTCTCCCCGGCCTGCTCCACACACTTAGGGATCACACACCTAGCTGCAGGTGGGGAACTGATGGGTCCTTGTCCCATTTTTTCCCTATTTCAGACTACTTCCTTTCCTGTGCCCCTTTCCTCA
The DNA here is from genome assembly GCF_028583685.1 of Petaurus breviceps papuanus. Lineage (NCBI taxonomy): Eukaryota > Metazoa > Chordata > Mammalia > Diprotodontia > Petauridae > Petaurus > Petaurus breviceps. The sequence goes on along the minus strand of NW_027187353.1, from coordinate 1,344,678 downwards.
ACCACATTACTCAAAATGCCTCCAGGATGGTTTGACTCATAAGGACCTGGTTGGGGGGGGGGGGGGGGGGAAGGGGGGTCAGAGATAGGGACACGGTAAGAAGTGACCAATGTAGGGATTTGAAAGAAGCAATTGTTCCAGTGATTCCTATGAGCCTGCCCAGCCAGGAGGGCAGCCCTCTCAGGGCCTGCAGTAGGAAGCTGACTTTAATCTGGAGGGGTCATTTAGCAAATCACAAAACTCTTGGTTGGATCATGTTTCTTTCCTAACCCAAGAAAAATGTAGGTTGAGGTGATGTCCTATTTACTTTTGGATTTATTATCACAAAAGACCCTTCCTCTAGACTGGCTGTTGAAATCAAACTGTCCCAAATGATAGTCATCAGAGATCTCAAGTCATACCAGAGAGGGGAGAGGGCCTTGATTTCAAAGGAGTGCATGAGTACCTCCCACAGTGCATTTGATAGCCTCTGCTCTGCTCTGCAGCAGAGAAATGTCCCTAGATCGTGTCAGAATGTGTCTTGGTGTCCCATTGCATTCCACACCATGTCCCGCCACCCACACCTGCCACCTGGGTCCTCATCAATTTTAAGCCCACCCCCTTTTTTGTTGTTGTTGTTCACTATAACAAAGGAGTTGTGTACAATTAAAAAATAGTAAACTGGAGGACATTCAGGATGATGGCAGATTCCCAAGATAATGTGAGGATCAATGAGAGGAACTCTACGAGTTTAACCTGACACAAAGAAGACTGGGGAGGGGAAGGAGGAGACAGATGGGTATTGGCAATTTTCAAGAATATAAAAGACCATCTCATGGAAGAGCCTTGTTCCCCTTGGTCCAAGAGGCAGAAAACAGGTGAAAGATAGAGCAGGAAAATCTAGGTTTGATGAAAGGAAAATTTCCCAACAATTAGAACCATTCTGACACAGAAAGAGCTGCCTCAGGAGGTAATGAGTTCTCCATCCCTGGGGGGCTTCAGATGATTACTTGTCTGGTAAGTTGTGAAGGGTAAAAGCTCTGCTTTCTCTTCTGCACCTCCTGGCTCCCTTCAAATCCCAGCTAAAGTCCCCCCTTCTGCAGGAAGCCTTTCTTCATCTTCCTATTAATGCTAGGGTCTTCCCTCTGTTGATGATGCCCAATGGATGCTGTCTTTAGCTTATTTATAATTAGTTTGCTTGTAGTTTCCTTCATTAGACTATGAGGGGCTCCAGGATAGGGACTGTTTTGTGCCTTTTTTTGTATTCCCAGAACTTAGCACCTGGCACATAGTAGGCACTTTTAAAAAGTTTATTGACTGACTGGGCGGCTTCAGCAGTCCCTTTCTATCCTTGAGAGTCTGTGGTTGGTCATACACAAGGTTAGCAAGAGACTTCAGAGGCACAAGCATATGCTTTTTACCTGCCTTGGCCCTGGTCTTCCCCACTCTCTCTGTGACTATATAAACTGGGGATCAGACCCAAATGTTTCTCATCTCTCTGTACCAGTCAATTCAGCCCATCTGGGCTGAAAAAGAGCTTCAAGAGTCATAAATGAAAAGGTCCATTATCTATGCAGTTATGCTTTCTCCTACCTCATTGATCTGGTCTCTGGACATGACCCACCTCCACCCTCCCAAGCACAATCACCTTCTGACCAACTTTCATCTGCCCTCTGAGGGAAAAAGGAATTACCCTCAATAGCTGTGGTTCTCTGCTCACTCATCAGGACTGTCTGAGCTCATCATTATGAATATAAACATGTATATATGAATATAAACATCAAACTAAAGAAACAACTTCATTTAAAAATTTTTTAGGGGCGGCCAGGTAGCAGAGAGAGTAAGAGCACTGGCTCCAGTATTGGGATGACCTGGAGATCAAATCCTGGGCTCAGACACTTAGCACCCACCCAGAAACACCTGGCCATGTAACCTTGAGCAAGTTACTTAACCCCAATTGCTTAGGGGCGGCCAGGTGGCTCAGTGAGTAAGAGCACGGGCTCCAGTGTCAGGATGACCTGGGGATCAAATCTGGGCTCAGACACTCAGTACCACACCCAGAAATAACTGGCCATGTAACCTTGAGCAAGTTACTTAACCCTGATTGCTTTAAAAAAAAATTTTTTTTAATTAACAAGTAAACTCAACTTTAAAACTATAACTATTGCAAAAGGTACCTACTGACCAAACCCTTCCCTTAAATTACATAACAAGTTTTTCAGTTTTATCTTCTTCGCTAAAAAAGCATCTTTCCAAACGGACCTTGCTCTCCTAACCTCACACTTTGCCATGAGATTTAAGGCCCATCAACCAAACGTACATCCTTTTAAAATTAGAAGTCTAACTCTTGCTCTCCTTACCCATACCAACCAGAATGCCATGGGCACAAACCTATGGAATGGGCCGTGAAAGACAAAATGGCCTGAGGAATCAAAGGGGAAACCATTTTTCGGTCAGGGATTCTTCCCTTCTTTGAGTTACAGCCTCTTTGGGCAGTCTGGTGAAGTCTAGGGAGCCCTTCTCAGAATAATGGTTTAGGGGTCAGTAACTTATGGCCTGAGAGCCAAATCTGGACAGTCACCTGCTTTTAATGGCCTGATAAAAATTTCCTCAGTCACACACACACACACACACACACACACACAAAACACAGGTAGTGGGCTAGATTTGGTCCAGGGGTTGTAAGTTGCTGGCTGCTGACCTAGCTTCATGATTGAGAGAAAAGCTAAATTTTAGCTCAAGATTAGGGTAAAGATGTTATTTTTTTTCCCTATCCAATTTCACAACCTCCTTCTCACCCTCCCCCCCACCCTAGTTGCTTTCTCAAGTTAAGAGAGCCATACATATCTCAAATTAAGAACCCCTGGTCTAGAGGCAGCTAGGTGGTACAGTGAATAGACTACGCGCGGTCCTGGGGTCAGGAGGACCTGAGTTCAAATCCAGCCTCAGACACTTAACACTTAATAGCCACATGACCTTGGGCTAGTCACTTAAGCCCAATTGCCCTGCCTTCCCCCCTCCAAAAAAAAAAAGAACTCCTGGTCTAGATGATTTTTCCTTACCCCACTGAATCAAGCTGAGGTCCCTGGGTAGGATTATGGGGGTATCTCAGGTACAAGAAGGGAGTGGGAAACGGTCCACCTACCCCCACCAGAAACTGGATTCTGCCAAGCCCAAGTTGCCATTTGAACAGTCTAGGCCACACTCCTTACAGAGACGATAGAGGAGCCAGGGACAGCAGGACAACCACGACCGTTGGGCGTCCTTCTTTCTTCACTATCAGAGACTTTGGAAGGGGAAGCAGAAGGAAGAAGGGGAGGGGAGCAGCACTGTCATCGGCAGCAGCTAAAGGGCCCACAGGCTGGGAAAGATGACCCCATACCCAGCAGGCTCCAGATCATGGCAGCCCCTCTCAGGCCCAGGAAGAGGGCTGCTGAACTGTTAGGGTAGAGCTGGACATACTGAGTCTATTCGGTATCAGTCACTAGGCATGGGACGCCCCAAGCTGGAGACTCTCCCTCCACACTCATCATTCCTGTCTCTCAGGAGGAGTCTAGGGTAGACTTTCCTCTGTCTCACTGGGAAAGACAAAGCCTCCGAACTTACCTGGGAAGAAAGGTAGGCAGAGGGCAAGAAGCAGGAGCCTCCAGTATCCAAGCAGCAGATTCATCTTGGTGGACACCCTCTGGGGATGCTGTCCAGACTCTCTGTCTATCTCTTGTCTCTGTCTCTCTTTCCCTCTCCCTCTCTCTCTCTCCTCTTCTTTTCTCACTAGAAGTGAGCCAGGGACCACAGCAGAGACTTCACTGGCAGCAGCTGGGACAGCTGGTTAGACCTGCAGGAAGCCTTCCTGAGTGACTGATCCCTATATGAGACTGACCCAACCAGCCAGCCAGAGTCAGAATGATAGAGGACCAGTACACTTGGGAGGAGGCAAGAGGAGGGAAGCCGGGCTCCCAGTGCCTGGTGCTGGCAGGCGCTGGAATCGATCTGAAGTAGCTTATTTGAAGGAGGTTTGAGCCTTATTTGAAGGAAGGTGGAGCACCCAGCAGCTATTGACATAGAAACTCCCTCCTACGGGCAAAGGCTCCATTAGACAAAGGCACAGGTGTGTGTATGCATCCACACTTGATCCAGCCATACCATGCTAGGCACTGGGGATACAGACAGAGTGAAGCAGTCCCTCCCCTCAAGACACTTAGTTTGTTGAGGGAGAGACTACATATACACCTACAAGCACATACAGAAGAAATACAGGGGAATTGAGTACGAAGTAATAAGAGAGAAAGAGCCATAGTAATGGGGGAGATGGTGGGAATCAGGAAAGAAGGTGATGCCTGGGGGCAGCTACATGGCACCATGAATAGAGCACCCAGTCATGGAATCGGGAGCACCTGAGTTCAAATCCAGCCTCAAACACTTGACGCTTACTAGCTGTAGGACCTTGGGCAAGTCACTTAACCCTGATTGCCTTGCATCCTCCCTCAAAAAAAAAAGGGCAATGCCTGAGCTGGGTCTTGAAAGAAGATTGGGATTCTCTGAGGGAGATGTGAAGAGGGAGGGCATTCTAGGCATGGGGAACATGGTGGAGCCAGGACTCCAATCCTCGTCTCTTGACTCCCAGCATAGTGTATCTAGAGGTTGTATCCCCCTAGTACAGAGATTCTTAACTTGGGGTCCCTAAACTTGTTGCTGGTTTTGTTCTTGTTTTACTATTTTGATAATTTTATCTCTACGTAATTGATTTCCTTTGTACTCCTCTGATTTTATTTTAGGCATTTAAGAACCTTCTTTCAGAGGGGATCTATAGGCTTCACCAGACACTGCCAAAGGGGCCCAGGACACAATATAAGATAGAGAACACTTGTCCTGATAGAATGTAAACTTCTTGTAGGCAGGGACTAGACATACTACTTTGTACTTGTATCCAAAGCACTCAGCAGACTGTAGGTGATTAATAAATGCTTAGCAATAGACTGATAGTGAAAAGAGGTCAGGAGACCTTGTTCCAAGAATTTGAAGGACTGTCCTGTTCATGAAAAAGGGATTAGCCTTGTTCCCCTTGGCTCCAGAAGGTAGAACAAAGAACAATGGAAGAAAGGTATAGGGAGGCTAATCGAAGCCTGATGAAAGTGAAAATTTCCCAACAATTAGAGCCATCCAGATATAGAAAGAGCTGCCTCATGACATAATGAGTTCCCCATCCCTGGAGGCTTCAAGTACATATGGGATGATCACTTGTCCGGTAAGTTGTGAAGGGCAAAAGTTCTGCTTTCTCATCTGCACCTCCTGACTCCCATCAAATCCCAGCTAAGTCCCACCTTCTACAGGAAGCCTTTCTCCATCCTCCTATGAGTGCTAGGGCCTTCCCTCTGCTAATGATGCCCAGGTGATGCTGTCTATAGCTGGTTTATAATTAGTTTGCTTGTAGTTTCCTCCATTTGACTATGAGGGGCTCCAGGGCAGGGACTGTCTTATGCCTTTCTCTGTATCTCCAGCACTTAGCACCTGGCACATAGTAGGTTTGAAAAAGTTTATTGACTGACTAGGGTAACTTTGGAAGTCCCTTCCTACCCCTGAGATTCTGTGGTTGGTCATACACAAGGTCAGATGCACAAGCATATGCTTTTTAGCTGCCTTGGCCCCGGGTCTTCCCCACTCTCTCTGTGTCTATGTCAACTGGAGACCACGCCCCAGTGCTGCTCATCTTCCTATACCTGCCCATTCAGCCCATCTGGACTAAAAAGAGTCGTAAGTGAAAAGGCCCATTATCTGCAGGTTAGTCTTCCCCCCACCTTCTTCATCTCCAGACACGACCCTCTCCACCCTCCCAAGCGTGGTTTTGTGCTTAGCTACATTGTATTTCTGCCATATGCACTTACATGCATATATGGAGCTCTCTTAATAGAATGGAAGTGCATTGAGGGCAAGAACGATTTCATTTTTCGTCTTTGTAACCCCAGTACCCGGCACTACTTTGTGGGCACTTTATTAATGCTTGTTGATTGAATGATAGATTGTAACCACTATACCACGCTCTCTCTCCCAGCCTTTTTTTGATCTCCTCCACGCTTTCATTTTCAACTGTCAGCTGATACTTACTGCCAAGACACTAAAATTTACGTGTTCAAAACTTGACTCTTCATCTTCTTGCCAGCTTCACACACACACACACACACACCTCTAGGTATGGAACCCCTCCTATTATCCCAGGTACCACCTCCCCTCTCTGGGTCTTCATCCAGGGAGAGAGGATTACATGGTCTCAAGGTCCTGTCCAGCTTTGAATCCTGGGATGTGTTATATCTTTGTCTATAAGCAGAGAGTATTCTACCTCCATTGACTGAAAGATAAAATCCTAACTCCTCAGCTTGGCATTCAAGGCCCTCTATAACCTAAATCCAAGCAGTCCTTCCAAACTAATGAAAGATATGTGTGGGGTTTGTCTAAATATATAGATGTTGCTCACAGATAGCAAGAAGAAATATGATCTGAAGTTGGAGCCACCCTTCAGAAACTGGAGCAGGCCTATATCTATGATATCAGAATGCCATCTGGGGGGAAGAGTAGGCAAGGTTGATAACCTTTGAGTCTAGACAATCTCCCCTCTACTATCAAGGAAGGATATTGAGCTAGAATTATCTCTATGTTACCCTTATATAATATATATATAAATAATCAATATTTCTGGTCTAGGGATACAATCGGTTTAGAATGTCACTTCCCTGATCACTCTTTACAATAGTCTTCTTTGGGTTTTGCTTTTTTTTTTTTTTGGAGGGGGTAAGGCAGGGCAATTGGGGTTAAGTGACTTGCCCAAAGTCACATGGCTAGTTTTGTGTTAAGTGTCTGAGGTTGGATTTGAACTCAGATCCTCCTGATTCCAGGGCCAGTGTTTCTATTCACTGCACCACCTGGCCGCCCAGCACTTCACTTTTCATCAGTTCATGTACATCTTCCCTGGTTTCCCCCAAATCATCCCTTTGGTCATTTCTAACAGAACAATACTTTTCCATTATTTATGGATGGTATTCTACACCATAATTTGTTTGCTCACAGGCTCCAGTCAATGTAGCCAGGCTTTATAATGGGAACAAGTCTAATCAAAAAATGGATTTCTTTTACCTGGAGCTGTGTAAGGAAGAGGGGAGGGAGGAGAAAGGGCCAAAAATAAACACAGTGATCTCCTCTACTGGGCCTGTTGACTGTTTTTCATGGGGTTACTTCTTAGTGGAAACTGGCCAGGCCTTCCTATTGAAGAATGCTGATTCAGGGCATCTGTGTTCCTTTATGAGCACATACAGGAAGATTTTGAAGTTTATCTCCAATTTTGTCACCTGATATCTTCTCTTTATTATCAGGAGATGTTTTTGCTGGACTGAACAATACTATGGCTGAGTGGACTAATTGAGGGGATTGTGCTACGAGTTATTAATATGTCTTTTCAACTTTTCACTTAGAGGTCTCATGAAATATTTTCCCTTAAATTCCTTTCAGTGATCACTAAGCCTTGTATTTGTTTATTCATGTTGTAACCATAAGAAGTCAGTGTACAATTTATCACCCTGTCCACTAACCCTTCTCCATCACAACTTTTAATAAGACTCTTAATGCTCTTCATTTGGGCAGCTAGGTGGGGCAGTGGATAGGGAACTGGGCTTAGAATCAAAAAAATTCATGATCATGAGTTCAAATCCAGGTCTCAGATACTTACTAGCTGTGTGAATCTGGGCAAGTCACTGAACACTGTTTGCCTCAGTTTCCTCATCTGTAAAATGAACTAGAGAAGGAAATGGCAAACCATTGCAATATCTTTGCCAAGAAAGTCCCAAATGGAGTCACAAAGTTGGACATGACTAAAAGGACTGAACAACAAGCCTTCCACTTATATACAACATCTAACCTCTCTGCCCAACATTAACTGCACAAAAGACCATAAAAAAACAGTGAGTAGCAAATATATTCATTTATCCAAGTAAAACAGCAAACAAAAATTGAACTGTCTCTCTGAAAGAATGTATCTGGAACCAACTTAGTCTCTTATGCAGGTATACGCCATTCTCTCGACCAATCAGGAGTCACATCTCTGCATAGGAGGCACAGAAAAGCCTTCCAGATGTGGGCTAAAGCCAAGTTACACTTATTCCATACTGTTACCCTACATGTATCCTCACATCCAACCAGGTCGGCCTCCTTTCTGTCCCCAAAATGTTCTGCACTCATTCCTGCCTATTGCTCATGCTCTCCCATTGAAATCCTATTCATTCCCTAATGCCTTGCTCAAGTCCCACTGTGAAGCCTTTCCTGACTAATGCAATTCCCAATGATCTACTTCCCTGGCCTCCTTGTAGCATTGGGTTATTACTGTTCATTCTTCATTCTCAGAGGACCAATGATATCAAGAGGGGGGTGTCTTGACTTGCAAGTGATTTGGATTAAAGTGTGGGTGCCCCTCATCTAAAGATGATGCTGTTCTCTCATTGGTTTTTTCTGTTTGTTCTGTTTCTGTCCATCTCATTGTTTAAACTAAGAATTTGGAAGCCAGGGCAATGTCTTAAAGGGCTGTGTATCTCCCCTATCCCTACCACCATCCTGTGTCTATCAATCTAACCTACCTCCCTTTCCTCCCCCCAGAAAAGGAAACTAAGACCCAAAAAAGGGTGTCCACAATTAAGAGTCAGAATTTGAACCCAGATCCTAAGACTTTAAATAGACTCTTCTTGTCAACTTACCCTCTCCCCACACACTCACTTCTGTGAATTGTCACCCAGGCTCAAATACATCTTCCACTCCTGCCTGTTTATGACCCTTTCCTCCCACATGTACATCTGATAAGCTGCCTCCCTTCACTGACGCACCTTCAACAATATCATTGGTATACTTGCTTCTTTTCCATCCCGGTGGTCCCAATTCCACACGATAAGAGGCTCTCCTTGCCTTTCCCATTTTAGAGGGAGGAGTTGATAAGGAGACATCTGAGTCCCTTCAAACCCCTTAATAAAATTAAAGAAAGGGGCACATGTCAGATTTCCAGTGGTTATAGTCCCAGTCAATCAACATCTATTAAACACCTACTATGCGCCAGACACTCTGCTAAACACTAGAGACACAAAGAAGAGCAGAAGACAGTCCTTGCCCTCAAGGAGGAAAGGGCAACACACATGAGGAAACAGGAAAGGGGTGCGGGAGGGAAGGGCATGATGGGGCGGCCCAGAGTAGGGCATCGGGAGAGGGAATGACGAGGTGGCTAACCTAGACTCCTTAAACGGAGTTTCTGGGAAAGAAAAGCTTTTTGTTCTTTCCAATCAAAGGCAATGGGGTCCTCAGGATTACTGATAACATATGAGTTCCAGGGTTGAAGTGGTCTTGCAAGATAAAGAAGTGCCCAGGGCACAAAGGTGATGTCCCAAAGAGGGCAGACAGATGGAAAATGCTTGTAAACTGTGAGTGGCTTACACCCTGACTGACCAAGTTGCAGGTTCTAAACAGAGAAGAAACAGAGAGACTCATTCATGACTTATAAAGGATTCACCCCTTTCAAACTCTGATGAGCCTGGGTAAAGGCAGTGTAATGAAATGTTCACATTTGACTGCTTTAGAAGGTCTGAAGAAATTCTTCAATCAATTGCCTGGGTGACTAGCCATTGGCTCGTTGAAGGATTTGCCATGCCCTCTGGTGGCCTTAATAAGTATGAGCAAACTTTGAGAAGGGAGTGCTCCATGGCAAATGTAATCACAGAGGAAAAAGTTTTGAAAGGGAATTCCACTCACCTTTTTCCTCCTACTCTCTCCTCCACTGCTGCTGGCAGTTGCATCTTAAACTGAAGCAACTCTCCCATCAGGAGATGTCCAGAGGTATGCTGGAGTCAGCTTGTAACAGTTCCAGAGATCCAGTTGTTAAATTGATAGTGTGAGCATTTCTCCCTTGGAAATTGTTATTTCCAAGGCTAATGCTACAAATCAGGGCTGGATTTTTTATTCTGATGATTTCAAGACTTAGGAAAGTGAAGAAGAAAATACTAATCACACAGATTCAACTTAAAAGTGAGCCAAACATACATTTTTTTTTTCTTCTGGAAATCCAGTAACCAAAATCCCCCGTTGGAGATGCCTGTACCCAGCAGAAAGTGGGCCCAAGAAATCCAGCTGCAGAGAAGAGCAGGCCCAGGGAGCCAAGAATAAATGGCATGATCAAGAGAGATACTGAGGCCGGGGGGAACAGCCTGAGAATACTGAAGAGACTTCAGGACTCTGGTGCTCGAGGGATGAAGAACCTTGGCCCACTTTCCCCACTGACACTGTGAGAGAGTGCACACTAGGTTTATAATGAAGACATTTCATAGCCACTGTTTTTGTCTGCCATTTTAATTAATGCCTTTGCTTTGAGCTATTTTGCCTTCTTGTCTATAGTAGGTAAACCCACTGATGGAGGCTTGTGAGCTATAGTAGTTGTGAGCTGTAGTCATCCCCTACAGTACCCAACCTGTAAGTGGGAGTTGAGCAGGGGAAAGCCCATAGAGGGCAGTATATTTCTATAACTTCAACGGCATCCTATGCCTTCTTCCCCCTCCTTACATACCTATCTATGACAAAGCAATACTCAGAATAAATGCTTGATCACATCACTGTCCTGCTTAAGGATGTTCCATTATCCAAGCAATAAAGGCTAAGGCCATCACTCTGCTACATTTTCTTGCTACTAACAATCAATCAACAGGTATCCAATAATATAATCCAAAAAGGATGTGTTAAGTTTATTAATATAAATTTATAATTATTATAATATTGATACTGTATTATCACTATTAATATCATTAGTATAAAATAATATAAATTTACTAAATTTATTCAATTCTCAGGGGGCCAAGGCTCAATACGTAAAGAAATAAGTCTACACACGGCAATTTGAGGCAGGACAGAACACGATTAAGGAGGTCAGCAATGCAATGACTAACTCCCATTTCAGAAGATTGAAATGAAGCACACTGCCCCCTCCCAAAATGGAGGGAATTCAAGAAGCAGACGACAGACATTGTCCCTCACAACTCACGTGGGAAGTGGTTTTGTCTGATTATGCATATTTTTTAACCAGGAAGGGCTCTCTTTTTCTTTCCTTTTTTTTTCTTTTCCAAAGAAGAAAGGGATGAAAAGTCAAGGAAGCATATAAATAAAGAGGAAAAAGACAAAAAAGGTCATCAAGGAATCTTTTTTTTTTGGAGGGGGGAAGGCAGGGTAATTGGGGTTAAGTGACTTGCCCAAAGTCACACAGCTAGTAAGTGTAAAGTGTCTGAGGTCACATTTGAACTCAGGTCCTCCTGACTCCAGGACCGGTGCTCTATTCACTGCACCACCTAGCTGCCCCATTTTTTTTTGAGGCATCTTTTTTTTAACAAGGAAAGAAGAAAAAAAGAAAGGTCAGAAAGAAGTGCAGATAAGCAGGAATGTTTGTTCCATGCCTTTGTCAGCTGAAATCCTACTACCCATCACCATTATGACCTGTCTCAAACATCAGCCAGTCAGTTAATAAATATTATGCTTCTAATATGTGCCAGGCACAATGACAGCTTCTGGGGATTCAAAGAAACGCAAAGGACAGTCCCTGCCTCATCTCCAGGAAGTCTTTCCTGACCCTTCTGTTCTATGAGCTCTCATTCCCTTTATTTTTTTTAATTTTCATTTAATTCTTTTCAATTAGCAAAAAGCCCCTTTGTCTCCCTCCCATCCACATTCCCTCACTGAAAAAGAAAACTCCTGTGACAAAGGCAAACAACCAAGCAGAACAGATTTCCCCAGTGGCCACGTCAAAAAAAAAGTCTGATTCTGTACCATGAGCCCATCACTGATCCCTCAGAAAATAGGTAGCATGTTTCAACATGAGTCCTCTGGAGTCACCATTGGTCAGTTTGTTGATCAGAGTTCCTAAGTCTTCCAAATGTCTTTGTCTTGCACTTTGTTTGGACCTCTTGGACTCTTTCATAAGTTAAAAGTAGAAACAAATTACAGTAGAGAGAACACTGTCCTGGTTGTTGTCTGTCCTTCATTCTCAAAGAGCACCAATGACACCAGGAGGGTGATTGATGTCTTAATTTGCAAGTGATTTGGATTTGACTGAGGCAGGGCCCTGCAGTCACCGACCTCCCTTTCTCCACCAGAGACATTGGAGTCCAGTGGCTAGATGTAGGTCAGTAAGACTGGTGACGCCCCAGGTGCAGTGGGAAACCTCGGCCTTTTTAAGCTAGCTGTTTGCCTTTAGCATCAAAAGACCTAAGTTAAATCTTGGACAAAGAAATGGGTGTGGGAAGGGCATAGACTGGACAACCTCTAAGTCCCTTCCACCTTTCAATCCATGATGCTAAGATCTTGCATCAGTTCAGGGACTGTGTGATTCATCTGTTACACACACACACACACACACACACACACACACACACACACACACACGGCTCTATACTTTGTTACCGTTCAGTTGTTTCATTTGTGTCTGACTCTTTGTGATCCCATCTGGGGTTTTCTTGGCAAAGATACTGGAATAGGTTGTCATTTCCTTCTCCAGCTCATTTTAAAGGTAAGGAAACTGAGGCAAACAGGGTTAAGTGACTTGCCCAGGGTCCTGCACTTAGCAGGTAATAGTTGCTGAGTTGAATAGAAATAAAATAAATGATGAAAAAAAAATGGATGACGTTGTTGCAACATTACAGGAGAATTAAGGCAGGATTTAAAGAAAGCTAAACAGCGCAAGGAGGGGGGGGCTGGGGAAAGAGGGGAAGGAACGTAGGGAGGAGGGAAAAGGGAGGGAGGGGAAAAATGACCCTGGGAGGGAGCACAGAACCTGTTAGGCTTGTCTTAGCTAAGGCCTTTGGGGTTCATTCTCCCCTTAGGGAGGTTGGGAAGTCTATAACATCACTGATATGTTAGATTCCTGTTTTTTCTTAACCCCACATAATAATCAGGTGACAAAACTTGACATTTATTTCTACACTATGTCTGTCCCATCCCTTCACTTTCTTCACTGAGGTCACCTTAGCTTAAGCCCACCTCTCATATCCCCTGGTCTATGGCAATAGTCCCCTAATCGGCCTCCCTGCCTCAAACCTCACCCTCTTAGTACAGCCGCCAGTAATTTTCCCAAAGCAGGGGTCAGACCATGACACTCCCTGCTCAGTAAACTCCAGGGGTGTAATGTAATGCCAAGCAAAGGCAACTTCCCAAGGTTCAAAATACCAGCATAGGTGCTCTCCATTTTATTCAGTGACCAACCAAGAACAGAGAAACTCAAAACATGACATCATTCAAAATACAGCATTTACTAAGTGTGATTAAATAATCTCCAAGGACTACCCCACCCCAGGACCTTACATTCATTCAATCAATTACAAAGTTCCTGTTCTAACTACTACTCCACCCCTAGGTTCATTTAATCCACCACAAAGCCCCTCTTCTCAAATGGAGATTAGTTTCCAACCATAAATAAAGTACATTCATTTGTTCAATCATAGAACACAAAAAGGTCAAAAGTTCCCCACAATTGAATCTACCCCAGAGTTACATCAAGTTTAAGCACAGCACTTAATACCCAAATGGAGGTCTTTTCTTCATCTTGAGCGAGGCAAGTTCTCAGCAATCTTAGTTTCTGGGGAGACAAGGCTTAGCAAGGCCACAAGATATATTGCCAGTCCCTTCATTAATTCATCCTCTGTCTGTAGAACAGTCCTAGAACCCCTGAAAACATTAGCAAAACCCTCTCCCAGGATTTCTGTAAACATACAACAAGAAAATCCTTCTTCAGGGCTTCTGAACCAACAGAAAGGTTCCCAGACCCCTGCAACAACAGCACTGTCCTTCACCAGTGGACAGTATTCACTCTGTCTGCAGGACAGTCTCCAGACCCCTGTAACAACAGCACTGTCCTTCACCAGTGGACAGTATTCACTCTCTGTCTGCAGGACAGTCTCAGGAGCTCTTAGCCAACAGCCAGGTTCCAGGACTTCTTCAACAAAAGGACTGTCTTTCACCAGTGGACAAATCTGGCAAAACAACATCAAAACAGACAGACAAAGTACCAGCAAAACAGCCATGTCTCCTCAGTCCTTGGCAGCTCAGGGGCAGGTCTCAAAAGTCCAGGGCAATTCAAAGTGGCCCCCAGCAATTCTCTCAGTCTCTCTCTCTGCCTCCACGAGGGTGCTGCTTCCAAAAAGTTCTTCTGCCTCTCTCTTGTCTCTCCAAATCTACGTCACCAGTCACCAGCTCCTCCCAGTTCGTGTCTCTCTTTTCAAGTCAACAAGTCCATCCCACAGGTGGGATTAACAAACTCTGGGTTTTAACACAATCAGTTTGAAAACCAAGCCAATACAGGGGAATCTTTATATTCCATTACTATCACAAGGGGCTCCCCATTACCTGTAGCATCAATTAGAAACTCCTGTTTTGCATTCAAAGCTTGGCATCCACCTTTCTTTACAAATTATTGTTGTTCAGTCTTGTCTGATTCTTTGTGATCCCCATGAAGCAGACTGTCCATGGGGTTTTCTTGGCAAAGACTAGAGTGGTTTGCCCTTCCCTTCTCAGTAGATTAAGACAAACAGAGGTTAAGTGACTTGACATAAGGGTCACACAGCTGGTGAGTGTCTGAGGCTGAATTTCAACTTGGGTATGATGTTTTGAAAGTTCAAGTTTAAAGTTTAAAAACTTCAAATTTAAAAAGTTCAAGAGACATGGTTTCTGAATAATTTAATCATTATTAATAAAAAGAGGTCAGTGGAACTCTCAAATGCCAAAGACCCCTCATGGCAGTGGGCTCACAGTTTATATGCCTTAGGAAAAGTAGGTGTTCCTGAGGGTAGAAACCAACTCTGGTTAACAATTAATGAGAGAATGAATATTACAATGAAGGGTTAGGCTATATTTCAATGAGGGTCTTAAGGTAAGACTTGGATCACCCAAGCCTTTGTCAAAGAGAATTCAAATTTCCAATATCGTGTGTCAGACAAAAATGGAGAATCCACATTTTCCCAAACCTTTCTGAACAAACACAGAGAGCTGGAATGCATCCATTAGCCTAAACTTAGAATTTCTTTTACTATCTGATTAGATCTGAGCCTGGATAAGTCTTCACCTAAGATTTCCCACACTGATTGATTTCTGAATGAGGAAGTAGAAAAAGGGGGAAAATCTTGGTCTTGATTCAATAATTACTCATATAAGAAAAAAACACAATTATCCCTTCCACATCATGGCCTTCCCCATTTTGCTTTCAATATACCAATGGTAAGCATAAGAAATTAGGTAGGAATTTGGGGGGAGTTTTGTAGAAGCCATAGACAACGTGCAAAAGTCAGATGACTTTTGAATGACAGAAAAAGTTTAGAAACTCAGAAATGCATAAATGTATATGTGTAGTATCATATAATATCATCATATTTTGTCATTTAATACCACAATAATTCCGACTTCTTCTCTAGTACAAAGGGAGGGGCAAAGAATCTTGCATGGATTTTTCAGATCATAGAGGCACCACGCCCCTAACCCCCAGATGTGGAAGGGATAAATGTAATCATTTCTCTCACAGGTCTTCCCAGCACTCTATCCATTGACTATCTAGCTGCCTCCCTTACAAATTACCCAGTATTGATTTTGCATCTACACTGCCATCTCTCTCACCTAGACTTTAAGCTCCCCAAAGGCAAGGATCATTTTACTTTTTGTATTTCCAGCACCTGGCATATAGTAGGCATTTAATAAATACTTGTTGATTGAGTTGAAAAATTACAGTGGTTTGGAACCACATCAACACATACGTGACCCTGGGCAAGTTTAACCTCAAATAGCTCTTAGAGCCCTGGGCAACATTCTCATAAATTGCAGAGAAGGTAACAACTTATTTTAGAAGAGGAACTTCCCTCATTCAGGAGTTCTATAAATTCCAGTGACTTCCTAATACCTCTAAGGATTCATTCAGAGCCCTTCACAACCTAATCTCTAATTTACCTTTACAATCTTATTGAACATTATTCCCCTTCACATATACTTCTGACCAGCCAAATTGGCCTTCTTTCTGAAACTCTAGAACTCTCCATCTCCCACCTCCAAACCTTTGTATTGACTGTGTACCATGTCTAGAATGCCCTTCCTCTCTGCTTCTGCCTCTTAGAATCCCTTGCTTTCTTCAAGGGTCAATTCATGGGTCACCTTCTACATGGAACCTTTCCTGATTTCCACAGCTGTTAGTATTTTTCCAGTCAATAGATCACTAGACTTGGAGTCAGGAAGACTTGAGTTCAAATCCTATCTCAGATACTTACTATCTGCATGACCATGGGAAAATCACCCTATCTCTCTCAGCTTCAGTTTCCTTACCTATAAAAATTCGAATAATAATGGCGCCTACCTCACACAAAGTTATGAAGTTCAAATGAGACAATATTCATAAAGGTATTTGCAAACCTTAAAACCCTGCATAAATTCTATTATTACCATTGTTGTTACTACTACTACTACTACTACTACTACTGCCACTACTACCACTATTACTACTACTACTACTACAACTACTACTACATGTTGACTTCCCTAGCTAGATTGTAAGCTACTTAAGGCCAGGGACTGTTTCACCTATATCTTTATATCCCCAGTATCTGGCATAGAGGCACTTAATAAATGCTTAAGTTTAAAAATGATGTCAGAGATCAAATGAAAATGATGGTTTGTTTTTTTAAACCTCTATTTGAATGAGAGGCAGTGTAGTATAGTGGAGAGTATGCTGGTCTTAAAACCAGGAAGACGTGGGTTCAAGCCCATCCTCTAACTGGCACTGTCTGGCACACAGTAGGTACTTAATAATTGCTCATTACCTGACTGGCCACTTATCTAATGAAGAATGGTTTTTGTTCACACTCACACACACACACACACACACACACACACACACACTCACACACACCTTTGTTGGTTGTTCACATATCTTGAATAACAACTCTTCATCTGAGAAATGATATAATGATTTAAAATATGATATAAATGATTTTTATTTAAATGATATAAAAATTTTCTCATTGGACCACTTCCTCTTATCCTAAATGTCAAAGTTTTTCAATTTCATATAGTCAAATTATCTATTTTATTTTTTGTAATTGTCTCTATCTCTTATTTGGTTAAAAATGCATCACCTGTACTTAGCTGTACATGATCTGTTTCTCTTCTAAATTTTTATGGAATGATTTTAAATATTCAAGTCACATATCCACTTTTAATTTATTATGGAATAATGTAAAATGTTAGTGTTGGGTAAATTAGTTGTTAGTTTAAGTGTATGATGTTAGTCTAAACCTAATTTCCGCCAGACTGCTTTCTATTGTCCCAGGAGTTGTAAAATAGTCCTTTCCTAAGCAATTTATGATTTCAGGTTTATCAAATACTTGTGTTCCTGAGTTTCTTTGTTTCTGATTCTCACTTGTCTAAATTGTTCTTACAGATCTTCTCTATTTTTAAACCAATACCAAATGGCTTTGATTACTGCTGTTTTATAATATGGTTTGAAGTCTAAAAGTGCTATTCTCCCTACATTCCTAGCTTTCTTCATTATTCTCTTTTATTGTCTAGATCTTTTGTTTTTCCAAATGAATTTTGTCATGATTTTGAGTTCCATAAAGTATTATCCCTTTGATAGTTTGATTGGTATAGCATTATAAACATAAATGAACTTGTGTAATAGTCTACTTTGACTATTTGGGCACCAATCAGTTATGAGCACTAAATATTCTCCCAGCTACTTAATTTGTTCTTTATTCATTAAGGACCACATTGTAATCAAACAAACATCATACAAGAATTTTCTGTGCTTTCGTAGATTACCATCATCCCCACTCCCACTCTCAATATTTGATGCGGTTTTTTTAGTTATTTCTAATAAAATTTTCCTTTCTATTATTGTATCTTGGATTTTATTATTATGCAAAAAATGCTGTTTTTATGAGTCTGTTTTATTAGCTGCTATGTAAAGCTATTGTCTCAATTAGCATCTTTTCTGGTTCTCTAGAATTTTCTCAGTAAATGTCATCAAGAAGTAGGGACAATCTTATCACCTCTTTACCTATCTTTAAAAGTTCAATTTCTTTCTTTCCCTTGCCTTAGCATTTCTAGAGCTCCATCAAATAATTATGAGTGGGCATCATCACCTTATTTGTGTTTATTGAGAAAGTATCTAGTGTATTCATATTATGTATGATACTCTTGGTTTTTGATAATTTATATAATTTTTTAAAAGATACTTTCATGCCTATACTTTATACAATTTTTAGCATAAATAAATGTTGTGCTTTGTCAAAGGCTTTTTCTGCATCTATTGAGATAATCATGATTTGGGGATGTTTAAATTTTTATTATGATTAGGTTTTGTTAATGTTGAACTATCTTTACATCCATCTTCTCCAAAAGATTTCCCTCTCTATCACTACCATTCTCAATTACCTTCAGTCCTTCCTGCTTCTCTACTTCTTACAAACAGGTCTCTGTCACCCTCAAAAAATATGCTCACTTCATCCTTCCATCCCCACTAGCAATAATCCCATATCTCTCCTGCCTTTTGTGGTCAAAATCCTTCAGAAAGGCCAATGGATGTTGCTACTTCCTTAGCCCTAACAGTCTGATTTTCAACCTCTTCATTTAACTAAAACTATTCTCTCCAGAGTTATCATTGATCTCTGATGGCCAAATAGAATGGCCTTTTCTAATCTTCATCTTTCTCAACCTCTCTGCAGCCTTTGACACAGCTGATCACATGCTTTTTGATACCCTTCTCTCTAGGTTTCTCTGATGCTACTCTTTCCTGCCTCTTCTCCTTGTTTAACTGCCCTATTTCAGTCTCCTTTGCTGGGCCTTTATCCAGTTAACATCCAGTAACTGTAGGTGTCCTTCCATAAGTCTGTGCTGGGTCCTCTTCTCCCTCTATACTATTTCACCAAGTGATTCTATGAGCTCCCATGGACTCAATTATGATCTCTTTGTGATATTTCCCAGATCTACTTATGTAGTCCTGATCTCCAGACTACATTTCCAACTACCTATTAGGCATCTCAAACTAGATGCCCATTAGACATCTTAAACTCAACATGTTCAAAATAGAACTCATTATTTTTTCAAAAAAAAAAAACAACAAAGTCTGCTCCCTTCCAAACATCCCTATTACTGTGGAAAGCATCATCATCCTCACAGTAACTCTGGCTTCAAACCTGTTGCAATCTAGGGGCCTTGGGAACCCCGAAATGCAAGGGCAAAGGGCACGGGTCTGCCTTGAAAGAATTCAACCATTGAGGCTTCTTTCAGCCAGAGTCAAGGTTTATCACCAATAGAAGACATGGGATTTTAAGAATCTTCGCATTTGGTAGGGACAAGACTGACTTTTTTAATAGGGAAAAAGATTGTGGGAAAATTTGGATAGGATCAAGGAGTGGCAAATAACTTGGGGTGATCTGGAGGTACAGAAAAGGAGTATAGATGGGATTAAGGGGTGGGAAGTAGCCTGGGGTGGTCAGGAGGTAACAGACATCCGGAAGGACTGGGCTGGGCCTGGGCCACAATGAAAGGACAGTTGAAAGGATTATTGAGTATATAGGAGGGGAGGTGTGGGAAAGTTCAGGAGTTAGGTTGCTTTTTGGGGTCCAGGTCCCACACCCCATCAAAACCCAGGTGTCATTCTTTTTTTTTTAAAGCAATTGGGGTTAAGTAACTTGCTCAAGGTTACACGACCAGTTATTTTGTGTGGATGCTAAGTATCTGAGGCCGGAACTGATACCGGGTCTCCTGACTCCGGTGCCAGCTGACGCTCTTACTGCGCCACCTGGCTGCCCCCCAAGTATCATTCTTGACTCCTTTCTCTCTCACCCCCAATATCCAATCAGAGGTAAAGTCCTGTTGTTTCTTCCTCTAGAATATCTCTTGAATATGCCCATTTCTCTCCGAAAACACTACCATCCTAGTGCAAATTCTCATCACTCATGTATGGACTATGCAATAGTCACCTGGTTAGTCCCCCCTGCCTCAAGGCTCTCCCCACTCAGTCCATCCTCCACTCAGATATCTTCCTAAATTGCAAACCTAATCACGTCACCACCCCATCTCCCCATTCAATAAATTCCAGTGGCTCCTCCCTTCTCCAGAATCATATATAAAATCCTCTTTCATATTGTCCTTCACTACCTGGCCTCCTCCTACCTCTTCTCATACTCCAATATACTCTTTTATCTAATGACTGGCCTCCATTTCACATTACTCTACCTGGTTCCAGGCATTTTCTGTGGCTTTGGCTTCTAGTTTCTGTCTCCTTCAAGTTCTAACTAAAACAAAGCTTTACAAGCTTTTCCTGCCTTTACTTAATGCTAGTGCCTTCTATACAGGACAGTCTCCAATTTATCTTCTATGTTGTTTGTACATCATTGTTTTCCGATCATCTCCCCCAATAAGTAAGTGTCATTTACCTTTCATTATATCTAGTGCTTAGTGTAATGACTGGCACAAAGAAGGTACCTCAAAAGCACTGATTGACACATTCCTGGAATAAACTCAATTTGTTCATAATAATTTCTTGGATAAATTGCTACAACCTGTTTGATAGGATTTTATGTAAAATGTTTTAATTGATACACATTAAATGATGTGTTCTATAGTTCTCTTTCCCTAGTTTAGGTATTAGGACAAAACTTGTCTTAAAAAAAGTCTGATAAAGGATTTTCTAGACGTTTATGCTGTATGGGTATTATTCTTTAACAGTTTGATAGAATTCTCCTCCAAATTCACCAGTGTCAGGAGGTGAGTTTCGTTTAGTTTTTGTTATTTTGGGGATTATTTTTGCTAATTAGGGATTTTCATATTTTTAAAGTTAATCCTGCTTTTGTTTTCAGTTTTGTCATCATGTAACTATGCAGAGTAAACTCTACTCATTCCTGTCTTGATAAGTTTTGGTTTCACCTTGTTCGTTTGCTATTTTGATTTGACTCTCCCTGTTTTTTTTTTAAGTTTCGTAAAGGTTTATCAGTTTTGTCAGTCTTCTCAAAGAAACAACTTTTTGTTTTATCATTTCTTTAAATTACAGATTTTCAGTATCTCCTCTTTTGTGCTTATTTTGGGTTTGTTTTTTTACTTTTTAAAGATGCATAGTTCATTAACCTCATTTTACATTTTGCTAATTTATGTTTAAGGGATATCTTTCTCCAGAAGATATTAGATACATGCCAGAAATTCTGGTAAGATGTTTCCTCATTGGCATCATCTCATATCATTGGTTCTATTTGTTCTTTGACCCACTCATTATTTAAGATTTCATTATTAACTCTCAATTTGGGTGTGGGTTCTGAAAAGTATTTATTTCTGTCTTCTTACACTTATTTGCACTATTTCTGTGCCCTATTACATTTTTATTAAAACTTCATGCAATAATGAAAAATTCTAGTTATTACCATTTAGAAGTTGCTTTATGGAATCATCTCATTTGTTAACAAACTCTTCCCTTCTCTGTAGGATGGGGATTTCTTCCTTGTTTCTGTTTACATTGAAGTCATGGACCATCTCTTCATACACAGAATGTGAGGTATCAGTCTATACCTAGATTTCTGCCAGACTGATTACAACTTTCCAAATAGTACTTTTTTTTTCTGTTTGTTTTTTGCTTTTTGGAGGGCAATTGGGGTTAAGTAACTTGCCCAAGGTTAAACGGCTAATTTTTTTGTGTAGGTTTTAAGTGTCCGAGGCCGGAACCGAACTCGGGTCCTCCTGACTCCGGAACCAGCACTTTACTCACTGCACCACCTAGCTGCCCCCCTAAACAGTACTTGTTGAATAGCAAGTTCCTGCCCCATGAGCTGGGATTGTTGGGTTTACCAAACACTAAAATATTATGACTATTTCCTTCAGTATATTGTGTACCTAATTTGTTCCACTGATGAACCTATTTCTTACCCATTAATAATTTGTCCTGGTGATTACCATTTTGTAGTATAGTTTGAGGCTGCTAGATGGTACAGTGGAGAGTACCAGGCCTAAATTCAAATCTGCCCTTAGACACTGGCTGTTATGACCTTGGGCAAGTCACTTAACCCCGTTTGGCTCAGTTTTTGCATCTGTAAAATTAATTGGAGAAGGAAATGGCAAACCACTCCACTATCTCTGCCAAGAATAAAGTCACAGAAGAGTTGATACTGAAATAAAAATATTAATTTAAGATCTGGTATTGCAAGGTTACTTTTTCATTAATTCCCTTGATATTCTTGATTTTTTTCCCCAAAAAGTAATTTTTTCCTAGATCTATAAAACAATCTTTTAGTCATTTGATTAGGGTGGTACTAAATAATTATAATGTCTCCAATTATTTAGCTGTCTTGTAATTTTGTTCATACAGTTCCTCGGTCTTGATAGGCAGACTCTCATGAAATTTCTCTATCCCTTCTGGATTTTGTTGGCAATACACAACTGGGGATTTATGAGTGTCTATATCTATCTTCTGGTGATTCAGTTAAATCTTCCTCTGAATTTAGATGTTCTCATTTGTATCATGCAAGTTTACTACTGATGCCAATTTGCTCTCTCCAGTTCCTTTCAGCATAAGATAAATTCCTTAACTGTATACTGTAAGTTTTTCTCCTCTGCCTGACAGCATGCCGGCAACTTCTGCCTTCGTGGACTCACTTGCTAACAAAAAAAAAGTTCTTATTGCTGACTTTTATTCTGAGATTTAGGTACACTTTCTGTAAGAAAGTTTGCTGGGTTTTCTTTTTCTATACAGTCACTAGCTTTTGTTTTCTTGAGTTAGCTCCATTTGTTGCTAATATTGCTTTCTTCTGAAGGATTGTCTTTTTTTATATATTTTATTTTTCCCCAATTATATTTTATTTTAATTTCCAGATATTTTTCCTCCCTCTCTCCCTTTCCCCACTCATTAAGAAGGCACGAAATTTGATATAGATTATACACATGCAGTCATGACAAACCTATTTCTGTGTCAGTTGTATTGTGAAAACTTTGTCTTCTTTGAGGACATTACTATCTGAAGTTACTTTTGGTTAATCTGCTTGAAGATGACCCTATAGAACAGCTTTCTTCTCAACCTTACACTGCACCCCACCGTCCCCCCAATACACACACACACACACACACACACACACACACACACACACACACACACATTCTCTCTCTCCCCCATTTGTCACCCCTTACTCTAGGGACAGACAGTTGCAATGACTAAATGATTACAACAAAGTTAGTTCACTGGAACTTTTATTGTTATTACAGAAAGCTTTAAGGCAAAACCAGAACAAAACAAAAATCACATTTAATTCACTTAAAAGCAACAGCCCATCTTGCCTCCCTGAACACCCAAAGCAGAGTGGAAGCAGCTATCACAAAAAAGAAACTGAGGCCCAGCCTACATCTGGTTAACAAGGGAGGAACTTGCACTCTGGTGGGTTGGCCACATTTCTACTAGGAAGCAAGAAAAGCAGGATTTTGTCACCCATGTTAATTTAAAAATACATAATAATTAAGAAATCACCTCAAGAAGGGAATCTGGCAGGGACCCCAAGGGCATTGTGTGTAAGACACAGCACCACCACAAGCAAAGACTCCCCCAGAAATCATCTTCTCCAGGTCCCTTGTCCTTGGAGAGGCAAGCGCTGCTGTGGTGACTGCACAAGTCGGGACCTCAGAAGAAACAAGTCACAGAATCTCTCCCCCCACCCCTAGACATACCCCAAAGAGCAGCCCACCCTGACACAGCCCGTCACAACTCTATCCCCGAATCTTCAAAAAGCAAAGGCTCAAGAAAAGTACGATGAAGAAAACAGAGAAAGCTACAACCTAAGCACGAGGGGCTTCAAAGGAGCTAGCCCGAGCACTGAGCCCCCTCAGTCCAGGTGCCTCGCCTCTCTACTTCTCACCAAAAGCAGCTTCTTCAATGAGGAGAAAACCAAGAAGGCTCTGAAGAATTCCTGCACCAAGCTATGCCTTCCTCCCCCACTAAACAGGAAGCCAAGAGGCTAAGGGGACCACCCTAGAATAGGGCCGGGAGCTGTGAGAGCCACACAACTAACCAACTAGATGTTGAAAACTCAGATGAGGCTGTCGGTGGTTGTTTGAAGATGGAGTCAGGCCACAGGATCCCACCATCCCACCCAGACTCAAGTCCATGATGCATTGCATGGCATGTCATTCATCTAGCAGGCGGGGAAAGCACGGCAACATGGCCAAGCATGGCGCCTTTCAGACCCATGGCAATGATGGACAAAGGGAACAGAACAGTGATGGGATGGAGGAAGAGGACACGGGCTCATTTAAAAAACAGAAAAAAAAAAATCAGATCCGTATGTTCCCTTCCCTAGACGCAAACAGGAAAGAAATTGCAATTTTTCCAAGAGAGAAGGGTTTTAATTCCACACGTGGCGCTTGCAGTGCTCAACCGCCTAGGGGAGAGAAAGAAAGAAATAAGGTTCTTCCAAGGCCAATCCCCCAAACTATTTCCCTTTCCAAACTGAGACCTAAGACTCAATACCAGGAGTAGCACCTACAAAAAAGCCCCAGCCTAGGAACTCGTCCTGAGGGTATGGGGGACAGTGCCAACAGTAAGTGCTTAATAAATGTAGGCCCCTAAAGGGACAGAAAAGAAAAAGAAGCACAAGGAACCTGTTGGTGTTCTACCCTATGCACGTGGCACGTGGCACGTGGCCTTGATGTGGACTGTGGGAGGTACTTACGTTACACTGAGTGGCTGTCTCCAGGTTCTTACACCAATAGCTTGGGCCCCAGACACATTGCTCTGTTCCCAACAGAGGCTTAGGAGAAGCTTTGGGGCAAGCTCTGATTTTCTACATGAGGAGAAAAGGAGGTGAAAAAGGCAGAATGAGATGGGCCCAGATGCTCCTCTCCCTCTGCACCTTCCTCCCACTTGTGAGGAAGTAAGTGACTGAGTTCTAGGTAAAGTGAGGTGGTCCTTAGACCAAAGCTGCCTTGCTCTCTTAGGTTCCATGAGGTGGGAAGGGATGCTGGCCAGACCCCAGAGATGATCCCACCCTCCTAGAAGGGTCTCAGAGCCCAAAATACTGTCAGCTCTAAGAGGGTGCCCACAGGCTCCAAGAACAGGCACCTGTTCACACGGCCATACTTACCAGACACAGAGAATCAGGATTCATCTCATCATGCAGGGCTGCTATCAGGATGGGCTCATACTGTTCCACAAACTCATCACACTGTTCAGCAGGACAAAGAAAGGACAGCACTCAGATAGCCCAAGGGGGCTGGGGCCACACAGGGACTCTCAAGGAACCAACAAGCTCTCACCACAGAGCAGCCCACCTTCCCAGAATACCCTAAACTAGTCCCTGGCCACCTCTGTGCTGAAGAGCCATCCCATCCACCTCAGACCTCCCCAAGCCCAATCACCTCCCTCCCAGGAGAGTCACAGGATCTCCCTGCTTAATTCAGAGGCCTGGCTACCTCCTCCTTGAGCCTGTCAGCTACCCCACCTTTAAGACTGTGTCCTCAAAGACCACTGGCTTCAGAATGAAAATGAGGACAAGGGAATAGTTATTCCTCTATCTAATGAGGACAGGAGGGAGATAATCTCAGTGTCAGCACTTTGGGTCCAGACCTTTCTAACTCCAGGAGTCTTAACACCCAGCATTACCTCATCCTTGTAAATTCCTGGCAACATGCTACAAGCCTTCTCAAAGGCAGCAAGAATCATGGCCTTTGTGCTGTTCTTATCCAGGTTCCGGTCCAAATACCCATCAACCTTTTTGCACATCTCACAGAAGACACCACTCTTAAGCCTGGCCACGTTAACTGCAGAGCGGAGGACATGAAAGGCAATGTGATATGTGCAATAACCAGCCACGTACAGGGTCATAAGCCCTGAGCAAAGGGTCCACCCAGGGTCTTCCATCCTTACCTGACTTTCTGTCTTGGCAGAGGTTAAGCAAGCTGCAAACCAAATGAGGGCTAGTCTCGTCCAGGAGCAGATCTACTATGGCCGGGCCGTAAGTCTCCACCAGGTCCTTGCATTCCTCAGCCATGGACTTGGGGATCACAGAGCACACTTTCTCGACTGCATGAACCATATCCTCCTAGAAGGTGAGGACTGGAGTTAAGACTTGAGTTAAGACTGAGACAGGCTCTGATGTTGTGGGTTGTAGGAGTTTGGTGCTGTGGTTTTTTGGTCTTATTTTGCTGGAAGTAGAGGTGGGGGGAGGGAGAGAGATGGAAGGAGATACCACAAACATTCTTGGTCCCTATAGGAGCCTAGCATAGGTCCCAGGAGGCAGGACACTCAGCCTTTAAAAACCTATAAATTAAGTTGATACCAAAATCTCTGCAGAGGACAAACCCAGCCTGCCCATCTCATTCTCACACTGAAGCAACCTGGCTTCAAGGGAACAGAGAAGGGGCCAGACCTACAGTGCTAGGCCCCTTGGAGGAACTCAAGCAATGTTGGTAGATCCTGGGAAGGAGATGACCACTGAGCATACATACCTTAGTCTTGTTGCCCTCCAGCAATTTGACGATCTCTTTGATAACATATTGGCACAGCTCACAGGTGGGACCAGCCTTCATCTGGACCAAGTTCTTCTGTTAAGAGAGCACATGGGGACCCCAAGGTCAAGGGGATGGTGTGAACTTTTCCCCAGACAGCCCCAGTTCTCCAGCACCTAGCACGCACTGCTCCAGAGTCAGGGCTGTGCACACAGGGAGCTGGGGACTCGGGATCCCACTACAGGGGAATGCTGAGCCCAGACTAGAATGGAGTCTCCTGATTCTGAATTCACAGGAAAGCTGTCAGGCTCAGAGGGAGGAAAGCCCAAGGCCTGGATGCTGGTGCTGATCATTTCCTAGCCATGTGACCCAAGATGGCCTCTGCAGTTCCTTCTAGCCCTCCATCTATGACCCTCTGACTTCCTGGAGATGAAATTCAGGAATATTCATCAACTTGTTCAGCTCCAGGGTGAATCAGCCCACACTGGATGGTAAGACCTTAAGAAAAATAGTCCAGAAGCTACCAAAGAAGCTCTGAGACCATGAAACCCAAGTCTTTGGCTCTGGGAAGGCAAGTGCCCGGCCAAGGGGGCCAGCTCACGAATGTGCCTCTGTCCCTTGAGACTCACTGCCAAGGAAGGTGGGCTTTTCACAGGAGGCTCATATCCTCAGACACTTGGCTAGCTGGTTTGAACGCCATGACCATCTCCACGTCTTCTGTGAGTCTGAGCCATCCCCTCTGTCCAGAAGGACTTAAGAGTCGAAGGTCCCATGCTTACCTTGATTGGCTCCACCAGCTCCAGAGCAGGGATCACTTTGGGGGAGGCCACATGAGCTGGAAACAGGGCTTGTAAAGGCATCTTCTTCCCTGAACAGAACCCAGCATATTCACAGATGTCCTTGGGCTGCTTTAGAGAAGCACAGTGGGGAGTCAGGCCAGCACGTACCCCAATAAATTGTACACACCACACCACCCCCCCACCAGCCCACAGGTCTCCCACACATAGGGACCGACCCAAGGTGGAAGCACTAGGGTAGCAAAGAGGTGAGACACAGGCCTGCTCTGGCAACACTGGTGGGAAAACTACTGCCCATCTGTTCATATTGGTCCTTTTGCCCTTTTTCTTGTCTAGGTTTGACTGAGTGACGAATATCACTGCTTAATCCGTTAGCCTATCCACACCATGGATCTGAGTCAATTGGGAGGCCACATCCAAAGGTACTCTCTTTGTCCTTACTCCTCTAAGCTAGCAACCAATAACAGATGCTTTGCTTCCCAGCTAGTCCCAAGAGCCCCATAAAGTCAGCAGAGATCCATCTGCTGGCCAAATGGGCCAGGGCCTTATCCACAGGGCAGTGACAGGGTCTAGTTTTCTAAAAAATGGAATTTTATCTGAAAGATTAGGAAACTGTTTAAAGGTGTTGCCATTTAAAAAAAAATGAGAGGGAAATGCCAAAACTCTTTGCCACCAAGCTGTCAATCACTCAAAGTCTACAAACTAAAATTAAAATGTCCCTGGTTCCCCCAAGTGCTGCACATCTATTCAGGAGGGCCCAGGGTTCACTTAGCAGTAAACCCAGAGAACCAGACAGAGCTGAGGTGTCAACGTGATAGTCTAAGACAGAAAACCAGAGGTGGCTGTTCCCAACACAGCCAGCTCGATCCACTCAGGACCTACATAGAACAGGCCTCCCCTCCCTTTGCCTTAGCTCCTAGACAGTTCTGGCATTGGGAGGCAATAAAAGGAAAATGAAAACAGGTAGCAAGCCTTCCCTTGAAGCCAGATTCCTAAATATTCAAGGATGGCCACACCTCCCATAAAGATACTAAAATCGGCCCTTAAATCTACTTAGCCAGAAAGGAATCTGAAAAGGAAGGCAAGGACAGAGTGCATGGCCCAGAGCCCAAAGGCCAAACTCAAAACTCCCAGGACCACCCACGTGAAGAAGGCTTCCTCTGGCGCCCAAATGCCCTTGGCGACCTAACAGGGTTCCTCAGCCTGGTTTACCTCAAGTCTTGGACCCTTGGATGGCCTGGTGATTCCCTAAGGACCCTTTCTCAGCATGTTCCTGTTCTTGTTGTAAATTCTTAATTTAAGGAAATGATCCATTTCAATATTATTTCCAAATTCAATGTCAAAATAAAGATGTCATTCTTTTCCCATCCAGATGGGGGGAGAGGATTAAGCTCCCCTCATGGACATATAGCCACAACTCTACAGATGCTTCCTGTGACTATCCCTAGAGGCATACATAAAAGGTGAAAGGTCCCCAGCCCTTCTTTCAGATGAAGAGTATTCTCTAGTCAGGTGGAATTAGCCAGTAGATCTCTATTCTTTCATAGGAAAATGAAACATCACACCTGGAAAGCCTTTTCTTTGGAAGGGGAGATGATTGACCCAGTTACAACAATTGTCATCTAGAATCAATGCAGGCCCAGCCTGGGCATGATGCCCCCAGTTCTAGAATCAATGCAGGCCCAGCCTGGGCATGATTCCCCCGGTACCCAAAGAAGGCAGAAGCCAGAGCCTGAGGTCCCAATTCCCTGGATCCAAGAGACCTGCTATGTGGTTTTACATCATCATTCATGCAGCAGAAGCATTTCTAGGGTTATGATAAAGCAGGTCTATAGGCATGCACGGCTCAGCCTGAAAGACATAAGGTCTTTGAGGAAGAAGTGAGCTGCTGCTCATTCCAGTCACTATTCAGCCTCTCGAACTGAACCCACACCTGGAAGTGGCAGAAGATCTAGGGGAGTTCTCATCACCTGCCCAAAGATCTTCCCCCGAATCACTGCAGTCAGTGGGCACCCACACGGGACCCTCTGCCCTTCTCCTTTCTCCCCAGGTTTCTGACTGGATAAGCAAGAAGTCAAAAAGGACAGCCCTTGAGACAAAGCTGGGAAAGGGAATTGGAAAGAGAAAAGCAGCCACCATCCAGCACTACCACTACTACTAACAAGGTTCCCATCACATACCTGATCCTGCAGTTGAGAATAAAAACAGGAGATCGGAGTGGAAAATCAGAGAAAGGAAAGGACATAAGAGGTAAGAAAAAAATGTTAAATAAAACAAAATCAAGCTGAGAACCACACGTAAACACAAAGGTGTCACAAAGAAGCTGAGCAGCCAGTCTGTGCTGGGGGGAGGTGACCTACCTTGGTTCTGCCTGCCTGGCAGCCGTGTGGCCCAGGGGGGCTCCTGTGCAGACTGAGCACATTCTCCAGACACTCATAATAAGTACCTCAACATGCCCAACTGAATTCTAAATCTAAAGACCCATTTATACTAAGGACATATGACTGGAGTCCACCAAGACTCTCCCTTGAATACTGTATGTGATGAGGACTAAAATCTCCAATTCTATAAGGGATAGAAATCCTACACTCTTAGACCTCCTCACTGAGAAGATTTAAGAATTCTGAACCACAGAATGTAAGGCAGAGGAATGCCCACTAAGGCCCAGGTGTCTGAGAAAGGAAAAGGAGAGAAATACCCAACCAAATTAAGTTAATATTGGTGAGCATATTAGTATTCAGAAAAGCTCATACCCATCTGTGGGGTATTGAGTTCATCAAGTTACAGCATGAGACTAAAAATGTTAATTCAGTTCTTGTACAGTATTTGTTAAAAACCCATCTGCTGGACACAGACCTTACACCCTAATTCTCAGAAAAATGGGGCGATGTGGAAATGGAATGTGGATGGATGGCTGGCTCGGGACAAACCCATTCTTACCAATGAACAACTCATCTCACATGAAGGACACTGTCCATCTTTCACCCTCTTAGCAGAACTGAGCACTCGGCATCATAAAAAAAATTTCCTTTGGAAATCCTGGGTGAAGCCTTTCCCTCCCACAGCCTTTGCAGAGCAGTCATGGTGAGCATGCTTTATCTGGGTTTAAGCAGCACCGGGCCTGATGTCAGTTACACTGGGGAAGAACAAGCTTGGGGCAGCAGGCTCACCACCTGCTCTTACCCACCAGCCCGCCCCGCCCCACCCCACCTCCATTTCAGCATGAGGCTCAAGCTCGGCAATTCAAGGATCCAGGGATTCTGAAGCAGATGGTTGGGTCCATCTCAGAGCTAACCATCAGCAAATGGCAATTTGGCAATCAGGCTAAAGGGCACCTACAGCACCCATGAGAGGAGCCAAATCCATCAGAAGTGCTATGCTCCCTCCTTTGTAAATAAGGAAAGAGATCCTGAAGCAAATTAGTAAGGGGTGGTTAATTTTGCCAAAATCCACCAACTTTAAGGTCCAACAGAGGCAGCAGGGACAGTTCTGAAGTTGAGAGGTCTGAAGGATTATTCAGCTTCTGGCTGAAGATGAGACCACGGGGTGGGGGGGGGAGGCAACAGTTGAAAGGAGCTCCTCCCTCCACTTACCATGTGCATCATCATTTGGACAGCAATCTCAGAGTATTGGCTGATATAGTTCTTGCACTGCAGGGAAGGAGAGGGAAGAGAGAAAAGTCAAGTCTAATTTAAAGATGAGTAACTATCTAACAAAGTATCAGAATTTCCCAGCTCCCGCTATCTAAGCTCTGGATATACAAAAACAAAGAAACTGGGCCTGCCCCCAAAGGTACTCCCATTCTGCTGGGCCTTAGCAGAAGCCACAAGATCCCCTTCTAAGGATGGCCACTGGAAACGCCAGAGTTTTGCATAGGCTTTGCCCTTCCCTTGCTCAGGACCGGCCAGTGTTCAACCCTGGAGCCCCTTCCCATCTACCCACTCTCCTCCTGCGGTATGGTATTTAAGGAGGACATTCATTGGCTTTCCACCCTAGGTCCTCCCAGCATCTCTTCTACACCACCTCCTGCCACTCCAGCTCCTCAGCAGAGAGCCGTGCCATGCCCTGAAGGCTGCCTCCCTTGCCTCCTCCCATCTTTGCCCATCCTGTGAGGAAGAGGGGGCCAAACTCATACCCTCAAGCCCATCTCCTCTTCACTCGTCTTTTGGTGCTAAGTAGTCTTCTCTGTCTCCCTATCTAGGCTGCTTCTCCACTGTCTACAACTATCTACCAACAGCCCCTCCCCCAGCCCGCCATCCTCTCCAATGGCCATCCATCAGCTCCCTCCCTTCACTGTCCTCTTATTCAAATCAAAGCCATCAGTGACTTCCTACTGGCTCTGGCAGCTGGCATGGAAGGGTCTCCCCAGTCCAGTTCCAACCCACCTTTCCAGCCTCCTCTCACACACAGTGCAATTCCAGAGGGATCAAGAATATGCCCTGAACTCAAGATTCCACATACTGCTTCCATGCCTGTGCATGGCCATCTGCCAACCCCAGAGTCACTCCTCAATTTGATTCCTCAGCATCTTCACCTTCCTTCAAGATCAGCTGAAGAATT
Organism: Petaurus breviceps papuanus; assembly: GCF_028583685.1. Classification (NCBI taxonomy): domain Eukaryota; kingdom Metazoa; phylum Chordata; class Mammalia; order Diprotodontia; family Petauridae; genus Petaurus; species Petaurus breviceps. The sequence continues at coordinate 1,312,837 of NW_027187353.1, read as the reverse complement.
AGAAAGACTATGCTCCCTCCTGCCTTCCGCCACTGCCCTGTGACTTAATGCTTTCCCCCTCTTCTTCAGATTATGTTGTATTACCATTTTAGAGATGTAGTTTATTCCTCCTAGAAAATTCCTTAAGGATAGAGATGATTTTGCTTTACCTCTGTAGGAACTTAGTAAATCTGTTGTATGCCTCTTTTGTCCCTAATTTTTAAATAAATCACCAGATTTCAAACATTTCTGGGGCCTTGGCCCCAAACTCCAATTCCAGCCTTCTCTAGCATGACCCAACTCTGTGTGATTTGGGCCAAGTCTCATTATCTGTCTTGTCAGGGGACTAGAATGAACAAGAAAACCTTACCTGAACCCGCCCCAAGGTTTGCTATCTTTGTAACTTAGCTCACCTTGTTTATTTCTCTATCAAATCATTTGAAATTGTGTCATTAAAACCCTAAAAAAAAATGGCAGGAAGGCCACCACCTGGACACAAAATCCTGAGTTTAGACAGAACTTTAGATTGTAACCAAACCACTAGGCTTTCCTGGCCCTTGGGAAAACTATGGACTGGAAAGCTTTCTTTCTATGAAAAGCTGAGGAGCTTACCATGTCCGACACAGCAGGCCCAAGACGGTCACACTCTTCCTTGAGATGATCCACTAAGGATTCAACAAAGGTGGAGTTGGTCTTTACAGCATTCTGAACATCTGTCACTAACTTGACACAGTCTTGGCACACGTCCTCTCCAGCCTAAAGAAAAGGAAAGACAACTTAAGGGTCTTAATGTCGCTGTCTCCCACCCCGACCAACAATCAAAACACCATGGGCACCCCAGAGAAACAGGATGCTCTCAGCTGGTCATCTTCACCTATGGCAGGGGAAAGTGATTTTTTCAGCATATTTTCATCATGATGAAAAGTAATCTAATTCCAAACTGCTGGGAACTCAGAGTCAAAATCTCTAAAGGCTAAAGACCACAAGAAGATTCCTAAGAAGCAGCATGTCCTGGACAGAGCCTGCCAACAATCCTGGCTGAGTCCCGGGCACCCCTCCAAGACCTAAAGTTGCTGAAGAGAGGGCAACTTGTTGTGATGCAGAGGCCCTAACCCTCTGATATGAACGAGCTGCTGGTGGAAGGAAAATCAGATCCCTGGATGTTCTCCTTTCTTCTCTCAAACCCCAGGGCACATACAGCCCTTCACCCTGCCTACAGACAGGAAGTGCCCATCATCCCCCCACCAGAATCATACCAACGGCTTGGCCTTCTTACCTTCGGCTGCGGGGGCTTTTGCTGGGTCTCTCCCTGAGGGTAAAGGAGCAGGGGAACATTGGCCATGAAGGGAGCCACCACTTGGGACATGTCTACTTCAGAGATGGAGTTGGATTCCAGCTCCTTCTGATGCTGACTCACAGCAGCCAAATGTCTCTGAAGGGACTGGCAGAACAAGAGGGCGCAGCACACTTCCGCAGGATTGCTCTAAGATTGACCAGGGGAAAAAAAAACGGGAAATGACTTCTGCTGACAACATCATCTGAGACAACACCCCTGCTTCCTTGGAACTGGGCTGATTTAATCCTATGCCATCCCCCCCCCCCAAAAAAAGGGACCTTCTGTCCACGTGCAAACCACCCAAGAAATCTTGTGAGGCAGAACGAAAGACAGCGCCCAGCTGGCAACAGCTTTTATGGCAATGTGGGCATGTGTTAAAATGGGGCAGGTAGAACCCACTGCTCTCTCCTCTACATCTGGTAGCACTGGGGTCCAGTCATCAATGAGACAAGTCCTAGGCACTACATTCATGGATACATACAAAGAGAAGGGATTTTCTTATCTTTTTTTTTTTTTTGCTTTTTAGAGGGGGGAAGGTAGGACAATTGGGGTTAAGTGACTTGCCCAAGGTCACACAGCTAGTTTTATATTAAGTCTCTGAAGCTAGATTTGAACTCAGGTCCTCCTGATTCCAGGGCCAGTGCTCTATTCACTGAGCCACCTAGCTGCCCCTGAGAAGGGATTTTCAAGGTCATCCAGTTCAACGCTCCTGTGACACAGGAATGCCAACGTCCCCAGCAAAAGGTCCTGCTTCTTAGATACCTTCAGTTTAAGAAAGGAAACTCAACCTCTAGAGTGACCTCCTCCATTGTAGGGTTGCTCTAATAGTCGGTCAGTTATCACCATCTACCCATCAGCCCTCTTTCTGGCCCTGAGGCCAAGCAAGTTTAGGTTGGGACTTTCTGCCATCTGCCAGCCCTTCCAAGAGCTGAAGGCTGTGAACCATTTCCCCCTCACATCTATTAGTAGGAAAGACATTGCTAGTTTCCTCAATTGCTCTTCTGTGTCCAGTTCTCCCCAGCATCCTCCTGATTCTCCTCCGGCCTGTCCACATCCTTCCCAAAATGAGGCATGCCGTAGGGCGGCTAGGTGGCGCAGCGAATAGAGCACTGGTCCTGGAGTCAGGAAGACTTGAGTTCAAATATGACCTCAGACACTTGACACACTTACTAGTCGTGTGACTTTGGGCAAGTCACTTAGCCCCAATTGCCCTCAAAAAAAAAAAAAAAAAAGGTGTGCCTAACTGAACACCACCCCTCAGCCAGAAAGCGATCCTTGTACTTCCCTGGCCCCAGCCCACCCCCCACTCCCTGTTTCTACTGTTTCTCTTAATATTTTGCTGTTACCAATGCAGCCCAACACAAGAGTAACTTTGCTTCCATATGACCTGCTGTCCAGCCACATCTCCCCCATTCTGCACATTTCCAGGTTGGCTGGATCAGCACTAAGTATCTCCAGACCAGCACACCCATCAGGCCTGGGGCTCTGCTCTTGGTGGAGGCTGGCTTCATCCACCATCTATCTCTTCTAGGAACTGGGAGATGCCCAAACCAGCCTAGTTCAAGGACTAAGAGGCATCCAGGTGTTCCAGAGCCCTCACCTGAACCAAGCAGGCACTGGGCTCAAGGAAACTCAGAACTCTTTCTATATCCAGGTGGTCCCCAACATTCCTTCAAGTCTTTAACTCAGAAACACTTTCCCCCAAAGAGAAAACAGCACAAATAGCAGTTCAGCTCCTGAGCTATGAACCAAAACTCTATTTAACCTATAATATAGTTCAAATGAGACAGTGAACCAGGGTGGTAGACACCACACATAAGCAAAAAAGTTGAGAGTCTGGGCTCAGGATGCCAGGACCACTCCACCCTGCTGGGTGCCATCGGGGGTAACCCATATCCCCAGCAGAAAACCAATGTGACCTAGTCCCCAAGCCAGTGCTAGTCATGATGGCATGGCTGGGGGTGTGGGATGTGGAGTCACAGAGATCTGGGTTCTAGACCTGCCTGACACATCCTGCCTTTGTGATCACAGACAAAGAGCTTCTCTGTGCCCAAAGCAACTCCACAATGAGAAGTTACAGAGGTTTATGGTTTTTAAATGCTTTCTTCCCAAGTCTGAGAGTCATACTGTATCACTTTTCCTATTTTACATAAGAGGAAACTAAGACTTGCCCACAATCACACAGGTAGCTAACTGAGAGACTAATTCCAAGGTAAGTACCCTCTCCTCCCCTGTAATACCCTGTGTCTCTCCAGTACTCCCCCCCCCCCCCCAAGCCTGGACTCAGGACCCCTGCAGGGCAGAGGGAACGGAGGCTTCAGAAGGTTGAGGGATTCAGGCCCTGTGTGCGGTCTCCCTGGGTCCCACCCCCTGGCATGCTTCTCAGGCCTGGATCTGTGGCTAGCCTGGGTCTTTGGCTTTTCCCCCTCCCCCAGGTGGCTCACGCAGGGTGCATCCCTCTGCTCCCCAAGCAGTACACTTCCAAACTAGGAGGGTAACCTCCCATGCTCACTAGGGAGCAGAGCAACCTGGATCCTCCTCTTTCCTCCCTTCCTTCTGGGATTTCCCAGGGGTCCTTGCAGGTGTTAAACATTGGGAGACATAAGAGTAGGGATTTTGCCTCTTGCTAACAACCTTCCCAGCCAGCACAAAAACCCATCAATCTTTTTAAAGAACTTCAATTCTATAAATACTAATGGAAAATGGATTTGGGGGTTCTTATAAAGACTGAAGATTTTCCTACATTTCAGGGGGAAATCTGGCTCAAATCAGGATGAACGTTTCATCAGGTCCAAAATTCTAGGGTAAAAAAATGTAGAAAGATGAAGCAATAAGGTCACACCACGAGTTGCTAGGGAGGTATAACTGGGCAAACCAGTTCAACTCCATAACAAACTCTCCTTTGGAATGCCTCACTGCCCTAGCTAGCCCAGCTTATACCTGATAAAGCCCAGGCTTCCAGCAAGCCCCCTCTCTCCTCCTAGGCATGGACTGCAGATCTAAGACCGAGAAGGTCATGAAAACGTTCTGCCTGGTTCACCTGCTGACTGGCTGTCCAGTGGTGGGCCCTCACCTCAGGAAGACTTGCCAAGCCTTCCCCCAACTGATGCCCTAGCGCCCCCTCCAGAGTTCCTCTTCAAGGTCCTATGGCATCATCCCCCCACCTACTGAGAGGCCTGCTTCATACCCTACCAAGAAAACTGAGGCCATTCACCTCCAGCCCACTCTTCTTCCCCTCCTCACATCTCTATCCCTTAATAAGATCACATTTCCTCCTTTATTCTAGTGGCAAATTATTTTACACATGTGTATGTATGTATATGTACATACATACATATAGACACACAAACGTGGTGAGTGTGTGTTTCTCATCTTCAATCTCCCCCATCTTCTAGTTCCTTCTTTCTGCCTACAAAATATATCCAAACTAGAACCTGCCATCTTTATCTCTCCCCCCGCTTTGCAGCTAAATTCCTTAAAACTATGTGAAGGCTTTGCAGGATTGTACTTGTCTGATACAAAGGAGGACTTTTCTTTAACTTTTTGGGGGGAAGGAAAGAAGTTAAGAGCAATAGCAATAGCAATACCAACAGAAGAAAGGAACAAAGAAAAAGAAAGGAAGCCAGGAGAACGTTCACGCATCACTAAAAAATAAATGAGAGTCGATGAAAAACCATCTAGTAAGGGCAAAGTCCTGAGGATGCATATAGAAAAGCAGGATGTCCAAAGGGCCTGCTGCCCCATCCCACAAAGCCCAACCTGCCCATAAGTTGGGGGAAAAAGTTTCAGAGGCAGGGCCAGTGTTTGTTTTTCTTTGTATATTAACTGGACGAAAAGTTGTCTCCAAAAACCATCTCCCAACAGGGCCTCCACTTCTCTTTTCACTCTCTTCTAAACCCTCTACAGCCCAGCTTCCAACCTCCATCAAATGAAAGCAATTTCACATGTCACGAAGGATCTCTTCATTTTCAATGGCCTCTTGGTCAGCCCTTAGCTGACCTCCCTGCTACACAGCTTCCCACCCTCTGCCTCCTGGAACCACCCTTTTCTCTGGATCTTTGTGGCACTGCTATGTTCAGGTGTCCTCATACCTGTCTAACCATTCCTCAGGCCCCTGGCTGCCTCATCACCCACCCCACATCCCACCCACTGAATGGAAGTTGCCCAAGGCTGTCCTGGACGCTTTCCTCAATGCACCCTCACTGGGTGACTTCATCAGTTCCCAAGGGCCAATTATCTCCTGCAGATGACTTCTCAATCTCTATCCAATCACCTCACAAGCTGCTACTAATATATTCTGAACTGGATGTCAAATCTGACACTTCCCAAACAGAACTCACCCTTCCCTCTCCTGAATTTCCAATTACCACTGAGGGAGCCATGATCACCAAGGGAGGCAAGGAAGCCTTGGGTCCTTGATCCCTCACTCTGACTGATCCAAGTTCAGTCTCCACCTAAGCAGTCCCCCCTTCCTTCTCTCCTCTCAGGCAGCCACCCAGACATGACCATCCTCCCTCTACTCCAGATGCCAGTGGCTCCCTACTTCCCACGCAAGGGTTGGCAAACTATAGCTGGAGGGCTAGATCCAGAGTGCTGGATTGTTTTTTTTTTGGAGGGGGGAAGGCAGGGCAATTGGGGTTAAGTGACTTGCCCAAGATCACACGGCTAGTAAGTATTAAGTGTTCGAGGCCAGATTTTTAACACAGGTCCTCCTGACTCCAGGGCTGGTGCTCTATTCCCTGAGCTACCTAGCCCCCCCATCTACATTTCCAAAAGGCCACAGGAGGCACAAAAGTGGAATGGTGCCCAGGATGGGCCGCATGTGGCCCAAGAGTCCTGGGGTGACAAACGCTGCCCCCTCAAGGATTAAACATGAGATCCTCTGCCCCTCCCTGCTCACAGTCCAGGACTCCAGTCATACTGGCCTACTGGCTCAGTGTCTCTGATGGCAGTCTACTGTTCTCCTTCCTCTGCTCCCTTCCCTTAGAAGCCCTGGCTGCCCCTAATGCCCAGCCTAAGAGCCACGTTCTGCACAGGGGCCTTTCCGTGCCTGCTGCCCTGGCTTGGTCCCCAGTCCCACAGCTGTCAAGCTCCTAAGGGCAGAGGTTCACTTTTCTCTCTGCATGCCAAGGACTTGACAAAGCCTGAGGCCATTTTTGTTGTGATTTAGTCCTTCATGTGCGGTTTGCCATTTGCTTCTCCAGCTCATTTTACAAATGAAGAAATTGGCGGCTAGGTGGCACAGTGAGTAGAGCACTGGCCCTGAAGTCAGGAGGACCTGAGTTCAAATCCAGCCTCAGACACTTGACACTTACTAGCTGTGTGACCTTGGGCAAGTCACTTAACCCCAATTGCCCTCCAAAAAGAAAAAACACACACACAAATGAAGAAACTGAGATGGGTGACCTGGGTCACACTAGTACTAGGGCCTTCTGAACTCAAGAACAGGAGGTCTTCTCTCCAATGCCCCACTTGATGCACAGTAAATGATTAATGTTGGTGAATGACTGAACCTGAAAACTGGATCTGTATTCTGCTGTAGGGCCTTGGTCTGCTCTATTCCTCTACCTAAGGAATCTTAGAAGATCATTGTCCAGAAACCAAGAGCCTGCCTACCCCCCGCCCCCAGTCCCAATCTTCTTACCATTTCCCCTTCAATAGCATTGATGACAACGGGCAGGTAGGACTCCACTATCTCCTTGCACATATTTGCCCATTCCTGCTGAGGAAGCATATCACATTCCTTCTCCAAGTAACCCTCAATTTCAGCCTAGGAAGAGAAGTCACAAGCAAACCATTAAGGCCTGAGACGGCTCCCACCCCATCTGTTCAAAGGAGAAAAAATTCTAGTGGGGGATTCCTTCAGCTGTGGGCAGACAGGAGATGAACTCCAGTGTTCCCCAGAGAATTTAAAGCCCTTAGGGAAGCAAACCCAGAGACAGCTGATTAAAAGTCACTATCAGGCCTCATCAGGACTGGGTGGGTGGGAAAAAGAAGAACTCCCAGTAAGGCCTGTCCCTCAGGCTGGACCCTAACCCTGCCTCCCAGTCTTCAACCTCCCGTCCCTCATCTCATGAGCACAAACACCATCAAGCAGAAGTATGTCAACGGGGAATCAATGTCAGCATGATGAATCCTCTCAAATATTAATTCTCAGTTTCCTTTAGCTGCTGGGGGGGGGGGGAATTTCAAGCAGAGTCACTCTGGGAGGATGGGAGAAAGGGGGGAATCTATTCAGTAAGATGCTTTCATTGCCCTGGTAAAGTTATTTAAGGAACCCATGAGACCTTACTTAGCTCTCACCCCCATTTCTCCACATCATGACCCCTGCCCAGGACAGCAGCAGCCTGCTTACCTCGGTGCCATTTTCTTTCAAAAAGTCCTCAACTATTATAACCACCTTCTTACACGCTTCACAGGGGATAGATTTCTGAAAGAGAAAGCAGAGATCAATTCTGGTGAAGGGCTTAAAATGCAAAAGTGAATGGTGGAAATGTACAGGTTGCTGTCTAAGCTCTCTTTGAGCTGTCTCTCCCTACAAACACACCCACATCTCTGTTCCACATGTTTCTGAGTATCTGTTTTCCACAATTATCTAAAGTGAAGACCAGATGACAGAAGATCCCTCAACCAGATGGCACCACAGCCACACTAGTTATAAACACTGCATCTATCTCCTAGACCTGTTTTGTCATCTGTAAAATGAGAACTGGCAAGATCTAGCAGCTGGCTGAACATGCAGGGCATAGAACAGAGGCTAATGCTGAGGTGATGAACCTGGGAATGACAGAAAGAAGTTTAGACGTGTTGAGCGGGAGGTGTCTCTGGGTCATTTGGTTTGAAGTGTCCAATAGACAGGGGGTGATGGGAGAAGCACAGGGGAGAGGCTAGAGATGGAGAGATTCATCTATGAGTCACCTGCCCAGTGAATCCCTAATGGTGTATAGAGATAAGAGGCACCTAACAAGCCCCAGCACTGAGGACAGGGCCTGAGGTACACAGCAGGTGCTTAATGTTTACTGACTGGGACCTTTTCGCTCTTTTTGTTACATTCAATTTTTAAGGGACTTTTGAAGAGTGAGCCATGATATTTCTGTGAAACTGTCTTGAAAAGCAATTGGATGAGTTCTGCTTGGACCCACAGAGCAGAGTTAGAACAGGTGGTTAGAAAAGGAAGATACGCAAATTTGGGTGCGGCAATGAAAACCTTCCTAAAACTAGAGCTAGCCCAAAGCAGAACTGGCGGTCCAGGCCTTGCCTGGAGGCCTTCAAGCTAAGGAGGCTCAAGAACTCATTGGTTTGGTGGAGGATGGACTGTTCACAAAGAAGGGAACTAGATTGGTGCCCAGGGAAAACACCCAGATGCCTTGAACTGGATGATGAGCGAGCATGGAGCAGACAGACAGGCAGAACAACTAAGAGCTATGTCTAAAGTGCACGAAAATCCAGAGATTATCCAGGGAGGAAAGAGCAGTCTACAGGGCCAAGACCGGAGGGCAGCTTCAACTGAGCCAGGTTTCAAAGGGCTAAAGAGTGGAACAAAGTGGAAGCTGACAGACAGCTTTTCCCAGAAATCTGGATGAGAAAAGGATATAAGATATTATCTTGAGGAGACTACGAAATGCTTGAAGGCACTGAATGAGAATGGGGGAGTGGGAAAGCATGAGAGGAATGAGAGGACATCCAGAGAAATCAGAGGATGGGAGCAAGAGAGCACATCAGGGGCTAGTCTTTGCAGAGAGATAAAGTTCTCCGACTAGGGGACAGTTACTGTGGAAAAGGTTTGGAAGACTTTCTTCAGACTCAATTAGGAAGGACTAAAAGACTGTCTTGTGGTGCCCAGTTGGCACAGCTTTGCTATTTCCTCCAGTTCTATCTATCAGGCAGCAAAAAAAAGGGATGGGGGGGGCGCAAACGGTGGGAGTATCACAAGGCTAGGGATTGGCAAGGGATGACAGAGTGACAGACAAGGGCAGGGGGGATCGAGAGTAGAGAAGAAGACAGAGCTGAATTGGCTAAGTGGCTGTAAAGGGAAAAAACAAAAAGAGGTCAGAGCAGGTTCAAGAAGGGACTGAAAGTTCATGGACTATAGTCAAGACGATGGCAAAGCACAGATTTACAAGGGATAAGGCATAAGGAGAAAGTCATGATCAGACAGAGGCGTGCCAGGGCATGTGTGATCATCCCTGTGCATGGCTGAAGCGGAATGAAGGAGGTCATGAGACTAAGGGACTGGGAAGCTGAGGAGTCTGATGATATGCCTCAGACCAGGGCTAGGGAACCTGAGGCCTCCAGGCCACATATGGCCTTCTAGGTCAAGGGCAGCCCTTTGACTGAATCCAGACTTCACAGAAGAAATTCCCTTCATAAAAGGGACCTAGGGCCTAGGGCCTAGAACATAAAGGTAGGAGGAATTCAGGAGGAAAATTCTGAGGAAAGTTCTTAGTATCTTGAGAAAAGAGGGAAACAAAGTGACCTGAGAGCCAGAAAACCACAGCCACCATGATCTGGATTAGATGGATGGAAAATCTTAATCAAATGAAGTTGTCTAACACACTGGACTTTTTGTCTGGGAATTCTAATTTGCAAGGCACTATTTGATGGACCCATGCCATGAAGTTACCCAGGGTCCCTGAAGGTGGGTAAGATGGACCAGCCTGCAGGCTCAGCATCTGACCACGGTCCTGTAGAAATGAGGCTACAGCAACTGTTCCTTGGTGCCCAAAAGCAAACAAAAGGCCACAGCCAATGAAGACTCAGAAAGCTTCCTCCTGTGGGCTAAGTCAGGGGAAGTCAAGACCAAAAGGAAATTTCCTAGACAAAGCCATCCAGGGTAGATTTCTTTCTGCAGAAGTTATTTTCTTAAAATTGGGGAAATTAGGATTCTGTGCCCAGAAAATAGAGAAGGCAGAGTGGCACAAAGAACTGGTTTTAATGACCCTTTCTTGTCTCCTTTCACAGAATTTTCCTTCTACCTCAGATGATAGTTTTTGTTAATGAAAAGAATGCCTGCCTAGGTTAGACCATACTTAAAAGTGTGGGACCCTCTGTCCTCAAGAGAATCTCGGTAGGAGCAAAGTTTGGCTCTGGGCCCAAAAACAGTAAGAGAAGGGAGCTGATGGGGTGAAAGCCCATCCACTCCACGGGTGTGCCAGCTGGGTTTCTATAACTATGTGATGTTGGACGAGTCCTCCCCACAGCACCTCAGCTTCATCATTTCTAAAATGAGTCAGAGACCTCTAAAGTCCCCCAACTCTATATCTATGCAATCTCTGAACAAAGGCATATTAGCAGGCTGACCCACCCACCCACAGATCCTGAAGGCCACATTCCTTGGATCACACAAAAGTGCAAAGAAGCAACACTATTAAGTCCAAGACCAAAAGCAAATTAAAAATTAAATCTGAAAACGATTATTTCTAAAATTAGCTTTATTACTGCATAGAAAGCATTGGTGTAATCCTGGCGACCCTATCTGTACTGATGATTTACCAAGGTATGGGTAAATCAAGAGCATAAACCTATTTTGTACCAGCAAAGAGTCCGTGAAGCTTAGACATGTCTACTGAGTCCATGAAGTTTGCAGCGATCTCACTGAGTTTCTGCAAACAGAATATTTCCCATAGTAATTGAGAAAATTCCACATTGATATGATTTGACAGTTATCAAATAAATGACAACTCCTGGTCAATACAGAAGGGCCTCCTTCCTCCCCCTGCCCCCCCCCCAAGACCAGAGACACAATTTAAGCCTGGAAGCTACTGGATTATCCTTGGATCTACATCTGTATAACATAAGTAATCAGATTGCTCCAGAAAGCATTTGGAGAATTCTGAAATAGTGAGGACTGAGCAAACACTCACCACAGTGGGCTTGCTCCAAACAGCCTGCCGGCAGTGCTGGACAGCCCCACACTCAGATGCTGTCTTCAAATCCCGACACCAGACCTCAGGACCCTTCGCACATTCTTCCTTTTTAAACACAGGGCCAGCCAGAGCTGAAAAAGATAAATACAAGACTGTTTAATCACCAGAGTTCAGGGGATTGATTCCCAGCACTTCCTTGGTAGAAGCAGCCCAGGACTGACAGTGACTTGCTTAGGCCATTATCAAAATGCTTAACTAACTAGTTTCATCTTTTAGTATCCCTGTTCTGCAAATGATACAGCCCCTGGGCTATCCTAGGCATTGGGTGCTAACCAATGCTTGCTTGGTTTGAAGTCCTGAAAGGTAGGGTATAAGAGACAGATGGCTGAACTTGCAGGAGGATTTGGGTTCAAGTCCCGCCTCAGATATCTGTTCAACTCCCCGACCCTGGGCAAGTCCCTTCAACACTCTGTGTCATGTTCTTCATCTATAGAATGAGTGCTAGATTCAAGAACCTTGAAAGAACTTTCCTGACCTGACAAGGATGATCTTGTTATAAGAAATCTCATGAAAAGCCTGTCCTAAGGCATTCTGATAGTGATTTCTTTCCCTACTCTAAAACATAGTAACAGTCATCAAAGTATCAAATCCAGAAGCCAGAGGGTTCAAAAGTATCTAAGTGATAATGCCAACTTCCTTTGCACGAGAGCAAACAAGCCTAGTTTTGAAAATGAGGAAAAGGGAAGTCCCAACTAACAGGTTGGAGGCTAGACCTCCCCTGGCAGCCATGCTGATGCCCGCCCGCCCCACACAGGGGTCAGAGGAAGAGGCACCTGAAACCCTCTCCCCGCTGGTAATTCAATCCTTCCTGGCCTCAGCAACCTGCAGACCAGGAACACATCCAGATGCTCAAATATGAAAAACTGGAGACAGGCTGCATTTTACATGGCTTGTCTACAATCTATTGTCCAAAAACGAATGGATGAATGAATGGATGAACTGACAAGTAAATTCTTCTAAACACTAAAGATCCCCAGTGTCCAGAGGCTGGTAAAGGGATTAAATTTAATAAATTTAAAAGGTGAAATAGAAGTTTTAAACACAAAGAGTCCAGGCCCATAAAAATTATGCTTTGAAGATTTGTCAGAAGCCATTCTTGTTAACCATAAGAGCCAAAGCCACTGTCAATTTTTATTTTTTTTTTCCTTAAAGGCATAAGCATGCTTTGAACTTGGGTTTCTGTGACCTGGTCTTAATTTTACGTAAGCCTGGGACTAAATTTTTCACTCATTTATGGTTTAAAGAGTTCCATGATACCCAATTTTTATACTGATGTGGTTATGGACAGCATTTACGACAGCTAGGTGGCACAGTGGACAGAGTGCTGGGCCTGGAGTCAGGAAGACCTGAGCTCAAATCCATCTTCAGATACTGACTGGCTCTGCTGGCCTCAGCTTCCTCATCTGTAAAATGAGCTGGAGGAGGTAATAACAAACTACTCCAGTATCTCTGCTAAGAAGATCCCAAATGGGCTAGAACTAAACAACAACCCTAGCATTAAGGGGTCAGACTTGAGCTGGTACTTAAGGAAGCCAGGAGTCAGAGAGGAAGCACAGAATTCCAGGCACAGCAGAGAGCCAGTGAAAATGTACAGGAGTCCAGGAACGGAGTGTCTTGTGTGAGGAACAGCAGAGGCCAAGGTCACTGAATCAGAGTTGGCTGGGGAGAGCAAAATGGAAATGCAGGAGGGGAACAGGTTATGAAGAGCTCTGAATGTCAAACCGGCTCACATCTCTCTATGAAATGATATACAGGAACCAGTTTCCTTTTTCCCTCCCAACCCCCAGCTTAAGTCTTCTCAAAGAAAACAATAAGTCACAAGTGCCAGTTCATAGACTACTTAGCCAAACAATCACGGCTATTTTGTGAGGATGATGTAAGACTAGATCACTAAGGACTGGAGACATCAAATGAATTTTCAGATTGTTTCTATTACTCATTTAATGTCTCCTCAGATCATAGCCTGCTGCATACAGCACCCCCTTCCTGAGCTTCTGATTACTTTGGCTCAGAGCGTCTCTGACTGTTGAGGGAGAGGAGCAAAGGAAAAGAAAGGAACACAGACCCCCATTTAGGAACAGGGTATATCCCAAATGGTTTCTTTATACATCGCAGCTCCACATTTGGAATACACTCTCATAGAAACATTACAAAATGATAGGTAGGTTCCCATGTTTAAACTCAATGAGGTTCCTGTCTGCTACTATAAAACTAGTCCCAGCTCAGAATGAAAATCTATGCGAGGGAGGGATATGCAGTGGGCCATATACGTGGACCAAGAGATACATGCAAGAGAACTAGAAGCCCTACTCCACCTTGAGAGAGAGAGAGAGAAAATGAGACTGAATCTGGAGTGTTGGGCTGCTTTGGGCTTTAGGTTTTAAGGGCTGCTGAGGCAGGAGGTGTGAGCAAGGGCAACAGGCAATGCCCCAGAAAATGCCTGTCTATATGCCTCTTTACTCACTCCCCCGATGTAGCTTATTTCTATCCTCTAGATGGATGTGGTCAAGAAGTGGATGAGGTCACCATAAGATCTTTAAGGCAGACATCCCTTATACAGTGGCCTAGCTTTTGCAAGGAGGACTTGGAAGTTCTCCCAAGTCAAAGTACTCAACTGAGTTCTATCTGTACAGAGAAAACCATCCCAGCACTGAATTCTGGGGACAAACGAGACTGTCTATAGGAGAGAAAGAAAGAAGCTCCTTAAGGACTAGAAGATTATAGAACAGAAGTATGGAAGGCTCTCCACCAAATGGGGAGGGGGAGGGAGGAAGTGCTAACTGAGCCGCCATTGATTTCCTCCAATCCCTTCAGAGTGTCTCCTCTCTTCTCATCTGTACTGCTCAGCACCACAGATACCATAACACGTTAATGGTTCCCTGAAGTCATCCATAAATGAGCAAATGCAATGCAGTCAATAGAATACATGTACAGAATAACGGTTTGTAACGCAATCTCTCACAAGCTCATATGACTTAAAAAAAGATTCCTCAACATCTAATATCTTGATTATTACAATTACCTACAAGTGGGTTTGCCTGCCTCAAATCTCTCCCCACTCCAATACATCCTCCATTCAGCCACCAATGATTTTACAGGTCCGGATCATGTCATCACTCGCCTACTCAAAAAGCTCCAGTGGTTCACTGTTACCTCTGGGACCAAACAAAAAAATCCTCAAAACCCTTTGCATCCTAGGCCCCTTCTACCCTTTCCAGTCTCCCCAACCTGTACTCTTTCATCCAGTGACACTTGCCTCCTGGCCATTCCTTGTACAAGACACTGTCCCAGTCTGGAGTGCATTCCTCTCTGTCTCCTGGAGAAGCCTAGTCAATCCCTCTTAATTCTAGTGTCTTCACTCTTATTTCCAACATATTCTGTATATAGGTTATTTATTCAAAACTCTTGCTTTTCTTCATACCCCCTTATCCTGGGGCTTAACATAGTGGGTGCTTAATAAATGTTTACTGAGTAACTGACTTATTGGAAGGTGGAGTGAGAAGTGCAAGATGACATTGAGGTTGGGAAGGATGGTAGTGAGTTCAACAAAGAGGGGAATTCAGAAGGGGGGAAGCTAATATAATAAAATCTTTAGAGAATCCATGAATCCATCAATGCCTGCTCATCCCATGGCTCTCACCCCAGAATAAAAGGGGATAGGTAAGGGCTAGGTCACTGCCCTGGAGTCAAAGCCCACCACCTGATACTGCTGAGTGCCCAGATGGTGGGTAAGATATTTCAAAGGCATCAGCGCAAGAATAAGTTGATGAGGACCTAGCAGTGTCGAGGTATAAGGGGCAACATTAGGAAGGTAAAATCAACTGGCCAGTGGCAACAAATTGGCCATGGGAGGTGTGATGAGCTGAGGATGAAACCTAGGTTTTGATCCTGGGAGATGGAGAGAACTGTGGTCTCCTCAATGGAAGGGAGTTGGGCTGGAGGAGAAATACAATGAACTTAGTTGGGGAAACTTGCATTTAAGATGTCTTCTGGACATCCTTCTTGAGATGTCTACTAGGCAGCTGAAGATGCAAGCCTGGAAGTCAGCAGAGAGGTTAGGGTTGGATGGGTACATGTAAGACTCAACAGCAGAGAGATGGCCATTGAATCACCACGTGAAAGAGTGTAATAGTTTACCTCCAAGAAGATGCCAAATTTGGCATTTCTGCCTCTGTAACATCTTTTCTTGCATTTGTTTCCTCCTAGTACTAGTATAATTCTGCTTCTCAGATTGTGTTAAGAGATCAAACACTTAGTCAACGATGAAAGAGGACTTAGGAACCCTGGGTTCTAGTCCTGCCTCAGACACTTCCTGGGTGTGAGCAGGCAAGTCACCCCTTGTACAGGAAGTTTTTCCTGATCCTCCCTTCTGTCTCCCCCCTCAGAAATTATGTATTTTGCATATATGATAAACTTATTTGCATTAAAATATCCAGCTTAGGCACTATTTTTGCAAAAAATTATGATTCACCCTAAACTGCTGTTATCCTCCCTTATAAATTGCCTTATATATAACTATTTTATATTTATTTGTATTATTAACTTTGTATTTATGATATATGCATTTAATATGTATTTGTTATCTCTTTCATTATTGTGAGTTGATATTGTTTTAATCTTTGTACTTGGTATCCCTAGGACCTAGCATGGTGCCTGGTACATAGTAGGCTCTTAATACTTTTTGACTGATAAAAAAATATAATAAAATTAAATTAAATTAAAAAGCTTAGCTTCAAAAGATACTGAACTTTTTCCATTTCAAGAATTATTTTTAGGGAGCCAACCAACATCTTTTCATCTAGACTATGACCTGTTGATTTTCTACAAAAAGTCCCCAACACAATCTTATGCCACTATGTAAATTAATGCCCAGGCATTACCATACTTTAAAAAAAGCATACTATCCCAAAAGTGGACTCAGGAAAAGCCTCCATATCCAATATCTATCCCTAAAACCCCTTTCCTCAAAAAATACAATGTCACATTTTGAAAAAATTCACTTCATCAAAATATACTGAGCAAGTAATTAAAGTCTGAAAAAAAAAACCATCAACAGGTCATCCTCTTACCACCCTACCCCCCAAAATTCAGGTTACTGTATCTAAATTCATAGACACCCCAATGAATAAATATAGAAATCATTTATTTAAGCACAGTGACAACACGCCAGAGACATAAAAACAAAAACCAAGAGAGTCATTCCTAGGCCAGGAGAAGCCTAGGTCTCCTGGGCAAGAGAGGGGAGACAATATATAGGGAGAGGGGGAACCCTAGAGGGGTCAAGTTACCCAGAGGGTGAACAGAGCCTTAGAAGTGCAACAAGACACACCCTTTCTTGTATGTGCATAGGGAGCAACAATGTCCTTCACCAGCTCCCTCAATATGGTCAGGAAGGTCACAAATAGAGAGGGTCGTCCTGAATTGCAACTCAGTACAGTACACAACATGCAGCATAGTGACCAGAGACTCTGATTAGGACTGCTTTATTAAAAAATGTAGCATCTTGTATAAACTCAGGAAACCAGAGATCAAGCCTTTGGTCAGGGAGTTAGCGACAGCTGTTCATTTGGTTAAAGGGAGAGGTAGAGGAATGGGTTCCCCCTATTTACTCTTCACCCACATACACACAAGAGGGGGAGAATTCCAGTGCTATTCTGCATAATGAAGGCCTGACAAGGTGAAATGTGTTGCTTTAATGGAACTGTCATAATGCCACTAACTAAAAGCAAATTAAAACTTGGGGCTCGAAAATTATGCTGGAGGAATGCTTATGGCAAAGGTAGAGTTTCAATATCTTTGCCTAAATGAGCACCCCCAGGCATTACAATAATCCCATACACAGCAATCCAGGGGTTCTTAACCTGGGGTCAGGGAACTTAAAGTGGGCAGGGAAAGGCTTCTTGGGATTTGAGGAGGCAGAGATGAGGGAGACTTCCAGAGAGGGTAGCTGGGTGGGGGGTGGGAAGGAGAGGACAGCCCCTGAAAATTCTTGTAGTAGAGAGATGGTGAGTGGGGTCTTGTCTGAGGAAGCAAGAAAAGCAGTCACTGGGCTTCAGACTACTTGGAAGGGAGTGCAGTATGAGGACATTGGCAAGGGAGGGTGGGGCTAGGCTATAACGCGTTTTAAAAGATAATTTTCTATTTGATCCTGGCAGTAACAGGGAGCTACCAGAGTTGCTATCAGGTTAGTTAGGATGGATTAAGTGGGATGAGACCTGCAGAGGCTGGTGCCTAATGATGTCTTAAGGCAGTTGGAGATTTGAGGCTGGAGGTCTCTCTCTTAAGAGAGAGGTTAGGACTGGACAAACAGACCTGAGAGTCATCTGCATGGAATGATAATGGAAAACATGGCAGCTGATGATAGATAGAAGTAAAACAGTAGACAGAGAAGGTAAGAGGCCCAGGACAGAGCTGCATGAGGCGGATGAAGACCTGGCAAAGACAGGTCAGACAAGTAGAACCTGGAGAGATCAATGTTTTGAAAACCTAGAGAAGGCAGCAGGAAGGAGAAGAGGGTGATTATAAGACTGAAATCTGCATATGGTGATAATCCTTAAATATCCTATTTTGGCCAACGTCTGAATTAATCAAACAGACTGCTTAAAAAGGCCTTTTCCTATGTCAGCAACTCCAGAGACTAGATAAGGCTGGAAGTAGGCATCCTGACATCATAAATTCCAAACAGACCCTGCTTTGTCTTGCTCTCTGAGTGAGCTCAGAGAATACCTCTCCTTATGTCAACAAAGCCGATGAGGCTGACTTTACGGTTCTTAAGGATGAGACCCTCAACTCAAGGCATTAACTTGAGTAATGGGACATTTTCTTATCTTAATATTTTCTGGATCCATGTTATGGATTATTAATGGTAAAGAAAACATAGATATTCTGGATCATAATTTCAATTAACACTTTGTCAACTCTCTTGTTTTATTGTATTTACTGCTTATTCAATCAGGAAAATTCCTTTCTCATACAATGATTAAACCATTGTGGGGATCATAAATGTGTGTGGCACAGCCACTCTGAATTGGGATGATCCTAAAGTCTACTTAAGCTCTCTCATCCTTGTGTTTGTCAGTTAGGATGTAGCTCTCCTAACTCCTTGTACAAGTCCGCTAGCCTTAAGAGAAGAAGAAATAAATGCTGTAATAAGATATTACTATTTGTTGTAAACAAAGGGAGGG
This sequence comes from Petaurus breviceps papuanus, assembly GCF_028583685.1. Classification (NCBI taxonomy): domain Eukaryota; kingdom Metazoa; phylum Chordata; class Mammalia; order Diprotodontia; family Petauridae; genus Petaurus; species Petaurus breviceps. Next base: position 1,294,412 of record NW_027187353.1, on the reverse strand, counting down.
CTAAGAAACAAAGGGAGGGCTGAGAAAAAGCTACTATATTTGACAATTAAGAGATCGTTAGGTAACTGTAAACAATATAAAATACTTGGGAGTCTACCTGGGAAGACAAACTCAGGAACTATATGAACACAATTACAAAACACTTCACACAAATAAAGTCAGATGGATGTAAACAATTTAAAAATATCAATTGCTCCTGGGCAGTAAAAATTACAATTCTGCCTACATTAATTTACTTATTCAGTGTCACACCAGTTAAACTACCAAAAAACTATTTTATAGAGCTAGGAAAAATATCAATAAAATTCATCTGGAAGAACAAAAGGTCAAGAATGTCAAGGGAATTAATGAAAAAATGCAAAGGAAGGTAGCCTACCTATACAAGATCTCAAACTGTATTGTAAAGTAGTGATCATCAAAACTATCTGGTACGGGCTAAAAAATGAGTGGAGATCAGTGGAACAGATTAGGTAACAGTAGAAAATGACCATAGTAACGTAGTGCTTGACAAACCCAAAGACCTAAGCCTCTGGGATAAGAACCCACTATTTGCCAAAACTGATGGGAAAACTGGAAAATATGGCAAAAGCTAAGTAAAGAAAAGAAAGAAAAGAAAATAATCCATACCCCAATTGATATGAACAGACAGTTTTCAGGTGAAGAAATCAAAGGTATCTATAGTCATATGAAGAAATGTCCTACATCACTTGGAGAAATGCAAATTAAAACAACTCAGAGATACCTCCCCACACCTATCAGACTAGCTAATATGAAAGAAAAGGAAAATGATAAAGACTGAAGAAGATATAGGAAAATCCGGACACTTATGCACTGCTGGTGGAGCTGGGAACTGATCCGACCATTCTGGAGAACAATTTGGAACTATGGACAAAAGCACAACCAAACTGTGCATATACCCTTTGATCCAGCAGTACCACAACTAGGTCTGTATCCCAAAGAGAGTATAAAAGGGGGGAAAGAACCTACATGCACAAAAATATTTATAACCAGCTCTTTTCATAATGGCAAGATATTGGAAACTGAGGGGATGCCCATCAATTGGTGAATGGCTGAACAAGCTGTGGCATATGAATGTAATGGAATACTACTGTGCAATAAGAAATGATGAGCAGGCAGATTTCAGAAACACCTGGAAAGATTTACATGAACTTAAGCAAAATGAAATGAGCAGAACCAGGAGAAAATTATATACAGTTAACAGCAACATCATATAATGATCAACAACTAAGACTCAGATCTTGTCAGCAATACAATGAATGATCCAAGATAATTACAAAGGACTCATGATGGAAAATGCTGTCCACATTCAGAGAAAGAACTATGGAGTCTGAATGCAATTTTGAAGCATATTAGGTTCACCTTTTTTTTCCCCCCGCAGTTTTTTCCTTTTGGTCTGTTTCTTCTTTCACAACTATGACTAATATGAAAATGTGCTTTACATGACTGCACATATATAATTCATATCAAACTGCTTACCATTTTAAGGAAGGGAAGGGAGAAAAATTTGGAATTCAATATTTTGTGAAAATGAATGCTAAAAGTTGTCTTTACATATAATTGAGGGGAAAAAATAAAATACTATTAAAAAAGAGATCATGAGTAACCGTAGGGAGAGCAATTTCAGTTCAGAGTTAGGAGAGGTGACAGAAAAGGAAGTGAAGGCAGCACTTGTGTAAGTGAGGAAAGACACAAGCATGATAAATAGCCAGGTTCAACAGACTTTGAAGGAGAATGCAGATTCAATGTTTCTTTAACCTACTATAGCTATCTGAAAAGTCAGATCATATACATAAAACTTTACAAAACCTTTTAGCACATATTTCAGGAAATATGTAGCAGGGAGAAAAAAGAACATTTCGGCATACATTAGGAAATGTGTGCTAAGAGCCCTTGCAGACTATTGAGTGAGCAGGTGTCATAAGAAGTGGAACGATGCAAAGTTGGCTGCCTAGGTGATGCTTTACGCCAGAAACCAGGACGCGATGAAGCTGTGACAAATGAGGTCTCCAGGGGGCAAAAAGACCATACATGCCACAAAGGAGCTTATTATCTATTTCAATTCACCAAGAGATGGGGACTCTAAGCACAGTCTCTACCCTTTGATGCAGCTCCTTGTGTCTCTATCAGCCCCACGCCAACTCCCTTGCCACACACAGCCCAATCCATCTCCAATGCCCCAACTCAGGTCAGACCTTAAGAATCTATGGCAGGCAAGAACCAAGGGAAGGCTTCAAGCCTCTCTGCCTTCCTGTCCTGTGCTCCTTCTGAGGTTTTTTATTACTAGCAACAACAGCCACAGTAGAGGGATGAAAGGTTCATCCCTTCTCTCCCTTCCCTCTGTTCTCTGCCCCAGTTTTTAACCTCCTCCTGTCTTCTCCCAGACCAACACAAACACTCAGAAGAAGGCAGCACATATGTCTCAGAAACCAATTCTGAATGATTTTTTTTTTATTCCTTATAACTAGAAATGTCCCAGAGCAAACGGGATGCCTGAGAAACAAGATGTTCCAATCGCTAAAGGTCTTCAAACAGGCCCAAGCAATGCTGGAGAAGGGGGTCTTGGTGAGGCAATGGCTGGAGCAGATGAGGGCAGGCAGCCAGAAAACTGGTGTTGGCAAACTTTGTATTTATACACAAATGTTTTCTGTTCCCTCCAACAGAATGTAAGCTCCTGAAAGCAGGGACTGTATCCCAACACAGTACCTGGTGGACAGTAGGCACTTATTAAATGCCTGCTGATTCATCAAGTGGTTTTGGGACTATCACTATCACTTTACCTCTGAGACTCAGTTTCCTTATCTGTAAAAATGAGGTTTAACCAGATAATTTAAGATTCCTTCTGACTCCAAACCCTATGATAAGGCCTGAGGTCCCTGTCAATTTGGAGCCTCGTTTATGAAACATACAAAAGTACACAAAACTTGAGAACTTTTTTATGTAGATTCTTTTTTTTTTTTTAAAGCAATCAGGGTTAAGTAACTTGCTCAAGGTTACACAGCCAGGTGTTTCTGGGTGGGTGCTAAGTGTCTGAGCCCGGGATTCGATCTCCAGGACTTCTCAACACTGGAGCCGGTGCTCTTACTCGCTGTGCTACCTGGCCGTCCCTTTTTATGTAGATTCTTATTACTTGCTTGTTGTGATGGAGAAGGATAAGTGGGACAGGGCAATAAACTGTACACTGACCTCTTATGGATACAAGAGGAATAAACGATACAAGACCTAATGATCACTGAAAGGAATTTAAGGGAAAAGATTTCATGAGACCTTTAAGTGCAAAGTTGAAAATACATATTAATAACTCGTAGCACAATCTCCTCAATTAGTCCACTCAGCCATATTATTGTCCAGTCCAGCAAAAACATCTCCTGGTAATAAAGAGAAGAAATCAGGTGACAAAAACAGAGATAAAAAAGAGAGATTAAAAAAAGAGATAAAAAAGAGAGACCAAAGTCTTCTTGGATGTGTTCATTAAAGGAGCCCTGATCCCAATGCCCTGAACCATAACCTTCAATAGGAATGCCTGGCCAGGCTCCACTAAGAAGTAACCCCAAGATTTACAGTCAACAGGCCCAGTAAAGGATGTCGCTGTGTTTAGTTATAGCCCCGCCTTCCTCACCCTCTCCCCCCCCTTACACAGTGCTCCAGGTAAAAGAGAGACATTTTTTTTCTCTTTTTTTTTAGTTTACATCATTCATTTCCACAAGATTTTGAGTTACACATTTTCTCCCCATTTTTCCCCTACCCACCACCCCAAAACAGAGAGATCCATTTTGATTAGAGACTTATTCCCATTATAAAGCCTGGCTATACTGACTGGAGCCAGTGAGCAAACAAATTATGGTGTAGGAACGCCATCCATCTATAAATAATGGAAGTAACTGCACTGTTAGGAATGACCAAAGGGATGATTTGGGGGAAACCAAGGAAGATGTACATGAACTGATGAAAAGTAAAGTGCTGCGAGGCCAGGTGGTGCAGTGAATAGAGCACAGGCCCTGAAGTCAGGAGGACCTGAGTTCAAATCCGAGCTCAGACACAACACAAAAACTAGCCATGTGACCTTCGGCAAGTCACTTAACCCCAATTGCCCTGCTTTCTCCCCTCCAAAAAGAGAAAAAAGAAAAGGGAAGTGCATTGTAAAGACAAGCTTAAATGAGGTAAGGACCACCTATGATTCCAGAGGATGGATGAGGAATACAACTCATCAGAGGAGATGCACTCAAGGTGCAGAATGAGACTCCGACTGGCAATGTGAAAATTTGCTTGTTTCACTTGACTGCGTAATGGTTACAGAGGTTCTGGGCTTTTTTTTTCCAATTGCTGAAGGGGGTGGGGGGTGAAAAAGAAGTGGAAGAGTGAAAGAGGAGCTATGGTAGGGTTGTAACAGGAAGGAAGATCATTGAAACATGCTTTTAAAATGCAGAGAACTAAAGGTCAGAAGGAATCAGACAAGCAGCACAGCTTTGAGAAGACTACATCAGAATTATCTAAATAAACCTATTTTAGAAAAAGAAATTGAACAGGCCGTAAACTGAGCTTCCATGCATCAGGACCAGATGGATTTACAAGCGAATTCTATCAAACATTTAAAGATCAACTAATTCCAACACTAAATAAATTACTTGGAATAATAAAGAATCCTATCAAATTCCTTTTATGAAAAAAATACAGTGTTGATACCTAAACCACAAAGAACAAAAACAGAACGACAACTAGAAACACCAAATTCACTAACGAATATATTGATGCAAAAAAATCCAGATCATACATTGTAATCAAGTAGAATCTATACCCAGAATGCAAGGCTGGCTCAATATTAGGAAATCTATTAACATAACTGATTATATTAGTAAGAAAATCATATGTTTATGTCAATAAAAGCAGAAAAAGTTTTGGACAAAATACAATACTTGTTCTTATTTAAGAAACACTTGAAAACATAGTGCATAAATGGGTTTTTCCTTAAAATGATAAACATTCACCAAAGCATTATCTTTAATGGGGCTAGATATATTTAATAAAGGCTAGAAGCCTTCCCAATAAGATCAGGAGTGAAGCAAGGATGTCCATTATCACCAAAATTATCCAATATTGTACTAGAAATGCTAGTAATAGAAAAAGAAATTGAAGGCATCAGAATGGACAATGAGGTAATAAAACTCTCTTTTTGCAGATATGATGTAGATACTTGGAACATCCTAGAGATTTAACTAAAAAAATTAGTTGAAACAACAATTTTAGTAAAGCAGTAGGATATAAAACAAACCCACAAAAAAAAAACCAACATTTCTATATTACCAACAAAGCCCTGCAAAAAGAGATAAAAGATATTTCGTTTAAAATAACCATAGACAATATGTAATACTGGAGTCTACTTGCCAATATAATCACAGGAACTAAATGAACATAATGATAAACACCTTTTATACAAATAAAGTCAGACTCCCAATTGCCCTCCAAAAAACAAAAAAATTAAAAAAAATAATTTCTTTAAAAAAGGGGGCAGCTAGGTGGTGCAGTGAGTAAGAGCGCCGGCCCTGGCGTCAGGTGACCCAGGATCAGTTCCAGCCTCGGATACTTGGCACCCACACAAAATAACTGGCCATGTAACCTTGAGCAAATTACTTAACCTCAATCACTTAAAAAAAAGAAACAAACAAAGTCAGACTTAAATAACTGGAAAAACATGAATTGTCCTTGGGTGGGCAGAGCCAACAAAGTAAAAATGACAATTCTGTCTAGACTGGAGAACCATGAATTCCTTGTATATTTAAAAAGAAAAACAAACTGTACAGAATAGTTTTGGTTTCACTCCCGCGCCTCTGCTGCTCTGTGTATACAAGTCATTTTAGTTGTTCATTAACATTAATTTTCCTTTAAAGAAAAAATAAGGGGTGGCCAGGAGGCTCAGCGAGTAAGAGCACCGGCCCCAGTGTTGGGATGACCTGGGGATCGAATCTGGGCTCAGATACTTAGCACCCACCCAGAAACACCTGGCCATGTAACCTTGAGCAAGTTACTTAACCCCAATTGCTTAAAAAGAAAAAAGAAATATAACCTGACTTCCTTTTGAGAGTTTGATTCTGGGTTTACTAAAGATCTAAATGACACTATCTCTTTAAAATTAACTCTAATCTGTGTTTTCCTACCAGCCTCTAGAATAAAAAGGTAGGAATTATAGCCCTGCCTCTCCCGATTAGGTGGCACGGCTATTCAGGTAGGCCATGGGACCTTTCAATGGTTACAAAGTGACAGTATCTGAGAGGAGTAGAAGCCCTGGGTTGAAGTCCTACTCTTGCCACATCCTATGTGTCCCAGAGCTAGGTCCTTAAACTTCTCAGTCTCTCAGTCAATTCTCAAAGACTTAAGTTTCTTAGCTGATGCTTGTCTGCTCTGATGGGAGCTGCCTACACCAAGGAAATTAACAGATTCACACAAGGAAAAAAACACTAAAACATCCATCAAGGTTGTTAGGACTAAATTTGATTCCACAGGCAAAGCCCATCCTAGCCATAAAGTATCATATAAACAGGAGCTATATGAAAAGCCTGTAAATGATGACCATATCTTATCTTCATGAAATGGTCAGTGCCTGCAGCTTTAAGTTCATTCTCTGCCCCCTCAGAGGACCAGGCTCCAGCCATCATCCCACGGTCACCTGTAACAGATGACCTGCCATGACTCCTTCTCATTTGCCTACAAATAAATATCTGCCAAAAAGCTTTTTTCCTCCAGTCCTGTCCCAAGTCTGGCTACTCTCTTCTATTCTCTCCTTCAATGACAAATTTCTCAAAATAAACTTATCTCCACCTAATGCATACAATTGTTCACTACCTTTCTTGAATCTCTTGGTTTCCACGCCCATCAAAGAAGTGAAATCTATTTTAGAGGCCAAGATCACCTAATGCCTAAACAAAGTGGCTGCCAATCCCCTCATCGACCTCTGGGGCATTTGGCACAGCTAACCACCCTTCCTTCCAGATAACTGTTTTCCCTTGGCTTCAGACTACTACAGAAAGCATTACTCTGTTTGTGTCTTCCCTTCCTAAATCCCTCCTCCTTTACTCAATGTCTTAAACTAACCCCAGAAGACAGAGGTTCCCACAAGACCCTCTCCTTGGTCCTTGCCTCATTATATACCTTGACTTAACTTCATTATTCTCTGGTCTCAATCACTTCTATGCAATGTCATGTCTCAAAACATTTCAAACGGACTGAGACTTCCCCCAGCAAAGGAAACCTGTGGGCGGCAGAGCTTATCTTTCTCCCCTCAGGCCTGCTCCTACCACTTCAACAGAACCACCATCCCAAATCAAGCCCCAGGCCCTTCCACTCCCTACAATCTCCCAGTTACCCAATTTAGATTATGAGTCATCCAACTCTACCTACTTCTACACCTCTTAATCAAGAAATCAATTCTTAAGCCCACCTCCAGCCCAACACTCCCCATTTATCTCCTTTTATGGATTCCTGCAGCTACCACAGCCTCAGGATGCATCTCCTGAGACCTACAGGTCTTCCCATCTGTGCTCTCTGGACAGCTCCAAATGCCTTTGGCATCCTTCCTAGTGACAGGAGAATGGTCTTTCTTATGCAGAGATCCAGTCATGGGCAGAAGAAATTCTGGTACTGCCAAGACCTACTAACATACAAACTCTTTGTCTATACTACTGGCACTGCACCCCATCTTTCCAGGCTTATGTCACTACCTGATGCCATATACTTCTCTAGCCCTACTGGTTCACTCCTTCTTGCCCTGATCTCTCAGCTGAGTTCCTCTGGTCATCTCCAGTTCCTGGAGGAATGTCCTCCCTTCCCCCTCACATCTTTTAAAACCTAACTCAGGGGGGTGGAGCCAAGATGGCAGAATAGAAGCACGACCTCCCCTGGGCTCCCGCTTCCACCTTCCCCAATCCATGTAAAAAGGGGACTCTAAACAAACTTTGGAGCTGCAGAACCCACAAAATGACACAGAGAAGCTAACCTCCCACTGAGGACAGCCCAGCAGGCCGGCAGGAATCCAGCATAGAGCCGAGCCCAGCACCACACCATGGCTTTAGCCCCAGGGCGGGCCTGACCAGCCTCGGCCAGAGAGACTCCAGATCAGCAGCAGCTGTGGCCATTTCCAGATTTATCAACACATAGATGAGAAGGACAAAGTGAGAGGTCAGTGCAGTCTGGACTTTGGGACCAGTAAGTGGGAGTGTCTGGCTCTTACTCCCGGGGCAGGAAGCTGCTGAGACACCCACAAAGCCAGCCAGAGCCACCAGGCGGCTTCAGCTCCCGGCCTGCAGAGTATAGGGGGACCAAGCACCAGTCTGAGGGGTAATTGCTCTTGCTTTAACCTGCTTGGATCTGGATTGCAGTCTAGGGTGGAGGTCCTGGAGTGTGTGTCCAGCTTGCCAGAGAGTGTGGAGACCTCACAGAGAGCACCCATCTAATACCTCCAGCAGCTGAGAAAACCCCAGCGTTTGGGAAGAAAGCTCCCCTGTCTGGTGGCAGAGTCCTATTGTGGCAAAAAGCCCAAAAGTCAAGTAATTGAGAGGCAAAATGAGCAGGCAAAGGAAACAAAGCAGACAGAAGATTCCAACATTACACTCCTATTTTGGGGACAAAAAGGAGCAAAGCATGGAACAGGAGGAAAACAGTGAAGTCAGAACTCCTGCACCAAAAGCTTCAAAGGAAAATACAAGCTGATTACAGGCCATAGAGGACCTTAAGAAGCAGATAAGAGTAGAGGAAAAATTGGGAAGAGAAATGAGAACAATGCAAGAAAATTATGAAATGAGAGTCAACAGCCTGACTGAGGAAAATCATACCTTAAAAAACAGACTGACTCAAACAGCAAAGGAGGCTCAAAAAGGCAATAAGGAGAAGAATGCCTTAAAACGTCGAATTTGCCAGATGGAAAAAGAATCTCAAAAGCTCACTGAGGAGAATCATTGCTTCAGAATTAGATTGGAGCAAATGGAACCTAATGACTTTATGCGAAATCAAGATGCTGTTAAACAGATCCAAACAAATGAAAGAATAGAAGGCAATGTGAAATATCTCATGGGAAAAACCACTGACCTGGAAAATAGATCCAGGAGAGATCATTTAAAAATTATTGGACTACCTGAAAGCTATGACCAAAATAAGAACCTAGAAATCATCCTCCAGGAAGTTCTCAAAGAAAACTGCCCTGATGTTTTAAGTGCCAGAGGGCAAAATAGAGGTTGAAAGAATCCATCGATCATCTGCTGAAAAAGATCCCAAAAAGAAAACTCCTAGGAATATTATAGCCAGGTTCCAGAATTCCCAGATTAAGGAGAGAATATTACAAGCAGCCAGGAAGAAACAAGTCAAATATTGTGGAAACACAATCAGGATAACCCAGGATCTGGCAGCTTCTACACTGAGGGCTTGGAATATGATATTCCAGAGGTCAAAGGAGCTGGGATTAAAACCAAGAGTCACCTACCCAGCAAAACTGAGTATCATGTTTCAGGGGGAAATATGGGTATTCAGTGGAATAGAGGACTTTCAAGCATTCTTGCTGAAAAAAACAGCTGAATAGAAAATTTGACATTCAGATACAAGAAGCAAGAGAAGCATGAGAAGGTAAACAGGGAAAAGAAATCATAAGGAACTTATCAAAGTTGAACTATTAATATTCCTACATGGAAAAACAATAATTGTAACTGATGAAACTTTTCTCAGTAGTTGAAGGGATTAGAAATATATATATATGTCTATACCGTGTTTCCCCAATAATAAGACCTATCCCGAAAATAAGCCCTCCCCCAAAATAAGCCCTATTGAGATTGCTACTGTAGTGAAGGTGATCCCCTGTGCTACACGCTACATTACGGTACCCTCTGTATGCACCCCCCCCCCCCCGGGGTGAAATGCACCCTGCGCTCCGAGCTGCATCCAATCAGAGCTGCAGCAGTGAGCATGTCATCCTGTTCTTCCCCAGTGATTTGCTTATTGAATAAAGGTACATTTTTTTGTTCACATTTACCTGTTTATTAAAATTGCTGTCAATGTTCATTAAAATAAGCCCTCCCCTGAAAATAAGCCCTCTGGTGTTTCTCTGTCCAAAAAATTAATAAGACAGTGTCTTATTATCAGGGAAACATGGTATTAGAGGGTATATGGGCATATGAATACATATGTGAATGTGTGTATATATGTTTACAGGTATACATAGATAGAGGGCACAGGACCAATTTAACAGGAAGGGATGATACTTAAAAGGTGAAATTAAGAGGTGAGAGGAATATAATGAGAGGAGATGGGGAAAGACAGATTGGGGTAAACTATCTCATACAGAAGAGGCAAAGGAAAATGGTTACAATGGAGGGGAAGAATAGGAAGGCAAAAGGGAATTTTTTTATTCCCATTGAATCTGGCTTGAGGAGGGAGTGAAATACACACTCAATAGGGTATCTCACCCTCTAGGAGAATAGAGGGGGAAGGGGATGAGAGGGGGGATGATGGAAGGGAGGGGGGGGAGGGAAGTTGGAAGCACCAACTTTTGAAAAGGGATGGGATCAAAGTAGAGAATAGAACAAGTGGGAGGTGGGATAGGAGGGAGGGAAATATAGTCAGTCTTTTATAATATATCTACTATGTTATTGTTTTGCATTAGCCACACATGTACATCCTATACTGAACTGCTTATCTTCCCAGTAAGGGTGGGTGACAAGGGAGGAAGGGAATGAATCTGGAATTGAAAGTTTTAAAATCAAATATTCAAATATATATATATATATATATACTATTGTTAATACCATCTTACACATAATTGGGAAAGATATACAGGCACTGAGGCATAGAGATCCACTGGAAAAGTCGAAAGGGGTATGGGAGAGAGCAGATTGGAGGAGGGGATATCCTGTGGGACTGCTATTTTGGTGCTGTGGGTAGGGGAAAAACGGGGAGAATATTTGTAACTCAAAATCTGGCGGAAACAAAAGTTAATAAAGCATTAAAAAAAATTTTAAAAACACCCAACTCAGATGGCAGCTTCTCCCTGACTGAAGGATAAAAGCAAAATCATCTAGTATGTTCCAGGTACTGTGCTCTAAAGGTCAAAAAGTCATCGTGCCAAGTCAGAATTCCTGTATTAAGCCCAATACTACATACCCATGAATTTAATTAACCCTGAGGATAGCCAAGGAGATGCCCCTTTATCCACAATGGGCAATGAAATATTTTTGACTAATGACTGCCACATTTCAATTAATCAATTAACATGCTAGGCACAGCTTTAAGCACCAGGGACACCAAAAAGGGCAAAAAACAGTCCCTGACTTCAAGAAGTTTACAATCCAATACAATTTAACCCCCAAACTACTGCTGAAGAGTATTTGGGGGGGGGGGGGAGGGTTTCCCTCATTTGGAGATTCCAAACAGGAGATTATATGAACTACTGTGTAGAAATAATTAAGTATCTAAGGAAGACAAGAGCTAAAGTTTTCAAGGGAACGGGGAATTAAGGTGACCTTTTCTTCTAGAGTCAATCAGCAAAATTTATGAGCCATTATGTACAACATGGCGATACTGTTATTCATTTGATTCAGAAGTTACAGTTGATTTTTTATTATCTTATCCCTATCATAGCAAATCTCTTTACTTCTATCTCAAGGATTTATTGTCAAGTAAAATCCAAGAATTTTCTTGCCCTGTGGCTAAGGAAGAATAAAAGAAAAAAGGGACTGTACTAACTCCCATTAAGTCTTTCCATCTATTTTCAAGTAGCAAACATTTAAGAGCATGCTACTATGGGGCAGTAGGTAGCACAGCGGGGCTTAGTGGATAGAGAGCCAGACTTATCAGCTCTGAGACCCTGGGCAAGTCACTTAACCCTGTTTGCCTGATCTTCCTCATCTGGAAATCAGCTGGAGAAGGAAAAGGCAAACCACTTCAGTATCTTTGCCAAGAAAACCTCAAATGGGATCACAGTCAGAAACAACTGAACTGAACAAATGTCTCAAAAGGGCCATGCTAGTAAACCAAATAAGAAAGGAACTGAAGCTTAGGGATCTAAAGTAAGCCATATTTATTTTCCTCTTTTAAGGAGCTTAAAAATAAATCCTGGAAATGCTCCATTGCATGGTCTGAGCCTTAATCTCACATTTGGGGGTCTTCTACCTTCTGATGGACAATCTTGCTCTCCAATAGCCACATTTTACTAGATTATAAACCCCAGTAAGGCACTATAAACTCCACTAAGGGACTTTGTCTTATTTATGGGTTGGGTTTTTTTGGAGGAAATTGAAGTGACTCTTCCAGGGTCACACAGCTAATAAGCATCTAAGGCTATATTTGAACTCAGATCATATGGACTCCTGGGCCACCGGTGCTCTATCACCTAATACCATCTAGCTTCCCCCTTGTTCATTCTTCTATCCCATCTTTCTATTCTGGGCATGGTACGAGAGGGACATAATTGTCTGAACTGAACCTAAGGGAATGGACTTTCTCATTCCTAGTTTTTCCTCCTATCACCATGACTTGAACTGTTGGCGGTATGTATGAGAGAGGGGGAAGGTCCACTTTTCCTCACATATGATAGTAGGGGCCATATCAGAAGAGAACTGCTAAGGATCCTATGAGCTCCCCGCTAGGACTCTCCATCCCAAGAAGAGACTTGCACTGCAGTGTGCGACAATTTGTAAACTCTGGATCAAACAATCAGCCACACTGTACGGATAAATCCCACCATGTAGGAATGATAAGTGTTCAGCACACATCAACTTCCGAGTGAGTGTCTACCTTTCCCCTGAAACAAAGTTGCATGCTCAAATCCCAAGGGTTCTGCAATACTGAAGCCCATGAAATGAATCAGCATTTTATAGGGTTTGGGAACAGAAAAGAAACTTCTGACACCTTCCAGGCCTCTCATCTAAGAGATTTTGAAACTGGGAGTCCTAAGCCCCCTAGGGATACAGCTCAAGCCACTTCTCCCGAGGCTGGCCTGCAGTCAACAGCTGATTAAGGCGGGCTGCAGGAAGGGAAAGGCAGAGATTCCAGAAAGCATGCTGGGTCAGGTAGTTATTAATACCCACACCACGGCTGCACAGAGATGTGGGGGCAGAGGTGTAGAAGCCGCCGACCCTCAGGGTACAATGCCCCCATTAAATCAGCATTTAGCGTTCGCCTGCTGTATGCAGAGCGCCAGGATAGGTGTTGGAGGGGCTCCAACCTCGGGAGAGGACACAGCCCCTCCCTAGCCTGTAATGGAAGGCTCCCAGACTAGCCGGGGGAAGGAACGTAGTACCCTGCACGGGGATGGCGATTAATAAATGCTTACTAAACCTGAAAGGGCCGGCTGGCCGCAGTGCACAAGGGCAGGAGAGCCGCGAATCGCGGAGGGGTCCGTCAGGCGTCTGAAGGGCGGGGGAAGGTCGAGTGCCCAGAGGGGAGGGGGGAGAGAGGCCTTCTTGGAGGGGATCTGACATCAAAGGGAAGACCCCAGGACCCCACCCCCAAGTGAACACTATGCATTCATGGGCCTGGATGGAATCCCCTCCCCCCCCCCCCGCCCCAGCACCCATCTGTCGCCCCCCACCCCATCTGTCACGCTCCCCCCGCCCCGACCCCTGCCAGGGAGACAGGGGGTGGGCCAGGCAGGGAGGTCCAGGAGAAACAAGGGACAACCTGCCCTGGCTAGGGTCGGGGTTGGGGGTCGCTGGCTGAGCCGAAGCTCAGGGCCCCCCCCCCCCACCCCCGGGGGGGGGGGGGGGGGGGAGTGGAGGGGCGCGTGCGCAAAGCGCGCCTCCAGCCCAGACCGAACCAGCAGAGTGGGAGGGGGCGGGGGCCGCTGCGGCCTCGCGAGGATCCCCGCCGTGTGCCCCCAGCCGGCTTACCCGCGCCCAGGAGGCTGGGCAGGAGGAGCAGAGCACACAACATGGCTCCAGTGGACGCCGCCGATCTGCAATGCGGGGCGTCAGCTGATGCGCCGCGGCTAAAAACCCAGCGTAGCCAGAGCTGCGCACTGCGCAGGCGCGGCCTCGGCCCGGCCCCCGCCTCCGCCCCCGCCCGCCTGATCTTGACTCAGCAGCCCAGAGCGCCTGCGCGAGCTGGGTGGGCAGGGGAGGGAGTGGGCGGAAAGGAGGGGAGGAGTAGGCTGGGGCAGGGTGGGGCGGAGGGGCATGTGGGAGAAAATGAGAATGATCGGAGTGGAAAAGAGCAGGAGAAGCGTGGAGCCTATGCTTCTAAGCCATCCAGCTCCCTCAGCGGGAGGAGAGAGGACGGGGAAGCCGGCATTTAGGAGTCCCCTTGGAAAGCCTGCTCATGCTCTTATTAAAATGTAACTCCTCTCAATCCTGGACCTAGAAATGCGCAGGGCTGGCCCCGGGGCTTCCGCACCGCCTTCTCGGCCTGCACTTAACCTAAGGCTCAGCGCGGCTCAGACTGGGAGGGTGGGGCTGGACTCGCGCTAGTCCAGACGACCTCGGACACTCCCTGGTCGTGAGACCCTGGGCCAGTCACTTCAGGCTCTGCCTCAGTGTTCTCAGCTGTAAAATGGAGATCATAAGAACAGCACCCACCTTCCAGAGTTGGGACGATCAGACAAGATGATAAATGCAAAGCTTCTGCTTTACTAATGCTATTGTTCTTAGTTCTGTTGGGGCACAATTGTCTCTCCTTGCTAAATGTCCATCCAGCCTAGAGGTCTGTCTGGCCTGAGATGCTTAGGAGATATTGGCATAGACCTTCCTTAAATTCTCAGTAAGATTTGAGAGTGTGGGAGTTGTGGAGCGGGAAGAGAAAGTAGGGCATGCCAGTCAAGGTCTGTGAAACACCCCCACCCCCCCAAAAAAAATAATTTGTTAATTTTCTTTTGGCCAATTGATAGGCTAGGCTCCTACTGTGCTAAATGCTAGGGATACAGAGACCAATATAAAGGGGCCCCTGCATTGTAGGGAACCCCCCAAAAAATTATTTTCTTAAAGAGTTGCTGGAAACCCTGAAAAGTTAAGCAGTTTTGATCCTGATTACATAACGTGCCCAAGTGTCAGATAAGGTTAGCTCCTCTACCACTCCACCTCCCTTAACTGAATATAAACATAAGAAAGTACTCTAAAGTAAAGACGGTTCCCAAAGAGAATGCTTCTATATTCCTCAAAGCCTGAAGTATAGCATAGAGGTCTCCCTCTTCCAGGCTATAGAAAAAGGGTTTAGGGGCGGCTAGGTGGCTCAGTGAATAGAGCACAGGCCCTGGAGTCAGGAGGGCCTGAGTTCAAATATGACCTCAGACATTTAACACACACACAAAAAAAACTAGCTGTGTGACCTTGGGCAAGTCACTTAACCCCAACTACCCTCCAAAAAGCAAAAAAGAAAAAGGGTTTAAAAAAATTATTCACCTCTCAGGATATGGATCAATGGTGTCATTAATGTGAGCAATCACAGCTACCAATTGCAATCCTTCCACAACTTCCCGTCCAGTGTGAATTCTTGCCTGTCTACTCAAGTTTTTGGAGGAAACTTTCTGCTAACATCCTGTGAATACTGGTACATACTTGGATTATCCCTACTGACCCACTTCCTGTCTCAGTAGCCTCCTAAATCTCTATAAAATAGATATCGTGCTTTTCAGAGTTTAAAAAAAAAAAACCTAGCTTCTTCATGGAAGCACACAGACCTGGAATCACAAGGCCAGCAGGCATAAGCTGTTCCTTAGAGGATTTTTTGTTCATGTTAGAAGGAAGCTTAGAAGTCATTTAGTTCAATCCCCTCATTTTTTTTTTTTAATTTTTTTAGGAATGGGGGTTAAGTAACTTGCTCAAGGTTACACGGCCAGGTGTTTCTGGGTGGGTACTAAGTGTCTGAGCCCAGATTCCATCCCCAGGTGATCCCGACACTGGAGCCAGTGCTCTTACTTGCTGTGCTACCTAACCGCCCCCCCCCCCCATTTTTCAGTAGAGGAAACTGAGACCCAGGGAGAAGTAGTTTGCCCAAATCACAGCCAATTTATCACCAGGACCGATATCCATAACTGATGTTTATAAAGCATTTTTTGAGCCCATTATATAAAACACCAAGCCACCCATTCTTAAATACAACACAAAAAGGCTAAGTCATAAATGGGGCCTCCCCTCCCCTCCATGCCATGGCTTTCTCTCAAAGTTTTGGTCACAGGGCTGACTTTTCACTTCCCACTGGAAGGGGTTAGATGGAAGAAGGGCTTGCTGAAGTGAGGAAGTGATTCTGAGTCAATGGTGAAATATGAGTTTAGTAATGCTGTGGAAGAATTTGGTTTAAACCAGAAGAGGAAAGAAGGGGAGGGGGACTTCAAGTGACTGTCTGTCATATAAAGGCTAAGTCTGACCAGGGATGATAAATTAGAGGGCATTCATAGAAACAGACAGGGGATTTCCCAAGCCAAGAGCTACACATTGTAGCAATGGTCAAAGGGGTATGCCGCTGAGCTTTTCAGAGTAAACCACTCCTGCTGCCATCTTCCTTGAGATGTATCTATAGAACCAAGAGTCTATTATACACCAGGATGAAATGGAGGGAACTGAGTTCTAAAGGAGTAGACAAAGCATTCAGTGGTATAATGGATCCCATTCTTCTTGCATATCAGGGTCAATTATTAAATTTTCATTGTGAGTATTTACACTTTAGAAATCAGCAAACTGTACCCATCAGGTTTTGATCTATTATTTTATTGTCTAGACTTAAAGGTATGGAGAAAATGTTCATTATGTTAATAATGTTAATTATGCAGATCAAATTTAAAAGTGTGTCACGTGTGCTTCCCCCCTCCTCTCCCTCCAGAACAGGAGACTCTGGGATCATATATTAGAAAGAGAACTAGATTTGGAATCGGTTCTGAGGGTAAATATTTTAAATTCTGGGGGACCTTGGTCAAATACTTAACTTCTATGGGTTTTAGTTTGCTTATGTGTAAAATAAGCAGTTTGGGCCTCTGAGACCCCTTTCAGTTCTAAATGATTCTATACAGAGCTATAACTAGGGTTGTATAACCAGGGTTTGTCCCCAAAGTACCAGGATGGGGAAGATGGCATTTTATAAAAAGGAGTTGTGGGGATAGTCCCTCCATGCAGCTATCCACAAGCCACCATTTCTCAACTTATAGATCTCTGCTGCCCCAGCACAACACGAAATGTAAGGAGTTACTATGATGCTATGATTCTATGACCCTACTGCCTTGCCTAGACCTAGGCCCCTACCCCTGTGACACTCCCCCACTGGAGACTTGACTTCTCTTCTCCAACTCACTGATGATCCTAGCTGATAGAAGAATGTCCTCCCAGTAGACTGTTCTTAGCATACTCTCCACACACCTACCCAACCAACAGTTTTTGTCTCAGGTGAAGGAATTCCTATCTATGACTTTACTTGCTGAACAGCTCTCTGCATCACTCATCTCTACTGCTATTGCTCACCTAATTTGCCCAGTTCACAGCCCAAGTACATCTCCAGAAGACACTAGAGGGTCTTCAGGAAAGTATTAGCAGGTTTGGAAGTAGAAAAGTATCCCAACTGGAATAATTAGCACAGAGGTTAGCATATAGTCGGTGCTTAATAAATGTTTGTTGACTATTCACTTAAGATCTTGCATTGCCCTCACCACCAATGTTGTTATTGTTGTTGTTTTTCCTTCAAAGAGGACCCTGACATCAGGAAGGTGATGCTATGACCTGCAAGTGAATTGGATTTAAGCAAAGGAGGGCTGTGCAAAGTCACCAGCCTCACTCTCTCCTCCAGAGCCATCTGGGTCCAGTGACCAGGTATAGATCAGAATGACTGAAGATGGCCCCTGGCCACTAATGCTAACTTTTATTCTAGTATTTATGGGGGAGAAACTCCATTATCACTTTATTTTACCATTTAATTAAAGCCCTCCTACTTTGAACCTAGGTATCCTCTGGTTATCTGGCTTAACAATATGTAATGCCAAGCAAAGGCAACTTCCCAAGGTTCAAAATACCAGCATAGCTGCTCTCCATTTTATTCAGTGACAAATTAAGAACAGAGGAAAGCAAAATAACAGCATAATACAAAATACAGCATTCACCAAGTGTAATTCAATAATTTCCAAGCACTACTCCACCCCTGGACATTACATTCATTTAGTCAATCACAAAGTCCCTCTTCTAAGTACTACTCTACCCCTAGGCAGTACATTCATTTAGTCAATCACAAAGCCCCTCTTCTCAAATGGAGATTAGTTTCCAATAATAAGCAAAGTACATTCATTTGGTCAGCCACAGAGTACAAAAAAAGTCAAAAGTTTCCCAACCTTGGATCACAACTGAATAGGCCATCTACCCCAGAATTACAACAAGCTTAAGCACAGCATTTAATACCCAAAGAGAGTTCTTTTCTTCATCTTGACACAAGGCAAGTTCTCAACAATCTTTGTTCCTGGGGAGACAAAGCTTAGCAAAGTCACAAGATACATTGCCAGTGTCCTCACTAATTCATTCTCTGTCTGCAGAACAGTCCTAGGACCCCTGAAAACTTTAGCAAAACCCTCTTCCAGGATTTCTGTAAACATACAAGAAAATCCTTCTTCAGGGCTTCTGAACCAACAGCAAAGTTCTAGAACCTCTGCAACAACAGCACTGTCCTTCACCAGTGGACACAATTCACTCTCTGTATGCAGAACAGTCTCAGGATCTCTGAACCAACAGCAAGGTTCCAGAACCTCTGCAACAACAGGACTGTCCTTCACCAGTGGACAAATCTGGCAGAACAACATCAAAACAGACAAAGTACCAGCATAACAGCCATGTCTCCTCAGCCCTTGGCAGCTCTGGGTGGCAGCTGTCAAAAGTCCTGGGCAGTTCAAACTGGCCCTCAGCAATCCTCCGTCTCTCTGCCTCCATGATTCTGCTTCCAAAAAAAATTCTTCTGCCTCTCTCTCTGCTTGTGCCTCTCTAAATCCACATCACCAGCTCCTCCTGGTTCAGCCCTCTCTTTTCATATCAAGAGGTCCATCCCACAAGTGGGATTCACAAGCTCCGGGTTTTAACACAATCAATCTGAAAGCCAAGCCAATACAGGGGGATCTTTAAATTCCATTACTATTACACAATAACATACACTGGTAGGGGCTCTTGAGATATGGTTTTGGAGATGTTGACCCTTGAAGCTGGGGAAGCTTTTAGGGGTCTTGGTTGGGGGGAGTGTGACTCAAGTACTACATATAAATATTAGCTATTATTCTTATGCTATCCTATTACTGAGGAAATTCTCCAAATCCAAGTAAACTTCCCCCTTTTGCTTTCTGCATTATTCATGGGATCCAGCCTTTTACTGGCTTATGTAAACAGAATAAAAGAATTTCTGTTATATGCCAATGAACAGTACACTGAAAAATACTAATAATAAGATTTCCTAGTATTATGTGTACCAGTGCACAAGAGAGAACATAACTTATAAAGAACTAATTAAAATATAAAATAAAATATATATGATATTGCAAAAAAAGAAAGAAAAGAAAAGCCTTAAAAGGTAGGAAATTCACATCCCTTTCTCACTTGGCCCCACCCACAAACCTTTTCTCCAGTAGCACCCTTTTCACTGTTTCAAAGGAATGAGTCTTTTGGGGAAGCAAACCCAGTGAAGTCCCTCCAGAATTGCTTAATCAAAGCTTCCTACAATGTCAGAGGTTGAATGGCTAGAATTCAGAAGGGCCACAGTCCATTGAAAGCATGTCTTCTCAAATTCCCCTACTCCCTCCTAATGACAAATTAAGTCAATAATCCTACCATCTATTCCTATGAGATGCCTTGCCTGAAAATAAATGTTGCTCTAAATGAAAAGGGGTGGGGTGGATTTTATATGTTTGGTTTTGCTTTTATAAAGTCCAAACAAATTACTGCATTCAAAACCCAGATATCTAGCCATTTCACCCCCAAAATATTCCAACTTGACCAACATTCCTTGGTTCTTATGGTCCTTAGATTTGTCACTATCACCCCACCACCCCCAAGGATCTGGACAGTAGGAAGATGTCTCTACCCAGAAAGAAAAGGAGTGGGCACACTCTTGAGACCCAGGCTTCCCCATAACATCAAGTATCCTAGCTACTTCTTAAAGTACCTTAATAATACCTAGTCCTTGTTCCCATTCTGAAATCTCTCAATGTCACTGTTCATTGATGCCGGGGCCAGGGAGCCATTAGAGTTGGGGGAATTGGGTTTATGTGTGAATGAGCACCCCCAGAAACCATCCTGTCTAGGGAAGAGAGTCATTATTTTATTCTCTGACCTCTTCCTCGTTGAGCCAAGGAAGTTTGTTCAGACTGCTGGGCCCCTTACCCAGAGTCTATACATCACAAGCATCCTCTGCAGATGTGATTCTTAAAAAATATTATTTCATTGAAGACAATGAAAATGGACAAAGAACAGAGATTTCAAATTTAGATTGTAAACTCCTTATGGGCAAGGGTTTGGTTTTTTTTTTTTTGTCTTTGTATTCCCAGCATTTAGAAAAGTTTGTGGCACTTTAGCAAATGGTTTTAATAAATGCTTGTTGGTCTTTGATCTAAGAGAGATGCCCAAATGACCTTTTTTAATAACCTGCTGGCTTTATTACTAAAATTATTAAATTACCCAGAAACTATGTCTCACAAAACTTTTTAATCATCACAGTTATGGCAGGATCAGAGGCTTTTCACTCTAGATTCTTAAGAAGGAGTTCCCCTCAACTGGGCCCACATGGAGAACTTCTCCACAAGGCGAATTCTCTGTTAGGACTCTGGCCATGATTTAATTCTCCCTTTTACGGATAAGTAAATTTTATCTGGATAAGCATATACTTATCTATATACCTATTTTTAATGTTTGTGCTGCAGCTTTTTCCTAATTTTCACTGTCACAAGAAGACAATCATCAAGTAGATGTGTCTACCTGAAAAGATCCTCTGAAGTAAGCCATATGCTGATGAAAGAGAAAACCTGTGTGCATAGTAAAGGGCCATCTGGGAAATGATGAGAGAGGTATTGTGGATATTCAGCTTATGAAACCAATTGCTGGTGAGTCCCCAAAGCACTAGCAACATATTCTGAATTTCTTGCAGGAGTAGGATTTCAAATAGTGAAATCTGGTCCAATACTATGTGAGAAAATCTCTAAAGCTACAATCTTTGCTTTCCAACTTTTGGGGCTACCTATAAATTAAGCTATGTGTGTAAGGAACTCTTTAAGTAAAGGTGTAGAAGTGTGTAAGACTGCCCTCTTCTTAGCGTTTTCAGGATTTTGTTGTCAGGTGAAGTGAGTAAATTAAGTGAGATATTAAAGCAAAGAAAGAAAGTAGTTTTTAATCTCAATTTTTTATTTCTGGGTCACTAAGGCTCTGTTCTATTTGTTTCTGTGTCCATTTGTGTGAGGTTTTCTAAGATTAGCTTGGAATTGGAAAAGCAGGGTGAGACTCTGAGGAGTTAGTTTTGGAGGAGGAATAAGAGAGAGGGTTTTGTCTCTGATACTTCCTTAAAGTAAAAGGCCCCGTTTTCATGAAGGGACCCCAGAACTGGAGCCTTCACGGGCTGATCAGAGAAAGCTACCTCTGATTTTTTTAATGTACAAGACCAGTGAAATTCAAATTCATCTAAAGTGAAACTAAATAGCCTCGAAAGGGATTTTTTTCCCTGTGCCTAAAGAAAGGAAGACAAAAGGAAAAGTTGAACAGCAATGCTGGTAACCAGGTGTTTTTGCATGACACCAGAAGTTCTGAGGCTCAGTATGACATCATAAACTATTTGTTATTTGAAAATCAGACTTGAAATTATGAGCAGGAGGATTTCAGAAAAACCTAAAAAGACTTACATGAACTGATGCTGAGTGAAGTGAGCAGAACCAGAAGAACATTATACACAGTAATAGCAACATTGTGCAATAATCAACTGTGATTGACTTAGCTTTTCTTAGTAATGCAGTGATCTAAGACAATTTTTAAAGACTTGGAACAGAAAATGCTATCCACCTCCAGAGAAAGAACTATGGAGTCTGAATGCAGATCAAAGCATATTGTTTCCACTTTTTAAATTTTTTTTCTTTCTTGGGGGTTTTTCCCTTTTGTTCTGACTCTTTTTTCATAACATGACTAATGTTGAAATGTTTTTTACATCATTGTACATGTATAACCTATATCAGATTGCTTGCTGTCTTGGGGAGGAAAGGGGAGGAAGGGGGAGAAAATTTGAAACTCAAAATCATACAAAAATGAATGTTGAAAGCTATCTTTACATGTAATTTGAAAAAAAATACTACTAAGAAAAAAGAAAATAACACTGAAGCTGTGGTGAGAGTTTTATTCCCACATTTTATTTATATTAGCACAGTTTATTCCCAATGCTCTACTTGGTCGAGATTTCACGGTTCCTAAGGAGGCCATAGTGTGGGGCTCTTTTGAGTCAGACTCCCCATGCTGTGTGCAGTGAGAGCTGTGACGCTGGATTTAGATGGCTGTTATGTTTGTCCTTCATTTTTGAATAGGACCATGGCACCTGGGAAATGATGACATGACTTGCAGTTTGATTTGAGTGAGGGAGGGCTGTGCAAGGTCACCAGCCTCACTTTCTCCTCCAGAGCCATCTGGATCCAGTGAGCAGATATTCTCAGGATGACTGGAGATGACCCAGGATGCAGTGGGAGACCCTGGCCCTTTCCAATCAGAAAACCCCACTAGAGGGGGAGCCCATGTGCTGCTTTGACTGCTTTCCATGCCCAGAGGAGAAGATTTCCAAACAAATTATATAATCTAGCAGTCTCTGCAAGGATGGAGTTCTTCCAAGTAGAGAGAATATAAATTGATGGGCATCAACTGCAGGAAAATCTCATTGAGCTGAGTGAATGGGTTAAAACAGAAAATGGGTTCCATCAGGGACAAGTGGGAGTTAAAAAACAAATAAACAAACAAAAATAAGTGCACTCATCAGATGATGGACTCTACCAAAATTTAATGTTCTCATTTCCTGAATATGTGTTTTTAGCCAAAAAGCACCCTCCTTCCATAAAGTTGGCATTCTCAAGATGATTATTAGAAAACAAAAATGAAACCTTTGTATACACACACACACACACACACACACAAACGCACAAACCCTCTGATTATCTACTCCTCTTTCATCCTAATATGAATTCAGAAAAGGTCTGGAGAAGAGCTACTAGAGAATTTCAGTTTCTAATTCATTAATGGGAAGATTTGTTCCTCCATGTATTTAAGCAACATATATCAGAGATTAAGCTGTATTCCTCTATTAATGAGATATTTACACTCAATAATCCCCTGAAAAAAGTATGACCACTTCTTTTTCTGCAGAAACAGGAAGGTCCATATCATTTACTGACTGACAAGATGTGATTGCAAATGATAGTTTGACAATCATCCCTAAGGCAGGTCTGGTAGGAGCTAACAGTAAAAGAAGAACCTGGTTCCTAAAGCAATCACTCTTGTGAAGTAAAGGGTCTTCCTATCCACCACCAACCACAGGAACCAAGAAGAGAAGCCCTTTGCAATAGTCAGAAAGACAGCAGAAAAGAGCTTGAAGTAGACTTGAGGGAGATACTCTCCAGGTAGCCCTGATACAAGGAGACAATCACTTGACACCAGAAGTGGTTACAAGGAGTGTGACATCTGGTAGAAAAGAAGAAAACCCGGTGTGGAGTCAAGAAAACTAGTCCTTGCAATAAAGATTTGGCTTGCAAAGAGGTCTCATCATATGAAGGGAGAAAGGACTTTGAGGCCTCCCAGGACTGGAGAAATTGTCCATTCTCTCATAATAGTCTAAAATTATGCCCACTTATTGCATGAAGGCCCAGGATATTTGTGGGAAAGTGTGACACAGTTTACAGAGGGGAATGATTTGTTAAAAACAAAACAAAACTAAATTTGTTTTTACTATTCTAATTTCTAAAAAAAACAATAAACTCGTATTATTTAAAAAAAAAAATGCTAGTTGACTTGATTTAGGGATGTGGCTGTCAGCCTCTGGGAACAAAACATATCTTTAATGAATAATTTTAAATTGAATCTGCGCTTTGATCAGGGAAAATCGCTCCATGCAGGGCCGGTACCAGCACCATCCAGCTCACAACTCCATAAGTGTTGAGGACACCGGTGCTTCGCAGTTACGGGACGAGACTGAGGAGTGTGGGTACCAGGAGCCCAGGAAACACTAAGTGTAATGCCGGTTTTACGGAACTGTGGGACACCACAAGGCAGACAGGAAGGTGACGATAAGGCCACCTGCAAAGGTCTGCAGCTGCTCGGTTTTTTCTTTGTTCCTTTTTCCTCGCTTTTTCCGTCGCTACAGCATTATTAAACGAATATATATCAATTTTTCAAAATTCAACTAGCAGAGGGTGGTTTCGATCCACCGACCTCTGGGTTATGGGCCCAGCACGCTTCCGCTGCGCCACTCTGCTTGGCGAGAAGTAGCTCTTTGAATATGCCTCTATCACTGACCACACACACGGATTCTGGGAAAAAATTTATTGTCTACTCAAGGTGTGTCCTCTGAGAAGTGGCCTAAGAGATTCCCTGCCCCCATCCTTTCCATTTCACGCTGTGCGAGCGGAAAGAATGAACAGGTTTTCCAAGATCACGAGCAAAATGTTTACGTTTCCAGTGTTGACCCTCGGGATGTGGTGTTAAAAAAGAAGTGGGAGAATGGCATCACAATAACAGATCCTGCGAGTGGGGAGGGGTTCGAGTGGGGAGGGGTTCAAGTCCAGAGCTCTGCACCTGCTCCCCTCTGAATTTTCTTAATTTTGCCCCTTTGCTCCCAAACTCCTCGTAATAGCATGAGATGATTTAATGGTCAGTAGATGTAAACTCCTCCTCCAAGCAATCAGTCAATAAATCAACAAGCATTTTATTAAGGGCTCACCATGCGCAAGATAATAACCCCAGACTATTTATTTCTGTTTTAAAGTTCGTATGCATCCGCTCCGAGGAGGAGGTAAATGACCTGCCTGCGGTTGCACAGGCAGGGGTCCGAGGCAGGGTTTGAGGGGTCCAGATTAGATGGATTCCAAATTCCACACGCTCGTATCCAAAGCACTACGTTGCAAACGGTGGCTGGCATGGGCGTGTTCCGACCTGTCCTTGTTGGCTGAAGAACAGCCTGGCCAAACTCCGCCAGCCCCATAGAGAGTAGGGCTGCAGGACCGTGGGGTTTCTGGCCACAGTAATTCTGAACTGGAAAGGAATTTCCTGCCTCCAGAAGCGGGTATGTGTTTCCAGGGAGACGGTTCATGTACAGTGACTTCAATTTCGAAGAGACATTCACCTTTATTATTTTCATAATTTCTCAGCATCTACTGTTAAAAAAAAAAAAAAGGCTTTGTACTGTATTTTCAAAGTCTCAAACAGCCCTTGTTCTTGCAGCGACCACGTGGCCTAATGGATAAGGCGTCTGACTTCGGATCAGAAGATTGAGGGTTCGAATCCCTTCGTGGTTGTACGTTTTTTTGACTCGTTAATTTCAGTTCCACACCGGATTCCTGGAGAAGAGCTGGGGCTTACGGAGCCCCTTTTTGTACAGTCTCTGTACTGTTTCCTCACCCAGGGCAGAAGCCCTAAAAGTCAGATGAGCTAACAATAAGGGAAACTCGTTACTCTGAAAGCCCATTTTCAAAGGAAGAGACTTCTCTCAAAGGCTGAAAGGATGAGAATCCCTGATCTCCTGAGAGAGGAAATTTTCATTTCATCAATGTCTGAATCTACAAGTTCTTGGGAAATCTATTTATTACCCATGGATACTGCTGCTTTTTAAAGGGAATATATCCCATTCCAGAGGGGCTATGTGGCCAATAGAGCCAGATGAGAAACCTGGAAGACCCGGGTTGGAGTCAGGCCTTTGACATATAGTAAGTGGCTGTGACTCTGGACAGTTACCTTAATCTCCCAGTTCTCTAGCAAACTCCCTAAAACTAAAACTGCATAGAAGGTGCCAACAGGCATTGGAATTACTGTGATCAATCCCGTTCCTCTGCCAATCCTATTCCAGCGATTTCAGAAAGTATCTTAAATAGAAGGAAGCATTATGTAGGAAAGGCTTCTACTGTTATCTAATATCAATTTGATTTTAGTGGAGCAGAACCAGATCTCTAATCGCATGGATGGAGGGAATTCCCAGGTGAGAAAATTCCTCCTACCAATTCAAGTTGACAAATTATCTAGAATTTGAACCCAAACCTTCCCATTTCAGTGGCCAGGATGGCTCAGATGAACGAGCCTTTAGTAATCACATACTGTCTGCAGAAACGGAAAGCCTGGAAGAAACACAGTCTTTGGTCTTTTGTAGTTTCCAGCACAGGAGGACAGAAAGCCGCTATACAATGGACAAGTGAGTACTAAGTCGGTGGCTGATTCCCTTAGACTGTCCAGGCCCAAAGAGGACCCTGCCCTCTTCCAAACAGAGGGGAGTTATTTCACTAAGTTTGGGGATTCTCCCCAGAGCTGAACTGCCTGGATTTGAGGGTGATACAGTTCTCACATCTATATCTCACTGGTCCCAGACCATGCTCCATCAGTCCCATCCAAACATTCACCAGGACATCAATTAATCAATCAACAAGCATTTATTAAACTCTTATTATATGCCAGGCAGGCACTGTACCAAGCTCTGGAGATGCAAAGAAAGGCAAAAATAGTCCCTGACCTCTCTGAGCTCACATTCTAACCTGGAAAAAAAAACCATAATAATAATAGCTTCCATTTGGGCAATTTTTTTAAGATGTCATTTGATCTTTGACAACCCTGGGAAGTAGGTGCCATTATAATCCCCATTTTACACATTTAAAAAAAAATGCAGACTAATGTTAAGTAATTCACTCACTGTGCCACAGCTCATAGGTGGCTGAGATCAGATTTGAACTGAGGTCTTCCAGGCTTCCTGACTTCCTGACATATTCTGCACAGGAATAGAGTGACAGATCCAAGTCAGAAAGAAAGAATATAGCATCTTGCTATATGCCTTCCTGCTCCACTGGTACTGCTCCTTTCTCTCACCCCATTTCCTCTCCAACTTCATGCTGAAGGAAAGATAACCTGAAATTAATACCACCATTGCTACAGGAAAAGACATAATGTCCTCTCCTTACAATCCTTTTTTCTTTTTTTTTTTTTTTTACAGCAATTGGGGTTAAGCAACTTGCTCAAGGTTACATGTCCAGGTGTTTCTGAGTAGGTGCTAAGTATATGAGCCTGGATTCAATCCCCAGGTCATCCAGACACAGGGCCAGTGCTCTTACTCACTGGGCTACCTGACCAGCCCTCTCCTTACGATCCTTTCCACTACTTTGACCAAAGCTGCCTTTCCTGGCTACCTCTATCTAAAGTGTGTTGATTGAGACACCCAGCAGAATTTAAGCCCCTTCAGGGCAGTAATATATCACTTTTATCTTTCTGTTCCTGGTAAGGGGTTTAACAAATGCTTGTTGCTTCAGGGATTGAATGGGTTGAATGAAATCCTCCATGGTCATCTGAATTCACACCCAGATTCTTACATTTACTAATTGTGTGATGATGGCAAACCCAGTGTAGTAGAAAGGGTTTGGGTGTCAAAGAACCTGGGTATTAATCCAATAATTTATATGTAAGGGTGGAGTCATGACCTAGGGAATACTTGATTAATTTGATGAGATCAAGTAGATGAGATTACAGGATGTCTGGAGGCAAGTGAAGGATACCTCTGCAAGAGGGTGTAGACACACTCATTGGCACTTTGCTAATGGGACACCGGGAATTCTAGCTGATTACCTGGCTGGAACTCAGGAAGTCACTAATCAAACTCTGTCTTGGTCTCTATCTCTCTCCTAGTGTTTGTCTATCTATCTTTCAACAGATCAGTTTGAAGAAAAATGGGAAAATCAACTTTCTCCTCCCAGAAACAGTGAAGCTTAGGTGCCACCAGAAAGCTCAACAAAGGCAAGATGTTTTCTTTAAAAGTCTAAGGCATTTGGTCCTAGAGGTTCACAATGTCCTTTCCTCTGGCTATTTCAGGAGGCTTAGTTATGCCAATTATTAAAGAAAGTCATTAAACTCAGAGCCTCCAGATCAGGGAAAAATCTTTTCTTTCTAAAAATCTAAATCTAACTGCTACTTAATATTATAGGGAGGTGAAGCAGAGCTAGGAAAACTTTGTCAGCAGTAACAGCAGTATTGTACCATGACCAGCTGTGAATGGCTTAGCACTTCTCAGCAATTCAATGATCCGGGACAATTCCAAAGGACTCAGGATGAAAAATGCCATCCATCTCCAAAGAACTAATGAAGTCTGAATGAAGATCGAAGCATACTATTTTTCACTTTCCTTTTTGGGTTGTTGGTTTTTTTTGTCTGTGTTTCCTTTCACAAAATGACTAATATGAAAATTATTTTGCATGATTGCACATGTATCATCTATATCAAATGACTTACAATCTCGGGGAAGAGGAAGGGAGAAAAAAGAAAGAGGGAGAGAATTTGGAACTCGAAGTTTTTTTAAAAAACAAATGTCAAAAATAGGTTTTTTTCACATGCTATTGGGAAAAATAAAATATTATTTTAAAAATAAATTAATTTTTAAAAAGACATCACAGATATCATGGAGAGAATGATCAATTGAGCCTCCTTGCCTTCTATAATGAGGTGTAGTTCAAAATGTGGTATGTATTGTGCAGATTGGGGGAGGGAGAGTATTCAGGAGTGGCTACAATATTTTTTTTTAAGTTACAATAAAACTTATTTTTGTGGTAAAAGGTGTGAGTTGTTGATCTAGACCTAAATTGTGCTACATTGGTGTCTGGTTTTCCAAGTGGTTTTTGTTAACCCAATAGTTATGATGGTCTTTTGGTTTAACAAACACCACACTGTTATTAGACTGATCTCATTGAGCAAAGGGACTGTTTTTTGCCTTTCCTTGTATGTTCAGTGCTCAGCCCAATGACATGTACTGGCTGGTTTGATTTGAATATGTTTGCTTCTATATATTACGTTCCTAAGCTGTTCCATCCATCAATATTTTTTTAGCCAGCACCAAATAATTTTGATGTTTTATATTCTGGTTTGAGACCTGGTATCATAGAATTTGTTCTTAAAAGTTGGGGACACTCACTTTACTCATTTTTATTTTACCGATTTCTTAATTAGAGCTATTTCACCGAAGTTATCAATCTGTGACTCTCTGAATCCTATATTCTCAATTTCCTCTGTTTCTCCTGCAGGTGAGTGAGTGCTGAACATAAAAGCAGAAGACTTGGTTTGTGGGAAAATGAGGTGGATAGGAAGGACTAGATGACCTCTGATGGCCCATTTCAGATCTAACTCTATGTCAGTAAAGGAGTCTTATTTCTGACAGTTTATTAGCTCCTCATTTTTCTGTTCTGTAAAATAAGAATGCTGATAATACCAACACTGCTTTACTTCAGAGGAGAACCCTTTTGTAAGTCAAGTTCTAAAGAACTATAGAATTGTACATTATCCCAATAATCAAAATTGTAAAATAATTCCCCCACATGGAGCTGATAAAAGTGCGAATATTCCTCCATCACACATTTCCCCCTCTTTTCATTTCTCAATGATATTCAATTCCCTTTTTTAGACCTGGGATTTGTTTGCTTGAGTGATTGTATTTTTGTTTGTTTGAATGATTGGCGTCAGTGTGAGGATGGTGGACAGGAAAGGGTGGGAAGGTGCAGAACAGGAAGACAGAGATGGTTGAGATTTGTAGTGAATGAACCAACAACTTTCTTGGCTAAGAATTCCTCACTGTTTCTTGGGCTATTTTGACACTTTACTTTTTGCTTGAAATATGTCTCACTCATTAATTCATTAATTCTTAATCACATTAATTCAAGGACCAAACCAGGTACTTAAATATAGGAAATACAGGGTGTCCCAAGCTTAGTGCCCTACCTAACACTAAGACTTTTGGGGGACATTGTATGCAAAATAAATAGTTATACCACAAGGGCCACTAATACTTGAGATGAGATCACAGATCCATTGGCTATAGAAATAATACTAGTCTTAGCCACCTCTCAAGGCTATTGTGAAGCTCAAATGGAATCATGTTTGTAAAGCCCTAGTCAAACTTGAAAGTGTTATTGAAAAGACTGGAAGAGGAGGAAGAGGGGAGGAGAGAGGCATTCCCATTCCTACCTTCCCCTCAGCCTACTCTTTCAAGGTTTGGGGGTTTAGGGCTGTGGACCATGTATGCCAGGAGCCAGACAGGTGATAGAGATGGTAGAGAACATTGCTTATGGAGAAGCCTACCACTGTGGCTCGTGCCTGAGTTCCGACAATGGGTCATTAACTATCATAACAAACCACAGAACAAAAGTCATCAGTCTATAGTTTCCTCCATCGTAAAATGAGAATAACCCATCTTGAAGAGTTGTTGTGAGGATTAAATGAGATATTTGTAAAAGCACTTAGCATGATCCGTGGCAGATTGCTTTATAAAGGCTTATTCCCCTTCCTTTCTACAGAGCCACATGCAGGGGAGCAGATGTTACAGCTGTTGTGACCTCCTTCTAGTCACTTTCAAGAGCTTTGAACCACCCTGAAGCTAACAACCTGTCAGGAACTCATGCTACATGTAGCCACCCACATCTTCCACTTCCTCCCAATTTAACCCACAGAAAACAAACCAGTATGTGTGAGAAAAAAATTCAACACACTTCCCCCCCAACTGCCAGTGCCCTCCTACCCTATTTACCTCCCTCGTATTTATTTTGAATTTATTCTGTATATACATGCATATATGTGTGTATACATATATACTTGCATATATATATATATGAATCTATGTAACATCTAATCTAGAGTGTGGCACACAGCAGGCACTTAAATGTCTATTAGTTGATTGACTGGTTGTGAAGAGCTTACCCATAAAAAGGATTAAGGTTGCTCTGGAGACCCCAAAATATCAACACGGGTCATGCTGAATGAATTCAACTCAAGTCTTCTCTCAGCCAAAGAGAAGTAAAGTTTATTAAAAGTTGGCTTGTATTGGACACAAGAGTAAGTCCGTGCTAGGTCATTCTATGGCGCTCTCACCATTCTATGCTGCTCTCACCATTCTATGGTGCTCTCCCTATTCTATGCTGCTCTCACCATTCTATGGCGTTCTCACCATTCTATGGCGTTCTCACCAT